>NC_081422.1:56720681-57020681 GCF_949786415.1 Peromyscus eremicus
TGGCAGTATGAAGAAAATGGCCCTCAGTGGGAGTGGCACTACTAGGAGATGTGGCTTTGTTGGAGGAAGTGTATCACTGTGGGGGCGGGCTTTAAGGTCTCTTTTTTTTCAAGCTTCCCTTAGTGTGACAGTCAGTCAACTTCCTGTTATCTGCAAGATGTAAGGACTCTCAGCTCCAGCACCATGTCTACCTCCACCACTGCCATGCTCCTTGTCATGATGATAATGGACTGAACCTCTGAACTGTAAGCGAGCCACCCCAATGAAATGTTTCCTTTGTAAGAGTTACTATGGTCATGATGTCTCTTCACAGCAGTAGAAACCCTAACTAAAACAGTACCTTTAAGCTAGACACCTTCATAAATGAGCAACTGAAAACAGTGATGTGTATGCTCTACATTGCAACACATGAACTTGAAAAGCTTGTGTGTATGTGTGTGTGTGTGTGTGTGTGTGTGTGTGTGTGTGTGTGTTATGTTGCCCATGGAGTTGCTTCTCCACATTATTATTTATAATTTACCTTTAATTATTTGTGTGTGTGTGTGTGTGTGTGTGTGTGTGTGTGTCTCAGAAGACAACTTGTGGGAGTCAGTTCTCTTCTTTCATTGTGTGGGTTCTGGGACCTGAACTAAGGTTGTCAGCCTTGGCTACAGGTACCCTCTCCTGCTGAGCCATCTTATTGGTCCCTCCACCTTATTTTTTGAGACAGGGCTTCTCACTGAACCTGAAGTTCATAATTCAGCAGGACTGGATGGCCAGGGAGTCTCCAGGATTTGCCTGTCACTGCAAATCCCCACACTGGAGTTCTAGGTGCACATTTCTACCTCCAGAGTTTTCTGTGGATGCTGGCGATCTGAACTCAGGTTCTCATGCTTACACAGCAAACACATCCTTCCCTGTGAGCCATTCCCTCAGTCTTCAATTTAAAAAGTCTTACAGGCAGGCGTGGCAGCATTCCAATGGTGTGTGTGTGTGTGTGTGTGTGTGTGTGTGTGTGTGTGTGTGTGTGTGTTCTTTCTCTTGATAAAAATAGTCTAAGAGACAGCTTGGCTTTTGTAGAAATCTTGGCATTCTAGAAAGCAAGCCTGCAGCCTCCACAGAATGTGACTAAGCAATTGTCAAAGGAAAGTAAGGGTTCTATGCTTTCTCCTGATCAACCCCCAATCCCACCCAGTCAAAGCCTTATCTGCTCTCCCCGACATCAAATCTGAGCAGTCTTGTGACTTGATTTTGCTAGTAAGAACTGATAGAAATGACTGTGGACCAGTTCTGAGCCTGCCCCACAATGCTCTGGAAATTTTTGTGTATACACGTTGAGGAGCCGAGAGCATCTCTGGCCTGGATACCATACAGAAAGAGCCTCATGAAAACCAGAGATCCGGAGAATGTATGAAGAGTCCTAAGCTAAGCCAGCTGCCAATCTCTCCAAGAAACCTGTCATGCCAGTGGTCCATCCTGGACACTCGGTGCAGTCCTGCCTCACATGACCTAGGTCCCACCTGAACTCACATGAAAAGAACTTCCCCTCAGATCCAAGCAATCATATATGCAAGACATGGTGAGCCTGTGTTTAGTCATTCCCCTTTTGAGGGGCATGTCACAACAGTGGATCAGTAAAACAGTGTTCACACTAAAGCTGTCAGTAGGGTACATATCACTGTGGGTCTAATCACTTTGGTTCTAATCACTATGGACCAAACCACGGACTCTCAGTGGATAGACACAGAGAAGCTGCCTCTAGGAATTTAGTTTGGCAAGAAGAGCGTGCACAGGCCAGTACAAAGATTCTAGACACTGACTAGTTCGTACACACACACACACACACACACACACACACACACACACACACACACGAGCACAGAAGCCTGATGAGCATGAGTTTGGGAGGGAAGCAGGGCGCACTCCCTAGGGCTGGATTTTGAAGGACAGTGCAGGCACCATGTCAGAGAATAGATGGTAGGAAGGAGCATGGGTAGGAGCCTGGTAGGAAACTGAGCAGATAAAGAGAAAGCTGAGACAATCCCAAGTTTGCTAGCAGCTGGATACCAAGACAATGGTGCTCAGGCTGGCGGTGGAGTCTGGTGGCAGAGCGTTTGCCTAGCATGCATGAAGCCCTGGGCTTGACCATCAGTGTGGCACAAACTGAGGACAGTGGCACACACTTGTGAGCCTGGAGAAGTGAAGACAGGAGGAAGAGAAGTTCAGGTCACCCTTGGCTACATTCAGAGTTCAAAGCCAGCCTGAGCTTGAGGGATGATGCAGAGGTTGAATGCACTTGGTGCTCTTCCTGAGGACCTGAGTTCAGTTTTCAGCCTTCGTATCAGGCACCTTACAACCTTCTGTAACTCCAGATCCAGGGAACCTGGCACCTCCTCAGACACACATATATACATAATTAAAAATAATAAAAATAAAACCATTTAAAAACATACATTACTTATTGAGATTCTTGTGTTTGTTTGTTTTGTTTTTTTAAATGGGGCAAATCAGGTTCTAGACCTGTAGTGTAACCTCAGAAAAGCTGGTTATTTATGATCTTTTCTTTCATCAGCCCATTTGGTAAAAATACAATTTGCTAGATGCTACACAATCCCAATGTGACCGCGTGCTAAGGGACTCTGAAAGCGGAGTCTCTTGGGAGTGAGTGTCCTCTTAGCACTCACTGGCGGCAGGGCTGGGGCTCCAGCTGGGAAAGATGCAGGACCTGTTTGCAGAGAGCCCTTTTACGCCTCCCCTTGGACAGCTTGGGATTGAGGAGCCCCATCTGGGCCCTCCAGGACTGATGAAGAGAAGACATAGACTCAGCAGCCAAAATCCGAGCCAACTGGCTGGTAATTGGGTGGTTAATGGCTCAGTCCTGGAGAACTGTAAGGCTGTAGCTATGGCAGGAATGGCTTTCAAGTTTCCTCCTCCCTCCTCCTGGTGCGTGGTGGAGCTTTGAAACTCTCTGGCCTGGAAGGATCTGGGTAACCATGGATGCCTCAACCCAGGACTCTGAGCAAGGCCAAGCCAACTGCTGGATCTAAGAGCCATGACTGCTGAAGAGGAACGATTCAGACATTCCTGAGTGGTAGCAGGGTCAGTGGAAATACAAAAGGCAAGAGCCAGGTGCCTCAGCACGGGCCAGAGAAAGGCTCATGACAGCACCTCTCTTAAGATCTTAGGTAAGTGCCTTAGTCTGTGTTTCTACCCAGCTCGACACACGTATAATCACAGCAAACACTGGTCTCCTTGTCTCCCATACTGGTGATGGAACCCAGGGCATTGTGCATACTAAGCAAGTGATTCGTTACTGAGCTGTATCCTCAGCCCTTTTTTCACTTATTTGGAGACAGGGTCTCACAAAGTTTCCCAGGCTGGCGTTGAACTTAATGATTCTCCTGCCTTGGCCTCCTGAATGCCAGGACTGTGTGTGTACAACACCATCATGCCTGGGTCTTCTATATCCTTTTTCATTTTCTCATGGACATAGGTTGTTTCCAGTGTGTGTTGTCTCTGACCAGTCTGACAGTCTCCTGAGGCCAGGTCATTACTTCCCCCTTCACATGTCCTACCGACCTAGTGCTTTGAAGAGACCTCAGTAGACAGGCAACACTGACTTAGTGGTTCTGCCTGATTTTGAGTTTCATCTACTGCCATCTTGAAAACAGGCTACTGTTGGTTGGAGAGTCCTACTAGGAGTCACCCATTGCTGTTGGCTGGGGTCTGTCTTAACCCATAACAACAGAGGCAGAAGCCCACCCTCAACCTGCCTGGCCTCTGTCTTTGTTACTGCTCTATTGCTGTGAGGAAACACCATGACCAAGGTAACTTGTAGTAGAATGTTATTTTAAGGTGTGTTACTTTTGTTTATGTTGCATATGTTTAATTCTGTGAAGCTGTGTTACTGTGCCTGTCTAAAACACCTGATGGTCTAATAAAGAACTGGCCAATAGCCAGGCAGGAGAAAGGATAGGTGGGGCTAGCAGGGAGAGTTTATACAGAAGGAGAAGAAATGGAAGAGTGAGAGGAAGTAGTAGCCAGAGAAGGAGGAGGATATCAGGGGCCAGCCACCCAGCTACACAGCAAGACATGGAGTAAGAGTAAGATTTACAGAAGTAAGAGAATGGGAAAAGCCCAGAGGAAAAAGATAGACAGGATAAGTTAAGGAAATCTGGCTAGAAACAAGCCAAACTAAGGCCAGGCATTCATAATTAAGACTAGGCCTCTGTGAGTGATTTATTTGGGAGCTGGGTGGCGGGCCCCCCAAAAAAGAGTGAAAGCAAAAACAGCAGTAACTTATAAAAGGAAGCATTTAATTGGGGACTTGCTTACAGTTTCAGAGGGTGAACACGTGACTTCCACAGTGGGGAGCATGGTGGCAGGCAGACATGCATGGCACTGGAGCAGTAGCTGAGAGTTTACATCTTATCTATAAGCTAAAGGGGGGGAGAGACAGAGAGACAGAGAGAGAGACAGAGAGAGAGACAGAGAGAGAGACAGAGAGACAGAGAGAGACAGAGAGAGAGAGAGAGAGACAGAGAGACAGAGAGAGAGAGACAGAGAGACAGAGAGAGAGAGAGAGACAGAGAGAGAGAGAGACAGAGAGAGAGACAGAGACAGAGAGAGACAGAGAGAGAGACAGAGAGAGAGACTGGTGTGGGCCTGATGTGGGCTTTTGAAACCTCAAAGCCCACCCCCATTGACACACCTCCAACAAGGCCTTATCTTCCCTAACAAGCCCACACCTCCTAATTCTTCCCCAATAGTTCTAACTGGGGACCAAACATTCAAACATGTGAGTCTGTGGGGGAGCACTCTCATTGAAACCACCATGGGTCCATCTCCCTTCTCCCTTGCAAACCTAACTCTGATACAAGCTGGGTGACCCCAGGTGATAAACAGCGACCTAGTTAACTAATCATGGAAACTCAAGTGCAGGTCCAGAGATAGAACATCTTGGAGGATCTGAGGGTACAGGAAGGAACAGATCAGGCTTTGCCACCTCTTTCTCCTGCTTCCTGTCTCATTCAAGATCCCCAGTGTCTGTAGCTGTCCTATGACCAGGAGGCAGCCTCCTGGGGCACCACACAGAGGACAAGGCTTCCCCTGGCCTAGGTCACCTTCTTGTCATCTGAGAGCAGGGAGGGACATGTTCCTCATGGTAGTACCCACAGCTTCTAGAACAGTCCCTGGCTTGTTGCCACCACTCAACAATCCTTTGCAGACTAAGTAATTATCTGCATCACTCAGGCTACAATTGAGGGTCCAGTTGCTTACAAGGAAACTTAACAGTGTTTGCGGGGCCCAGGCTACGTGGCAAGACCTTGTTGCTCAGAAACAAAGAGGCAAAACAAAACTAAACCCCCTTACAAAGACTTGGCAGCAACCACCAGCAAATGAAGGCCTAAGTTCAAGGCGTTACCATGGGCATGTTCCCGCCCGCCTAGCCCACGTTCCCTTCTGGCGAACACACAAAGCCAGACAGTATCCAAAGCCATCTGGGTTCCAGCTATGGCTGATGCAAAGCTCAGCTCATGCTCCCAAAGGAGTAGGACATAGCCTGTTCTGAGCCAAATGAGTGACCACGGGCAGGGAACATGGTTCAGATTGTCCAGATTAACAGGCTCCAGTGTGGAAAGGTTACATTTTTTTTAATAGTCACAGAACAACAGAAAATCATAAATCGGAGCATTTACCAAATATATCGATGGGGACATCAAATAGATGGGTTACAGCAAAGAGGAGAAATCTCTGCCGTTGGTTCTAGATGCTGTTTCATGACATTCTTAGTTGTTAGGTTGGTGGAAGGCAGCAGTCTGTTAAGCGAATATAGTTCCCAAGTTTTTAATGGTCACAAAGACCCTAGTGAGAAATAGAGGTCCGTGGTGAATGACTGTTAAGAAGACTGATGATAGCCTGAAATACTTTTGGCTCTCAGTCTGCAGCATTCTAATGTTCCACAATCAGAATCACCTACTCTGTCTATCACTTTGTGGAATCTTCAATACAGATGTGGCCACCTCCAACCCCAGCCACACCCCCAGGGAATTTTAATGCGCATGCCCTTGCTTTAAGCACGTTCCAGTGGTTTCTTACAGATTCAGGCGAAAGTCGGAGCACCTCAGCTTGACCTTAGGCCCCATCACCACACTTACATCCCTTTGCTTAGAGTCTCCTGACCTGGCCTCAGCCACCTCAAGATAGATAGACCCTGCACATCCAGGTTGATGGGCCTTTGCCCATGCCAGGACCCATGTGCTTACATAGAGCCCTACCAGGCACTTTGCCATTCCCAAGCTGGTGGCCATAATCCGGGGACAGCTGGCCCTGCCCTGCTCTTGACCTTGATGATTGCTCCCTTGCATGAGGCACTGTTCTGGTGCTGACGTCAGTTCCATGGGCTGGCACTGGCGTTCTATTAGGATGTCCACACAGGAGCCTGTGCATTTCTCTCCTGTGGGCCTGGGGATGATATACTGTGGTCCTCATTGCCTGGGCCAATGCTCAGGGCTGCATGAATGACTTTCTAATGGTGAACATGTGGGCTTCCGGCAACGTCGTAGGGGTTCGTGGGAGGAAGCAGGGAAGACTTGGGTTTGGGGGACAGGCTCTGTATGAAGCCTTTCCACTTCCTACCCCTGAAGCCGCAGCAGGGTCTCCCCCTTTGAGTCACAACCTGCTCTACATCCTCAAGAGCTGAGATATCCCCTGAGGCATTTTCTTGTTTTCCTCTTCTGGAGGAGAGGAGCAGAGCCAGCAGAGCACAGGCCTCACAGCATGGCTCAGATTTGATAAACAGACAGGGGATTTCCATGGCAATCAGGGGAGAAAAGAGCATGCATCAGCTTTGGAATTCGCGATGCAGGCTGAGGGCTGGAGGGGCTGCCCTGCTGCTCTGCCTCCCACAGCTGGATCGGGAAAGCCATCAGGGAGGATCAGCGCCTGGTCTTGGTGCATTTCACGCCCCTGGAGGCTGCCTTGGCTGACTCCTTCTCCACCAACGCCCCCCACCCCCCAAGCAAGGTATACTCCCTGGGAAAGGGAGGTATTGATGAAGCCCCCAAATGTGGCTGGGTTACCTTGGGACTAAGGAGGGGTCATGCAAGACTTGGGATCCATTTGGACCTCCCTGCTGAAGAGCCCCAACATCTGAAAACTGCTGAATCACCATTGTCATTGGATTAATCAGTCAAGTTCAGAGCAGACAGGACCTGGGAGGATGATTGACAGCTCCTGAGCACACAGCTCTCGGGCATGCTCTGTCACACAGATTGCACACCCACACTTAGACCTTTATCCACCCAGAATCAAGGAAAAACTTTAGAGGTGGGGATGTAGCTCAGTAAAGTGCTTGCCTAGCACGCGTGAGGTCCTGGGTTTGATCCCCAGTGCCATATAAAACCAGATGTAGTGGGGCTTGCCTGTAATCACTTCACTCAGGAGGTGGAAGGGAGGATCAAAACTTTAAATTCATCCTTGACTCCATATTAAGTTCAGGCCAGCCTGGACTATAAGAGACCCTATCTCACAAAAACCAAAATAAATAAATACATGAATGTACAAATAAACTATTGCAAATATTCTCCATCCTTCCTTGGTTTTTCAGGCAAGGTGTTGCTATGTAGCCCAGGCTGGCCTGAAACTCACGATCCTTCTGCTTCTGCCTCACCGTGGCTGATATTCTAAAAGCTTCCCAAGAACACTTGCTCTGGGTGGGTTGACCCCAGCTCCCGGGGCCTCCCTGGGATCACACTTCCCGCTTTTTCTTTTATCAGAGCATTTACTTTCTGGAACAGCACTGCATATTTGTGTTGACTTGGCTTTTGTCTGCTAACTCCATAGGCTCTGGAACAATGAAGACAATAACAACAATGATAACAGAAGAAGATCGTAATGATGATGGTGATGATTGTGATGATGATGGTGATGATGGTGATGATGATGGTGATGACGGTGGTGATGATGATGATGGTGGTGATGATGATGGTGGTGATGATGGTGATGATGATGGTGATGATGGTGATGATGATGGTGGTGATGGTGATGATGATGATGGTGATGATAGTGATGATGATGGTGATGATGATGATAGTGATGATGATGGTGATGATGGTGATGATGATAGTGATGATGATGGTGATGATAGTGATGATGATGGTGATGATGGTGATGATGATGGTGATGATGATGGTGGTGATAGTGATGATGGCGATGGTGATGATGGTGATGATAGTGGTGATGATGATGATGGTGATGGTGGTGATGATGGTGATGATGATGGTGATGATGGTGATGATGATAGTGATGATGGTGATGATGATAGTGATGATGATGGTGATGATAGTGATGATGATGGTGATGATGGTGATGATGATGGTGATGATGGTGATGATGATGGTGGTGATGGTGATGATGATGATGGTGATGATAGTGATGATGATGGTGATGATGATGATAGTGATGATGATGGTGATGATGGTGATGATGGTGATGATGATGGTGATGATAGTGATGATGGTGATGAAGAGAGGGGACAATCAGTGTGTACTGAAACTCATCTGTGCTGGCTGGTTTCATGTCAACTTGACACAAGCTAGGGTATTTTGGGAAGAGGGACTCTCAACTGAGACAACACTCCCATCAGAGTGGCCTGTGACATTTTTTAATTGATGTTGGATGTTGGAAGGCCCAGCCCATTGTGGGTGGTGCCATCTCTGGGCTGGTGGTCCTGGGTTCTATAAGAAAGGAGAGTGAGATCACCAGGCAGGCTACCTGGAAAACAGGACCCCAAGAAAGACACAGGGATCGCCCAACGACAGAGAAATGGAATGAGATCTACATGAACAGCCTGGACAGGAGTGGGGGTAGTGAAGGGCGAGGGTCGAGGGAAAGAGAGCTTGGGTGAGTGGGAGATCCCAGCTGGATCAAAAACAGAGAGGGAGAACAAGGAATAGGAGACCATGGTAAATGAAGACCACATGAGAATAGGAAGAAACAAAGTGCTAGAGAGGCCCACAGAAATCCACAAAGATACCCCCACAACAGACTGCTGGCAATGGTCGAGAGACAATCCGAACTGACCTACTCTGGTGATGGGATGGCCAAACACCCTAATTGTCGTGCTAGAAACCTCATCCAACTACTGATGGATCTGGAGGCAGAGATCCATGACTAGGCCCCAGGTGGATCTCTGGGAGTCCAATTAGCGAGAATGAGGAGGGTTTATATGAGAGAGAATTGTTGAGACCAAGGTCGGATAAAGCACAGAGACAAATAGCCAAACAAACGGAAACACATGAAATATGAACCAATGGCTGAGGGGTCACCAACTGGATCAGGCCCTCTGAGTGGGTGAGACAGTTGATTGGCCTGATCTGTTTGGGAGGCATCCAGGCAGTGGGACCGGGTCCTGTGCTCATTGCATGAGTTGGCTGTTTGAAACCTGGGGCCTATGCAGGGTCCCTTGGCTCAGCATGGGAGGAGGGGACTGGACCTACCTGGACTGAGTCCACCAGGTTGATCTCAGTCTGTGGGGAAGGCTTTGCCCTGGAGGAGATTGGAATGGGGGGCGGGCTGGGGGGAAGGTGAGGGGGGCGGGAGGGGGGAGAACAAGGGAATCTGTGGCTGATATGTAGAACTGAACTGTATTGCAAAATAAAAATTAAAAAAAAAAAAAAAAAAAAAAAAAAGAAAGAAAGGAGAGTGAGGGCTGGAGAGATGGCTCAGAAGTTAAGAGCACTGGCTGTTCTTCCAGAGGTCCCGAGTTCAATTCCCAGTACCCACATGGTGGCTCACAATCATCTGTAATGAGATCTGGCTCCCTCTTCTGGCCTGCAGAGATACATGCAAACAGAACACTGTATACATAATAAATAAATAAATCTTTAAAAAAAAAAAAAAAGAAAAGAAAGGAGAGTGAATAAGCCACAAGGAAAAAGCCGTAAGCAGCACCCTCCATGGCATGCCCTGACTTCCCTGAATGATAGACTACAAGCTGTAAGCTGAAGCAAACCCTCTCTCCCCTAGTTGCTTCTGATCGTGGTGTTTTACCACCGCAGTGGAGACCCTGACTGGAATACAGTCCCTGGCAAGCACTGCTTTCAGGACTTCTTACACAAATGCATTTATTGTTTATTTCCTTCCTGAACTGAGCTGCTGTTGCCTCCTCGATTTTACAGATGAGGAACCTGAGAGCAAGGATCTTGATTTTTCTGTCCACTGTTGAGCTGGAAGACAGGCTCATCTATGCAAGAAGAACGTAAGTGCCATCAAAAACGGAGGAGAGGGACAGTGGCTCTGGGTCACATGGTTGGCTCTGCCCCTCTGCCCATCTCTCCTTCCTCTGTGCTTATATTGCAAAAGCCCCTTGAAGGGTCTGTGTGTACACCAAGAGAAACTTGTTTATGTCCCCAGGGAGAATAAAATTGCAATTAATATGCAAGGATAACCTGTACCTCAGAATTATGATAAAGTAAGGTTTAAGGTCTGTAATGAAAACATAAGGGGGAAAACCCTCCCATGCGCTACCAATCTTGTCTTCATCCATTTAGGATGCATTCACGGTGCGGGGACTGGGATGCAGGGTGAGTGTGCTTTAGGACTCCATCTGGTCAGATGAGGTCATTTTTGCCTCCCACCATTGGTGTAGCAAAGGGGTGAAGGGCCCAGACTGACTTCCTACGGACCTCCTCTCCTATTTTGAGCCTGGCCCTGAGTAGGACTTGCAGGGACTTGAATGTACACAAGAAAGCAGGTCCATGAGTGTCTTCTCTGACCTCTGGGCTAACTGTCCCTTTTTTTTGTCCATATGGGTCTCATCCCTCTGTGGTGCCTAACAGGTAGCCCCAGGCTCCTGGCCTACTTGCTCATGCAATGGCTGTCTGCTGACACCATAGAGCGCCTGCCCAAGAGCTCTGCTGTGTGATTGATGGGGTCGCTCTTGTTCTCGGTCCCAGAGAACACCTCTGAATAATAACTTGGCAAAATCCTTCTCTTTTTCCGCTTCCCCATTTCTGACTCATTTGCTCTTTGTGAGTCATCCATCTCTTTTGAGGAGGGAGAAACACAAGGTAGAGGAGGAGGTTGTAACAGAGGAACAGGGACCATGAGTGCCACTTTCTCATTTTTCAGAGAGAGAATTAGAGTACCTGTCACCAGCATTTCAAGTCCGGGGACATGAAGGTGGAGTGGACCTCTGCAGGCAGGTCAGATTTGCAAATGGACCCAGGTCTCTTGCTCTGGAACCAAAGTGGCTGTGGGAGGTGGAGGTGTAAGAGGTGTGGGAGGGGGAAGTGTGGGAATTATGAGAGGTGGAGTTGTGGGGGGTGTGGGAGGTGGAGGTGTGGGAGATGTGGGAGATGGAGGTATGGGAGAGGAAAGTGTGGGAATTACGGGAGGTAGAGGTGTGGGAGGTGTGGGGAATGGAGGCCCATTCTTTCTGGGACCTCTGAAAGTGCATCTTAAAGGGCAGCTTCCTACCCTGCCATGTCACACCTTCCTGTCTAATGCAAGGTTGGTGGCATCTGTTGCTCTGGAATGGAGCATCAGAGAAAGTAGGAGATGGGCGTTTCAGCCAGTCATACCAGCTCCTTACATGGGAGACAGAGACAAGGACACCTGCCTTCAAGGAGTTCCCACAATCCCACATGTGTTAGTCAGAGTTCTTTAAGGACAGGCTTCCAAATGGAATGTGCATTATAAAGAGTATTTATTAATTGGCTTCCATGATATGGGCAGAGTAGCTCTGGGCTACTCTGTCCACACACTGAAGAGGTTGAGAACCCAGTAGCTCCTCTGTCCATGATGCCTTATCAGTTCCAGTCTGGTGCTGAAGGCCAAGGATGGCGGTGGCGACGGTGGACAGACAGACTCGCCAACAAAGAGTGAAGACGTGAAGATGGGCACAAACAGTGATCTGTTTGCCTTGAACTTCTACCTGCACTCTTCACCCATCCTAGAACACCCCCGGACACACACACACACACACACACACACACACACACACACACACAGACCCACGAAGGGGCGTGCCCTCATTAATGCCAGAGCCAATCAGCTTCTCAATCGGAATTAGCCATCACGCACCATGCTGAGCCTCCTGCAAGTCCTGGAGTCCTCACCAATGCTGGGGGGCTTTTCTGTAATGCAGCTGCTTTGGAGTTGCCCATGCTCCCATGAGTTAACCGGCTCATAAGTCAGACTTGGGTGGGACGGTGTCTTTGGTCTGTTGTCCGTGCCCCGTCTGGGCTGACTAGACATTTATTCACCTCTCCCCAGAAGGAATCTCCCAGAAGTAATGGTGTACTGCCTGTCACTGGAGGTGGAAATAAGCCATTTGTTTCCTTGAACGGCCTTCAAGTTTAGACGGACTTGTCTGTGTATTTAAACTCAGCAAATTCGGGTGATTTAGAGACTTTTTCTTTCACCAAGCAGAGCAGCCTGGTTAAGGCCTCTGTTGGGTGGTGAATGTTGGAAGTCTAAAAGCTTCCCTGAGAGTCAAGTCTCTTTCCCACCACCTCCTGCCCATCAGCTATAAGGGTGGGTCATAAAAAGTTATATCAACCTGTCTGGAGACTGGTGATGTATTTGCTTAGCACAGACCATGGGTTTGTGCTGGGCTTCATCTGTGTCCACATCGTTATCTCTATACCCACCTATGACTACTGCAGGCTTGCCAGGCCAGCCTCAGGCTTCCATGGACCTCTCATTTTAATACTTAGATCATTTAGGCCTGGCAGCCTTCCACAATGAATAATGCCTCCATGTCTAGGCACTGGTGTTCACCTTATACACCGGGTGGCCCATCCCTTGGTCGTTATCTGAAATATGTTCACTGGAGCACCTGGGGATCTCCTGTGTGTCTCTGTGTGTATTCACATGTGTAGCTGAGTGCCCATGTACACGTGTGTGGAGGACAGCTGTCAGTGTCAATTGTTCCTCTATGGCTCTCCACCTTATTTTTGGTGATAGGGTCCCTTGATGAACCTGGTTGGTCAATAAACTGCAGGGATCCTTCTGTCTTCATTACCTCTTCATTACCCAATACAGGGGGATGGGTGCACCCCATCCTCCACAGCTTTTTGCTCAGGCACGCATGCTTGCACAGCAGTAGCCTTATCCACTGAGCCATCTTCCCAGTCCTAGTACTGGAGATCTCAGGAGACATTACAGACAATCTCTACAGTTGTTTAATTTAATTACATAAGCCACAAATAAGTACACGGATTTAAGACACCATGAGTAACACACGACACAGCTGGTTAAAGTCTCTCTAAGATTTATTTTCATTTGTGTGTATGCATGTTGTCTTACATGTGTGTAACGAGAGTGTGTGTGGTGGTGCCCACAGAGACCAGGAGAGGGCACAAGATCCCCTGGAGCCGGAGTTACAGGCTTTGTGAACCTCCTGATGTGGGTGCTGAGATCCAAACTCTAGACCTCTGGAAAAAAACATTGAGTGCTCATAACTGCTGAGCATCTCTGCAGCTTCGCCCCAGGATTTAGGGGGCTCTAGTGAAAGCAGAGTGTGGAGAGATGGGGTACCCCTGGAGCTGGTTAGAACAGTTCCCGAAGATGGAGCCTTGCTACATGAACTTGAACCAGACTGCCAGATGCTCCACTGCACTGAGGGCTGGTGATCAGGGATGTTGGAGAGGGGTGCCCTGGGTAAGGCCTGGCCTGGGGCCCCGAGGGTGAGAGAATCATGAAGGAATGGAAAAGAGGGGAAGGGGAAGGGGAAGAGGAAGTGAAGGGAAGAGAAGGGAAGGGAAGAGAAGGGAAGTGCATGTGGAGGTCAGAGAACAACTTGAAGGAGTCAGTTCTCTCTTTCCGCCATCTGGGTCCTGGGGTTGGCACTCAGGTTGTCAGGTGCCTTTATCTGCTGAGCCATCTTGCTGGCCTATCATTTATCTTTCCATCTCATGAATAGGTGCGTCAGATAGTCTTTTTTAAACATAATGTTCTATTTGAGTTTCTTTTTTAAAAATATGACTTTATGACAAAAATCTCAAACTTCTTCTTGAGGCAGGTTCTCATGTAGCCCAGTCTGGCCTTGAACTCACTACGTAGCTGAAGCTGGCCTTAAATTCCTGATCCCTCTGCCTCCATATCCAAGTGCTGGATGACAGGCATGTGCCGCTACATCTGACGAAAAACACCCTCAAACAAAGGATAGAAAGTCAAACAAATAACAAGTCAAAACCTTTCCCTACGTCTCTTGTTTCCACACACCCTCCCCGAAAAGCAAGCAGATATAATCACCATATTTCTGCCATCCTTTTAGAAACGGTGCCCACATTTCAACACACGCATTAATTGGTTTACTTGGTGGATCATAAGACGAGGCCTCAGAGAGGTCAAGCCGCATATATCCAAGGTCCTGCAGCAGACTAGAAGAGATGTCAATCCAGTGACCAGATGCCAGAGAGCAGAGGCTCTCTGCTGCTGATCCCTTAGTGCAGGTCAATCTCTGCTGCTGTCTCCACCCCTCCCCATTCTCCGTCTTGTCTACCAGGTCAGTGACACTTCTCAGTAAAGCTTGTGTCACCTCCCCCCGCCACACCAGTGTCCCCCGGCTCCCAGTGCATTAACCAACTGCACTTGTGCAGTTTCTGGGGCTGACTCTACCTAATCATTTGTTTTTGCTAATGCCCGCTGTCTGTCAGAGCAGAATGGCTCTGGCAGAGTCACTCGGCCCCTGTGTTTGCACTCCTGTTCTCCAAATTCCAACTGACAATTGGATGCACGGCATCCTTTTCCAGAGCACTTACATCTCAGTACTCTCTTGCTCCGATGGAGTCGGATACCCAGTTTGAGCCTGTTCCACCTGACTTGTGCTAGGTCTCAGGGCCACAGGACAGACCCTGGGTAGCTCACAGCTTGATGGGGGTGGGAGGAAGGATGGGTACACACAGATAATCTACCAAGAACCCACCTGCTATCTGGCTGGGTTCCCCCTGCTTTAGTGCATGGTAACCTCATCTGTCTTGGGTCCAGATGTGTCTACAGCTTTGGCAACATCTGGATGGAAAAATAAATAAACAGAGGAAAGCAAACACAGACAACCAGCCACAAGGAGGTATTTGTCTCCTGTTGACAGCAGAGTGGCATTGGTCAGGACACTTGGGAGGTATCCAAATGGACACACCCAGCATGCTGGACACTGGCACAGTTGATCTTGTATCTTGCTGCCTGAGAGTCTAAGTCCATTGAGGGTAGAGCCTGACCTATGAACTCTCTTGAGCAGTGCTTTTCTGAGTCCATTCCAGTTTGCAGGTGGTTATTCTTTTGGAAGGAAAAGAGGGAAGCTCACGTCTAAACTGGGTACAAGAAGGAGGAGCAGGGAGGGGCTGGCAGTTTGAGAAACTCTGGTCTTGAAAATGAACCCTTCTCCTTGCTACACAGTGCTGCGGAGATGCAGCCTGAAGATGCTGCTTGAGGCGGGGAATCTGCAACAGGGTGCAATCCTCTCCACCAGCTTTCATTTCCTCTGAATCCCTTAGGAACTATCTCACTTCCCTCTCTCCAAGCACAGCCTCCTGAGATCCCTGGTTCTGTAGCCCCCTCTTGTGGGCAGCTGGAGTCTGTTTGTCCAGCAGAGAAAGCAGGACGAGGGCACTTTGGATTAGTCAGGACAGGGCAGAGCATGCTCAAATCTTCCCATCAAGTTCATTCATCTAACATAAAATTCCTCATGACCAGTGTCGTGGTTCCTCTCCTGGTTAGTTTTATGTCAACTTGACACAGAATACAGTCATCTGGGAAGAGGGACTTGCAATTCAAAATGCCTCCCTAATATTAGCCTATATGTAAATCTTTGGGGGTATTATTCTTGATTAATGGTTGATGTGGAAGGACCTAGCCCATTGTGGGTTACACCCTGATTTCCTTGATGACACACTGTGATGTAGAACTGTAAGAAGAAATAAACCCTTTCCTTCCCAAATTGCTTTTGGTCACGGTGTTTTATCACAGCAATAGAAATATAACCGACATGGTTGCTTTTCCTGTTGCTGTGATAAAAATACCCTGATGAAAGCGACCTGAATAAGGAAGGGCTCATCACGGCTCACAGTTTGAGATCCAGTCCATCACAGCAGGAGGAAAAACCCACCGCAGGGAGAACTTGAAGCAGCTCATCCAACTGTGGATTCCGTCCAGAAGCAGGGAGTGTGCCCACAGCGGCCGGGGATTCTCCTGACTGTCTCTCATCTTGCCCTAGGATCACTGGGATTATAGATGTGCTATCATGTGTGGTTCTGTTTGGGCTCCAGGGGTCCAGATCTAAGTCCTCACACTTGTGAGGACAGTGCTTTTACTCACTGATCCAATTTCTAATGACTGGAAATTGAACATGACCCCAAGAAAGGCCCTACACCCAGTATGAAGCCGCTCACCCCCAGCCCCAGCAGATGGGGCCTCCTGGGAGTGAGCCCTCCTCTCTGCCTGCCTTCACTGGCACAGCACATGTGACCAGGGGGCGAGATTAGAACAGATCCCCATGGAAAAGACCGATGAGGGGAGGTGGCCAGGAGTCGATGAGCTGAAATCTGCCCCAGCTGGCTGCTTAGGCGTGCAACCCTAATAGCATAGACACAGAAAGGTACCGCCTTCATCTCTCCAAGGATCAACGATAGTGTGAAGGGAGGCAGGGGTGTGGAGGGGGAAAGGGGCCAACACACACACACACACACACACACACACACACACACACACACACACACACACGGGGAGGAGAACATCACAGGTGAACATTACAGATCTGTCAGGACTTGGGCTATGAAATCAATATCAACCCTGGCCGCTTGGCCCGTATTTCTTGTTGCAAACTTGGACTCTCGGGCTCACTGTCGCCTGCAGGTTGCAGGGCTTCAGCTGGCTTTACCTTGTTCCGGTAAAACTTCCCCTGCTTGGTGTACTCCAAAGCCCCGTGATAGAGTTCCTCCTGGCAGTGCTGGGACCAAAGTGCACTCTAAGCAAGCACTCTGCCATCTGAGGCACATCCCTGGCCCCAACATCGCACTTAATCCTCGCCAGCATCCTACAGGCAGACCATAGAAACAGCCATATTTTCCAAGGGAGGAACCCTCAGAAGAGCAGGGAGTATATGCCCTACACCTATAGCCTTGAAGGACAGCATACAGATTCAGACTCAGGGTGAATAAAGCTCCAACTGGAGAAATTGAAAGTTAAAAAACCACCAGTTCTTTGTACAAACTTCGGTGTATAATTAAAGTTAAGATCAGAGGCCACGCGTTTCAGCTGCGATTAACGAAAAACCTCAGAAGAAATTTCGACGTAATAAAGCTGTTGGCTCAAGTGGCCTGGGGAGCCTGAGGTGAGGCTCTGTGTCTGTTCTTACCCTTTATTTATTCAGATCAGGGAGAAGCAAGCCACAAGTATTCACATGCCTGCAGCTAGGCATTTTAAATTACATCAAGCCTTTGCTTTCTGGCTTGCTGTTACAAAATGGGGTTTCTAATGGATTCATATACGTAGAAGCGCACAGAGCAAAGCCAGCGCCCTGCAAATATTTGCCATGGTTGTTATTTACCAGAAAGGGCAGAGCTTCCCTGCAATATCCTAAGGTTTATCTCCCAAAGACTGCTGGCTAGAGCCTTAAGCCTTTGGATGTTTGTTATTGAAAATGACATCTGTTTGACTGTTTCCTGTAGGAAACTGTGTCTGTTTACTTGAACTTATAAGCTATGTTTATCAAAGGAATTTGAATCCACTCATGACAATGTTGTGATTAATTAAAAAGCCACAGAGAGTCTGTTTCCAATGAACTCCACTAGTCTAGACACCCACACCAACTCTTCCAAATGCTCTTAAGAATATCAAAGCAGGGTCAGAGAGATGGCTCATCAGGTACAGGCGCTTGCCACCAAGTCTGGTGATCTGAGTTCAAATCCTGGGACCCACACGGTGGAAGGAGAGAACCAACCCTTGCAAGTTGTCCTCTGCCCTTCATATGTACACCCTGACTCATGTACACACACACACACACACACACACACACACACACACACACACACACACAGAATTAATAAATAAAATTCAGGAAACCAATTTTTGAAAAGGGTGCTGTGGAAGAAAAGAGCAGTGAACTTGGACACAGCCAAAGGAAGACAGTCTTCTAACCGGGATTACTATCTGTGCAGGCTAGTGTTATGCCAACTTGACACTAGCTGGAGTTATCTGAAAGAAAGGAACCTCAAATGAGAAAAATGCCTCCATAAGATCCGGCTGTAGGCATTTTCTTAATTAGTGATCAATGGCGGAGGCCCTGCACACGGTGCGTGGTGCCATCCCAGGGACAGTGGCCTTGGGTTCAATAAGAAAGCAGACTGAACAAGACAAGAGGAGCAAGCCAGTGACCAGTGCTCATCCATGGCCTCTGCCTGAGCTCCTGCCTCCAGGTTCATACCCTGCTTGAGAATGAACCTGACTTCCTTTGATGATGAACTGTGATTCGCAAGTGTGAGTTGAATAAATCCTTTCCTTCCTAACTTGCTTTTGGTCATGGTGTTTCATCACAGCAATAGTGTCCACTTCCATATTACTGTTTATCATGGAAGGAAGTCAGGACAAAAACTCAAACAGGGCAGGAACCTGAAGGCAGGAGCTGATGCAGAGGCCATGGAGGGTGATGCTTACTGGTTTGCTCTCATGGCTTGCTCAACCTGCTTTCTTATAGCACTCAGGACCACTGATCTCAGCAATCTGGAGGCAGAGACAGGCGGATCTCTGTGAATTTGAGGCTAGCTTGGTCTACAGTGAGTTTCAGGACAGCCAGAGCTACACAGAGAAAATCTGTCTCAAAAAACAAACAAACAACAAAACAAAACAGAGAGAGAGAGAGAGAGAGAGAGAGAGAGAGAGGAAGGAAAGAAGAAAGAAAGAAAGAAAGAAAGAAAGAAAGAAAGAAAGAAAGAAAGAAAGAAAGAAAAGAAAAGAAATATCGTGTAAGCGGAAGACCATGGAGAAACATCTTTAAGGTAATGAAAGAAAAAGCATTGGGGTTAGGGATTTAGCTCAGTGCGCTTGCCTAGCAAGTGCAAGGCCCTGGGTTCAGTCCTCAGCTCTGAAAAAAAAGAAAAAAAAAAAAGAAAAAGAAAAAAAAAAAGAAAAGAAAAAGCATTAACAGTGGTGTCAATATCGTTTAAAACTCCAGGTGTGGTGAAGACCTGTACCAACAAACAGAAGCTCAAAGAACTTACCGGATGCAACAGGTTAGGCCTGAAATGAGAAATGAGCTGTGAGTATGCCCGAGCCGGGATGTAGAGCAAGCGCAGAAATGAGCTGTGAGCACGCCGGAGACCGGATGTAGAGCAAGCATAGAAACAATGGAGTGCTCCAGAAGTGCTGAGTGTGTACAAAAGGAGAAGTTTTTTTTCCCTGACTTTAAATTTTTTGGAAAGATAATGAGGGGCTGGGGAGATGGCTTCAGCGGTTAAGAGTGGGTACTGCCCTTGCAGAGGACCAGGGTTCAGGTCCCAGGACTCACATTAGGGAGATCAAAACTGCCTGTTCTGGGAAATCTGATGCCCTCTTCTGGCCTCTGTCTGCACCTACACTCAAGTACACAGCACTCCCCCAACACACACCCCACATACCCCCATAATTAAAAATAAAATCTTTTTTAAAAGGTAATTGTTTAGTAACAATGTATCATGGGGTTTGTAACACCCGTGAAAGTGGAATACGTGACAACGAAACCCAGAGGCCGAGAGGAGAAAAGGAAGGCAGAGCACAGTGAAGGCTCTCTTCAGAAAGCCCACGACTAGGGCTTGCAGACAGGCCACATGCAGTTCAAGGTGTGTGCTTGACCCAAGAGCAACCATTAGAACCATTAAATGAAGCAATAGAGTTTATAACGCTGTGATGGAGACATATGGGGTCATAAAAACATACAACTACCTCTAAGTAAACAGGAAAGAAGAGACAAGGGAAGAAAGACTAGACAGATGGAAAGTCAAAGCGGGACGGGGGGGAGGGGGGGGGCAGGCTGGCAAGACGGCTCAGCAGCCAGGAGAAGGCATTGCTCTTGCAGAGGACCTGGATTTGGTTCCCAGCACCCATGTGATGGTTTACACCTGCCCCTAACTACAGCTCCAGGGAATTTGACGCCCTCTTCTGACATCTTCAGGCTCCTGTACACATTTGGTGCACATAAACTCAAGCAGGTGCACACACACATGCATACAATTTTTTAAAAATAAGAAGAAGATGGGCATCTGGAGAGCTGGCTTAGTGGATGAAAGGGCCTGCTGTGTAAGCATGAGGATCTGAGTCAGGACCCCCAGATCCCCCCAGCCCCAGATCACATGTAAAAGCCTGGATATGGCTGCACATAAGCCTGTGACACCAGCACTACGGGGCAGGGGTGGGGGATGGGGGTGGGGGTGGATGCAGGAGGATTGCTGGGGGTTGCTGGCCACCCCTCCCAGCTCCAGGCTCGGTGAGATAGCCTTTCTCAAGGGAATTAGATGGAGAGAAACTCGGGAGGCAGAGGCAGGAGGATCTCTGTGAGTTCCAGGCTAGCCTGGTCTACAAAGTGAGTTCCTGACAGCCAGCCAGGATTGTCACACAGAAAAACCCTGCCTCGAAAAAAAACAAAACAAAAACAAAAACAACCCCCCCTAAAAAAAAAACAAAGAAAGAAATTAGAAAATATATTTATCTGGATGATAATGAAATGCCTCATAATAAAAGTTTGTGTTAAATTACTACAGCATTGCTTAGAAAAAAAAGTATACTAGATGTCTACACTATAAAAGAAAGTTTTTCTTTATTTTAAGATTATTTTTATTTTTAATTATGGGGGGGAAGTGTGTGGGTGTGTATACATGAAAGTCTGGTGCCTGGAAGAGGCCAGAAGAGGGTGTCAGATCCACCTGTGTGAAGCCCCAGGCTGCCTCTGCCTCTCTCAGGACCCTAGAGACTTCCAGCCTCACTGAGACTTGTCCCTGGGCAGCAGCACCTCCCTGGCCTCAGCTCCCTCTGCTGAGATCCTCCTGAAGTGCAGGGAGAGCCAGAGTGTGCAGGGCATTCCTCTGATGCCCACGGTGACCCCAGGAGTCCTTTTGACCTCTCTCCACTTCGTAGACAAGAAACTAAGCTTGAAGATGTTATATGACTTAGCAAGGCCAGCAGGTGGCGTCGGAATCCGACTGAGATGCATGCTCTCTGCATGTCTACATGATAAATTCTTTAGTATGTCATATACTGTATATGTGACTGCATGCACACAGATCATTTATGTCTTAATGTGTGTGTCCATATGTACACACACTTTAACTCATGGATGCATATGTATATTTTAGTGTGTTTGTGTGTCTATATGTGCTTTAGAGGATGTGTGTATACACATATATAACACATGCTTTTAGGGCGTGTATGTATACATGTATAGTATAGATACTAGAGTGGGACTCCATGCTTCCACTTCCTCTCTATTGAAGGAGGTGCTGGTGTGTCTTGCAAAGGGAACCTCAAGGTCATCTAGCTCACAGCAGGGAGGTGGGTGGATGTTCCTCTTTTAAAGACCAAGACTGTGACCTCACCTTGCCCTACCCAGTCAGCAAGTCTGAGATGAGTTCCAATGAAAGAACTGTGCTAGGGCCCGAGGCAGGCCTAAATCCCAGACTCTGACTCCTCTCGCTGACTAGATGTTTTCTCCTTGTCTGTTGACACACACCTGATAAACAGCTAGGGGAGGGCACTCCTGGCAACCCCTCCTCTAAGAAGCTGGCTCAAAGCCTGCCTGACTCTGAAAGAGGGAGGAAGGAGGAGGGAGGAGGGAGAAGGGAGGCATGTGGAGAGTGCAGAAAGCCTGCATCTGCATTTGGCAGGGGTAGGGGTAAAGTCCTTGCCTAGAGCCTGGGGGCATGCCCAAGAGGAGCCCCTCACTAGGAACTTGCTGAGAATGATGTTTCACACACACACACACACACACACACACACACACACACACACCTTTTTTGTTTCTCTGCAAATGTAACTACCTTAATTCTAATGAGATGTAGCATGGCCTGTTTCGTGATGTAGGAGGGTGAAGACCTGCAGGCAGAAGTTTCTGTCCCGCCAGCAACCCCCAAATACCCAGCAGCCGCTTCCCAAATAATTGACTTCCCAAATAATTGGCTTAAAATTACTTATAAGTACTTGGCCAGTAGCTCAATATTTGTTACTTAACTAGCCCTTACACTTAAATTAACCCATAATTCTTATCTATGTTTAGCCATGTGGCTTGGTACCATTTCTCAGTATGGCATCTCACCTTGCTTCCTCTGCGTCTGGCTGGCGACTCCTGACTCTGCCCTTCCTCTTCTGAGCATGTTTAGTTTGGTCACTCTGCCTATACTTCCTGCCTGGTTACTGGCCAATCAGTTTTTTTATTAGCAAATGAGAGTAACACATATTCATAGTGTACAAAAAGACTATTCCACAGCAAAGACCACTGTGGGCAGCACCATTCCCTGGGCATGTGGTCCTGGGCTTTATAAGGTAGCTAGCTAAGCATGTGCCTGTGCAAGCTAGAGAGCAAGCCAGCAGGCAACATTCTGAGGTTTCTGCTGCAAGTTCCTATTTCTGGCCCGACTTCCCTCAGTGATAGACTGTGGCCTGAAGATGAAATAACCCCTTTCCTTTCCCATGTTGCCCTTGGCCAGAGTGTTTTCATCACAGCAACAGAAAGGAAACAGAGTAGGTGAGGCCCCCCAACATCTTTCCGGGTGTCTCAGTCAGTGCTCTGTTGCTGTGAAGAGACACCATGGACCTCGGCAGCTCTTATAAAGGAAAGCATTGAATTGGGGCTTGCTTACAGTTTCAGAGGTTTAGTCCATTATCATCACGGTGGGGAGCGTGGCAGCATTCAAGCAGACATGGTGCTAGAGAGGTAGCTGAGTGTACTACATCCAGATCCACAGGCAGCAGGAAGCGAGAGACACGGTCTGGTTTGGGCTTTTGAAACCCAAAGCCCACCCCCAGTGACACACTTCCTCCAACAAGACCACACCTCCTCCAACAAGGCCACACTTCCTCCAACAAGACCACACCTCCTCCAACAAGGCCACACCTCCTCCAACAAGGCCACACCTCCTACTCCTTTTAAATAGTGCCACTCCCTGTTGATTAAGCATTCAAATATATGAGCCTATGGGGGCCATTCTTATTCAAACCACCACACCAGATCAGCCCCACTGCTGCCTTGATACATCAAGTTCATCCCCATTTCCTACTATCCGGCCCTGTGTAGCTGGGCTGTCTTCCCCCTGTTGTGCCCTGTGTGGCCCAGAGTTGCTGCTTTGCTTCTGATGTGTGGCTTTTCCTGAGGAGATGTGAGCAAACATGTCTTCACCCCAGATAAGGCACCAAGAATAGATCAAAGACATGATTCCACACGAGTCAGTTCTGGTGAACCAGGGAGTTTACTGGAGTCACTTGTGGGAGTGTGGGTGACTCCAAGGCAGCTGCAGCTCCACCCCCACCCCCAATGGGTGACGACTTCTGAAACCTGCATCCCCAGAGCAGTCAGGGTCCCTTCTCAGCCATCGCTACTGTCTGTACGATCTCAGGAGCTTCCTGAGCTCTGTTTACTTCCTGCATCTTACTGAGCTTCCTGTCAGGAATGTTTTAATTGAGAGAAAATAGCTACCAAATAGCTTCTTGTCAGTTTCTCAGGAGCTGTGGCACAGTCCCTCCGTGAGGACAAGCATTTTGCCTGTCTCAGGAAATCTACTGGTCACTTTCATTTCTGGGTGGGGAAACTGAGGCCCAGGGAGTGGATGCTGCTTCCTTAGGTAACCCCAGGGAATGGTGGGACTGGGAAGCAACACAGAGCTTTCTCCACCACCGTTTGGGATGGGAGGAGGCAGAGGCGGGTAGGGCCTGGGGCCTCTGTGGGGAGGCAGCGTGGACTGACCCCAGGGATTCTGGAACCCTGTCTAATCCAGGCTTCTTAACAGGGGGTTCTCGGAGAAAGACTAGAGCTGGAAATCTAAGCCTTTCGTTGAAAGGAAGAAAAGAAAAAGGTGGGAAGTGCCAAGAACCATCATGCCTTGAGGACCCCAGAGAGAGGGACTTAGGCCTTGGAGGGAACAGGGCCCAAGATTTCTGCTGGTCACTGTCTCACCCCCCCTCCTCTCCTCTCCTTCCCTCCTCTGTTCTTTTCCCCATCTCCTCCTTTTCCCTTCCCTTCTCTCCTTCCTCCTCCCTTCCTCTTCTCCCCTCCCCTCCTACTGTCTGCCTAGCTCCTTTCCCACAACTGCCTGAAGCTCCAGCTCCAAGGGATCTGAGGTCCTCTACAGGCACCTGTACACACATGCGTGTGCGCGTGTACACACACACACACACACACACACACACACACACAATCTTTACATTCTGGAGATGCAGAGGGTCAGAGCATGGCACCAGGGAGTTCGGGAAGTGCAATGATCAGGTGCTTCATTTAGCACCAAGCATTGGGTAGCTCTCCTAACTGTTCACCTGCTGAGCTCCTACTGGAAACTTGAGGGGCCACCCACTACTCCCCGAGAGGGTGGCTGTTGTTTTCTCCATTAGCTCGGTCATATTTCATTTCTACAGTTAGAGCAAACCCTGCTTGAGGAACTCACTGAGTAATTCACCTGGCGGTTTATTTGCATCCTTTGTTGCTGCTTTGACTCACTGGAAAAGAATGAGTTGTTGGGGCTCTGCCCCGCCCCCGTGGAGGGCAGGCAGCCTGGTTTTCTTCCGATAGTCAAGAAGCGTTCTCCAGCCCAGAAAGGGGCAATGAGCGGTTTCCTGTTTCTGAGCCCAGGAGAATAAGCTGAGGGAGCAGGGAGGGGGTGGCTTCCAAACAGAGGTTTGTGTTTAGAGGTGGACAGATGGGGTGCAGTGGAGGTGGGGGGAGGATGGGGATCTGGACCTGGTGCCCATAGCTGGGAGGATGAAGGTGGTTTAAAGTGCACTCATGCTTCATGAGGGTGGAACACCTCCCTGGGCCGCCCTCAGCAGCACTGCTCAGCATCTTCCTACCCAGGCTAGGGTGGGGATGCTACCTATGGGGGCGGGGGGAGCCAGGCCTGCATCTCGTGGTCACCAAGAGCAACAGTTGCCATAGAAACTAGAAGGTGCCAGACCACTTTTCTAGATTGCCAAGTCCCCGGTGGGGAGGGGGGCTTCGGCAAACCCAGCCTGCTAAAGGAGGCCGGAGCAGCATTTGACCATGAGAACAAGTCGTGCAGGCAGTAGGACCAAAGCTCCACAGAGCGTGGGGAGGACAGTGTCTCTTCTCCCTCAGCCCTACTCATGTGCCAGCGTTGACCCATCCATAGGGTTCTGCTCTTGTACAGGCGTGTGATGATAGCAAAGCTGCCTCCCACATTATACATGCACTTAGACACACAGACACACAGACACACACACACACACACACACACACACACAGAGACGCACATTCATACACAGACACAGACATACACAGAGACCGAGACACATGTAGACATATAGTAACAGATATATAGACACACATAAACACAGGACACTGGTGAAGTGTGAACGATTTCTGTAGGGTCAGACATATAATTTCCTAGAATTCAAAATATGAATACGAGTTTATTTGGATGTTACTGGAGGGAACAGATACAGGAACTTTCTGTACATTGTTTGCAATTTCCTACACAAGGCTGGGGTGCAGCTAAGTTGATAAAATGCTTACCCAGTGTGCACAAATCCCTGGGTTCAAACCCCCAGCATTGAATAAACTGGCATGGTGGCACATGTCTGTCATCCCAACACTCAAGAGGTGGAGGCAGATCATCTTCTCTTACATGGTGAGTATGGGGCCAGCCTGGGCTACATGAGACCCTGTCTCAAACAAAACAAAAACAAAACAACAAAAAAGCAAAAAAGGAAGGTAAAATTGAAACACAGCGAGGCTGGTGTTTCCTCTGTTCTCATGTTCTAATCCCAGCCTCTGGTGTAAGGCCTGGGTCAGTGAGGTGTGAGCTCAGAAAACAGTGTCTTCTCCCTGGACCCCAGTTGCCCCACAGGTACAGTGAAGACACTCAGCTAAGTGACCTCTGTCGGCTCTTCCAGGGTGAGGCTGTTCAGCGTGGCTGTACCTGCACCAGCCTGTGAAGCTGCCCAGCGGACTCCTTCTATCCTGGATCCACTGTAGACACTCCCTGCACCCCTCCCACCACACAGCCCCCCCACCCCCGCTGATACCCTAGTTCCCAACAGACTGCCAGTGTACCACCCCAGAATCAGCAGCCTCATTAAAACGCAAGGTGTGGCACTTTGCAAACAGAATCTTGTCAAGTGCCTCTTTAGTGGCATGGGTGCCAGCTTGGTTTGTTCTTCAGGGTGAGTTATCACAAAGCTGAGTGGCAGGAACACGCAGGTGTCAGGTCGGCTCTCCGGGGAGGCCTCTTCCTTGTTCCTATCTCGAGTGTTGGCGTCTTGGCTCTCAAACCGGCCCTGTCTTGATCTTCCGCCCTCACTTCTCCACATCCTGCAGCCAGCACCCTTAGCTTTTTGAGGGACAGTTGCCGAGGGTGCTGGGGGGGGCGTCACTGCCGGTGCCCGGGAGTTTGTGGTGGGTGGGGGAAGCACAAGAGCCCAGCTCTTGGTCCTCAGTTGGGTCAGCTGATGCGTAGCTCATGCTTGCCCTGTAGGGTGGGACTGAAGCTGCCCAAGGAGGTCTCAGCTCCTCTTTGCACATGTGGAAGGTGGGCAAGGGATGTGGTCTGGAACAGAGTGCAAGGTTGGGAGCCAAAAGGGCGCACAAGACAAAGAGGCTGTGTGTGTGTGTGTGTGTGTGTGTACATGGAAGGTGGTAGAGGGTGGTCAGCCAGGGCTTAGGCAGTGGATGCACTGTAGTGCCTAGGGTACATTTCTGAGTCATCCCCCTCACCAACTGTATCCACCTGAAGGAAAGATTGGTCCTGTACCTTCTATAGGGCCCCATATATGAGTCCTTGACCATTAGCAACCCATCTATCTGTGCTGGTTTATTTAAACTGATAACTTGACATGACCTAGAAGCACATGGGAAGAGAGCCTGAATGAGGAATTGTCTTGACCAGGTTGGGCTGTGGGCGTGTCTGGTGGGAGTTCCGAGATTGATAACTGGTGTAGGAAGATCCAGCCTGCTGTGGGCAGCACCATCCCCTCACTGCGTTGGTTTTTTGTCATGATATTTCATCACAGCAACAGAACAAGGCCATGCCGTCACCTCCTAGAGGTCCTCTGTCCTGTTCCTGTGGTAAAACAGAAATGGCTTGCTGTGGGATGGTCTGTATGTCAATTGTGTTGCTGATTGGTCAGTAAATAAATCACTGATTAGCCATTGGCTAGGCAGTAAGTACAGGCGGGACAAGGAGAAGAATTCTGGGAAGTGGAAGGCTAAGAGAGAGACACTGCCAGCCGCCACCATGACAAGCCGCATGGGAAGATCCCGGTAAGCCACGAGCCATGTGGCAAGGTATAGATTAATGGAAATGGATTAATTTAAGATATAAGAACAGTTAGCAAGAAGCCTGCCACGGCCATACAGTTTGTAACTAATATAAGTCTCTGTGTTTACTTGGTTGGGTCTGAGCAGCTGTGGGACTGGCGGGTGACAGAGATTTGTCCTGAGGCGGGTCAGGCAGGAAAACTCTAGCTACAATGGCTGTTTCTGTAGTCTCCTTGTGTATGAGTATCCTTCGTCACCAGGCAGCCCTCACCCACCAGGACAGAAAATCAGCACGTGGGCTAAGCGAAACTCCTGCTCGTACCTCAGCTACGGAGCAAAGCCCATGTGCAGGCCCTTCAAGTCAAATGGTGACCTCTCAAGCTGATCTGTCTTTGACACAGGGTGACCAACTCATCGTTCTTCAGTTCAGTGCTGTGATTCCTCAGTCCTGAGAAACCTGGTCCCAGGCCTGTTCCTCGGGTGGCTTTCCGGGATGCTGAGGAAGAAGTGGCAGGAACCAGAGCATCTCCTGCAACCTGCCAGTGACCATACCCGGTGTTCCATAGGAAGATTCCTGGGTAGTCCCCTAGCACCAACATCTGTTCCCTCTCTTAGGAATTCGGATTAGAATCTCCATCAGCTGGAGACATGCAGAGGATCACCAAGGGACCGGAAAACCATTCCAACGGAATGGTGTGAGGTCAGAGACGGAATTGTGAGCTTCTCTTGAAGGATGGGAGCTTGCCCTAAGATGAGAAACAGAAGGCTGCAGGAGAAGCATGCATAGTTTTATGGGTGTGGGGGGGTTCATGTAGGTGCATGCGCACTTAAGAGTATGTGCTCATATATAGACATTAATGTGGCGGCCAGAGGTTGATGCTGAATATCTTCTTTGATTGCTCTCCACCATTAAAAAGAAAAGGCCAGGCAGTGGCGGCGCATGCCTTTAATCCCAGCACTCGGGAGGCAGAGCCAGGCAGATCTCTGTGAGTTCGAGGCCAGGCTGGGCTATAGAGTGAGTTCCAGGAAAGGCGTAAAGCTACACCGAGAAACCCTGTCTCAAAAAACCAAATAAATAAATAATAAATAAAAAAGAAAAAGATTTATCTTTATTAATTATGCATTTGTGTGTGCCTGTGAGTATGTGCACGAGTGCAATGTCCAAGAAGTTCAAATGAGGGTGTCACATCACCTGGACTTGGAATTATAGGCAGTTGTGAGCTGTCCAATGCAGCTTCAGGGAACCCAGCGGGGGATGGGAGTTGGCTACCGTCTTCGGTAAAAACATGAACACCGGGCTGGAGAGAGGGCTCTGCTGGTAAAGGGCCTGTTCTGCAAGCCTGAGGACCCGAGTTTGGATCCCCAGCCCCTGTGTGAGAGCCAGGTAACGACGGTACACACTTACACACTTGTACCTGCAGCACCGGAGGTGGGGTGGAGAGAGGTGGGTCCCTGGAGCTCACTGGCCAGCCAGCTTTGTCAGTGAGCTCAAGTTCAGGGAGAGACCCTCTTTCAAACACTCTGGGGGAGGGCGGCATGCAGAGATGACTCCCTGCTCTTGCAGAGGACAGGAGCTGGATTCCCAAAATGGCAAGCTCCCGGTTCAGTAAGAGACCCTGTCTCGAAAACTGGTGTGAAGGCATGTGTCTTAGTGAGGGTTACTGTTGCTCTGATGAAACGCCAAGCGGCCAGAGAGCAAGCTGGGGAGGAAAGGGTGTACTGGGCTTCCACTTCCGCACTGTCGTCCGTCCGTGACTGCAGGAAGCCAGGATGGGAACTCGGACAGGCCAGGAGTCTGGAGGCAGCAGCTGATGCGGAGGCCATGGAGGGGTGCTGCTTACTGCTTGCTCTCCATGGCTTGTTCAACTTGCTTCCTTATAGAACCCAGGACCATCTGCCCAGGGATGGCACCACCCACCATGGGCGGGGCCTGCCCAATAAATCACTAATTAAGAAAATGCCCTACAGGCTTTCCTGCAGCCTGATCTTTTTTTTTCCAGAGCTGAAGACCGAACCCAGGGCCTTGTGCTTGCTAGGCAAGTGCTCTACCACTGAGCTAATCCCCAACCCCGCAGCCTGATCTTATGGAGGCATTTTCTCAACTGAGGCTCCCTCCTCTCTGATGACTCTAGCTTGTGTCAGCTTGACATCAAACTAGACAGCACAGCCTCCCAACAGCGACTTCCACTTTTGCCGGAAGGGGTGAGTCCAACCACACACATGCATTCTCACTTTTCTCACAAGCACCTCTCCCCACACACATGCGTTCTCACAAGCCCCTCACCCCACACACATGCGTTCTCACATGCACCTCTCCCCACACACGTTCTCACATGCACCTCTCCCCACACACGTTCTCACATGCACCTCTCCCCACACACATGTTCTCACATGCACCTCTCACCACACACATGTTCTCACATGCACCTCTCACCACACACATGCGTTCTCACATACACCTCTCCCCACACACATTCTCACATGCACCTCTCCCTACACACATGTGTTCTCACATGCACCTCTCCCCACACACGTTCTCACATGCACCTCTCCCCACACACATGTTCTCACATGCACCTCTCCCCACACACATGTTCTCACGTACACCTCTCCCCACACACAAATACTGTAGACTACTAATCCCTTCGGGATCTGGCAGTGAAGGGTCTTTACATGACACGGGGAGAGAAAAACCAAACACAGACACCAACAATGGCGGGAAGGAGGGCGCACTGGAGGAGCACGGGTGGGAACAACCTTCGCTCCTGCGGGCTGCAGAGCCGGCTCTGACCAAGGTCTGAGGCAGGGTTCCCATCTTCTTCCTCTTCTGAGCAGCTTGGCCAAAACAGGAGGACTCAACGCACACCAGAGGAAAATTCTTTAAAATGCTAAAATAAAAGAAGTGTATTTCAGTCATAAGCTTCAGTTTTCTGGAAGATAATTGTTTGTGGAACAGTCCTCAAAGCCTAGGAAATGAGGCATTTTTTTTACTGTTTTGCTGCAAATTTTCAAATAAATTCATCTATGTAGATTGCAACTACAGGGAGAGGGAAGGATTCACGTTTTCTGCTATTTCTATGTTGCTTTGAATTCTAACTATTCCAATTTTGAAATTGCTATCTTTTTTTTTTTTTTTGGTTTTGGTTTTGATTTTGATTTTTCAAGACAGGGTTTATCTGTGTAGCCTTGACTGTCCTAGAACTTGCTCTGTAGACCTCGAACTAATAGAGATCTTCCTACCTCTGCCTCCCACGTGCTGGGATTAAAGGCATGCACCACCACTGCCCAACTTGAAATTGCCACCTTAACTTTTTTTACATTCACATTTTACAAGAATTTTTACATTGAAATATATAAGAATGCTAGATGTGGTAGCACGTGCCTCTGATCCCAGCACTTGGAAAGCAGGAGCATCACTGATCCGAGGGCAGCCTGGGCTATAGAGAGCCTGAAGAAGGAGTAGAGAGAGGGAAGGAAGAGAGGGAAGGCAAGAAAGAGAGAACAAGACTCTGTCTTAGCTACTTTTCTATCACTCTAATAAAACACAGTGACCAAGGCCAGTATAAAGACAGTGTTTAATTTTGGGCTTACAGCTTCAGAGGGTTAGAGTTCATGACTGAAAGAAAAAAGATAGAAAAAGGAAGGAACCTGACAGGTCATGGGTTTTAGCACCAGATGACTGAAAAAAAAAGAAAAGAAAAAATAAATAAAAAGGAAATGGCATGACTATTCCTAAGTATTGTGGAGGAAGTTTTATTATAGATATGTGGGAGAGCATAGCCAGAGGCAGGAACATCTGGAAGAATCCTGAGTAGACATGACCAGACTGCACTGTGCCACGTGAGGGGAGGGGCAAGAGAGAGGAGCCAGGCGCAGCAGCCAGGAGGCCCAAAAGAGAACAGGGTGACTAAAACGGTTGGATTATATAGGGAAGAGAAGCCTAGACCCCTGGGCTGGAGAAATTTAGGGTAGGGGGCGGGGAATGCCAGCTAGGAGGTCCCTGTAATAGGTAGGGACTGGGGGATGCAGGGAGAACCTGGCAGCCAGGTCCACTTTGATGTGTTAAGAGGCACCTCAGCTGTTTGTCCTGGGTTTGAACCCTAACAATGACCATCACGGCAAAGAGCATGGCAGTAGGCAGGCAGGCATGGTGCTGGAGCTGCTGAGCACTCACATCTTGAGACACAACTACAAGCCTGAGAGAGAATACTAGGAATGAATCCTCAAAGCCCAGTCCCAGGGACACACCTCCTCCAACAAGACCACACCTCCTAATCCTTCCCAAGCAGTTCTACCAACTGGGAAGCAAGTACTCAAACATGAGCCTGTGGGGGCCATGTTCACTGAAAATACCACAGATGCTGTTAGAGGGACTGTCAGGATAGCTAAAGAGGTAAAAGTGCTTGTCACACAAGCCTGGTCATCTGATCCCTGGAGCCTATATAAGGTGGAAGGAGAGAACTGGCTCCACAGAGTTGTCTTCTGAAGGCCACGTGTACACCATGGCATGTGTCAGACACACGTGCCCCCCCATTACACTCTAATACACACACACAAGTAATAGGCGTTTTTAAGAGAATGCTGCTATTAAGAGACTTAACAAATTTTTTAAACCCTGGATAAGTTTTGACGATATACTCACAAAGAATTGTAATCATTCCATCTAAAAGAGTTTCTCATGTCTAAGGAAACATACCTTGCCTCACACCTGTCAGCACACATGCTCTTCAGTGAATTCTGCTCTCTGAGTAAGGTCACTGTTTTACTCGTCAGGAGTTCATCCTGAAGCCTGTTTGCCTCAGTTGCTGGTTCTGCCTGACACAGGTTTTGCTTTCCCCACAGGAAAAGCCAGAGCACCGTGTCTGTAGTTGGTGTGTTTTTCTTTTAAGATTTTTATTTTTTTGGATATGTGTATGTGTGTAAGCCTGCTTGAGTTTATGTGCACCAAGTGCATGCATGCAGGAGCCCAAGGTGGCCTGAAGAGAGCATCAGATCCCCTGGAGCTGGAGTTGCAGAAGTCATGAGCTGTTATATAGGTCTTGGGTGCTGAACCCAGGTCCTCCGCAAGAGCAGCAAGTGCTGACATTATAACAATTGGTCTATGGTCAGTCATCTTTCCAATCATCTCTCTTCTTCCTTTCATCTATTCATAAGACAGATGCACATGTTTCTAGGTAAGGAGGTGGGAGATTTCTTTGTTCTGTGTCATCTGTGGATGAGAGTCAGAAAAAAAAACATAATGTAGGAATTAGCATGATTCACTACAAGAAATCAACTAAACACAAAGGGAGGGACTGGGGTGAAGAACAACAAAAAAAAAGGTATGACGCACAAAGATGAACAATCCCTTCTTTTCTTCCTTTTCTTTTTCTTTTTAAAATTTTTTTGGAACAAGTTCTCAATCTGTAGCCCTAGCTGGCCTGGAACCCACTATGAATACAACATTGGCCTCAAACTCACAGAGATCCCCCTGCTTCTGAGTGCTGGGGGTAAAGGCATGCTTCACCAACCAGGCCCCCTCTTTTTAAAATCACTCCTTATTTTAGACATAAAACAATTGGTTGGATTAAACTTCCCAATCAAAAGGCACAGTTTGCAGAACCAATAGTTACAAAAGTGATCCAATCATATGCCCTGCAATGATTGGATCCAAGACACAAAAAGGCTGAGAGTAGAAGAATATAGAAAAATAATTCATGAAAAGAAAAAATCTAGAGAGCTGGCGGCTACACGAACATTAGGCAAAATAAAAATAGACTCTGAGTCTAGAACTCTTACAATGTGGGACTGGAGAGATGGTCCGACAGTTAAGGATGCTCCTTCCCTGGCAGAGGACCAGAGCTGGGTTCCCAGCATCCATGTTGGTCCGGTCACAACCACTTGTACCTCTTGCTCCAGGGGATCCAATGCCCTCTTCTGGCTTCATCAGGAACTGCACTCATGTGCACACTTGCATAAGTAAAAATAAAAATAAAGTATTTTTTAAAATATTATGAGAATCAGCACGGTGGCTCAGAGTAAAGGTACTTGCTGCCAAATCTGATGACCTAACTTTGATGCCTGGGACCCACACAGTAGGAGAGAACAGACCCTGCATGTTGTCCTCTGACCTCCAAACATGTGCAGTCAAAAATTTAAGATATATTACGGGAGACAAAGAGGAACACTGCGTATTCATAGACATCCACCTCATCAAGAGGATCTGATAATTGTAAACACGTTCACTTCAAAAACCAGAGCCTCGCATGTAGGAAGCCACAAAGAGAAAGGAAAATCTGGCAATTCCATAATAGTATTGGGGCTTTGATACCCCATTCTTGTTTTTAAGAAATGTATTTATTTGTGTATGTGCTTGTGTGAGAGGATGTACACGTCTGTGTGTGTGTATTTATTTGTGCATGTGCTTGTGTGAGAGGATTGCATGTATGTGTATGTGAGTGTGTGTGTGGATTTATTTGTGTATGTGCTCGTGTGAGAGGATGTACACATGTGTGAGTGTGTGTGTGGATTTATTTGTGTATGTGCTCATGTGAGAGGATGTACACTTGTGTCTCTGTGTGTGGATTTATTTGTGTGTGTGCTCATGTGAGAGGATGTACATGTGTGTGGGTTGCCTGCTTGTGCCCATGTGCAGAGGCCACAGGAGGATGTGGATGTCTTCCTCTGTCACTTCTGTTTGTGCCTTTGAGCCAGGGTCTTTCTTTGAACCAAGGATTCCCCTTGTACCTCGTGTCTTCTGTGCTGGAAGCCAGCAAGACCCCTGGGGTGGCAGGTGCACCTAAGATTCTCCCGGGTTGGGGTTGTAATGTGGATGCCAAGCTCTGAACTCCAGTCCCCACGAGGGTGTGGTAAGTGCCCTCAACCAGTGAGCCATCTATTCCCACTCCATCATTTTCAATAGCTGGTCAAGAATCTAAATGGAAAATCTGTGAGGACATAAAGCAATAAAGAGACGGAACACTGTAACCAACCTAGAGAACAGATTGCAGGACTTTCGGCTCCACTCCAGCAGTTACGTGTGCTTTTCAAGTCCATTTGGAAGAGGCTCTAGCAGAGATCATCCATGTTTTCGCCAAACAGCTCAGACTGAAATCGGAGGCTGGCAAAGGGCCTGCCGCAACGCAAGTGTGAGGACCTGAGTTCGGGTCCTTGGCACCCACGTAAAAGCTGTGCTGCCGGCACCCGTCTGTAATTCCGGTGCCGCCGGTGGAGACCAGCAGATCCCTGGAGCTCACTGGCTGGCTCAGGAGCTCCAGGTTGAGTGAGATTCTATCTCAAAAACTAAGGTGAAGAGCCAGCAAGATGGCTGAGCAGGTGAAGAGTGCTTACCTGAACCCCAGATGCGGCTGTAATCCCAGCACTTCTGTGTGAGGCAGGAGAATTGTCCAGAAGCTCTTGGGCCAGGTAGCCTGGAGCACACAGTACAGCAACAGACACCGCCTCATCAGGGTGGAAGGAGAGAACTGACTTCCAAAGGTGTCCTCTGACCTCCGTATGTGTGCCATGGCACGCAGGAGCCTATCACCTGCCCTCCCCCCAGCTCGCTCTCTCTCTCTCTCTCTCTCTCTCTCTCTCTCTCTCTCTCTCTCTCTCTCTCACACACACACACACACACACACACACACACACTTTTTAATGTGAAGAGCGATTGAGGAAGAAACTCAATGTCAGTCTCTGTTTCTTTTCCTTATGCGCACAAATGCTTACACACACATACATACACACAGCCCATGAACACATATATACACCACACACACATAACACAACATTGAAATCAAAATAAACTCTTTGAATGCAATAGAATGAAATTAGAAATCAATAGAGAGACCTGGAAAATTTACAAATAGGTGGAATTTAACACATTTTTAAACAAACAACGGGCCAAGGAAACAATCACAGTAGAAATTGAAAATGCTTAGAAATGAGTGGAAATGGGGCTGGAGGGATGTCTCAGTGGTTAAAGAGCATTGGCTGCTCTTCCAGAGGTCCTGAGTTCTATTCCCAGCAACCACATGGTGGCTCACAACCATCTATGGTAGGATCTGATGCCCTCTTCTTTATATAAAATAAACAAATAAAAAAGAAAAAGAAAGAAAGACCACTCTACAAAAGCTTACTCTTGGGCCTCATGCTGCAACACCGGGGGCAGGGGGAGCACAGGCGTGTGTTACGTGGCCACAAAACGGGCACATGGACCAGTCAGAGCAGAGCTTCAGGAAAATGATTTACAACTCACAGGACTGTTCCTCTGACCCCAGTCACGGCGTCCCTCTGCTAGGCCACCAAGACAGGGGTTCCCTTTTGGCCTGGCTAGAAACAGTTCCAGGGAGAGTCTGGTGCAAGCTGATTGGTCTTGGCGGGGGATGCACCTTCAGGAGCCAGATGGCTTCAGCAGCTGCAGCTGTCATGCAGCTTCCTCAAGGCAGCTCGGACACGTTGAAAGCGGCTGCTGCTGCTGCTGCTGCTGCTGCTGCTGCTGCTGCTGCTGCTGCTGCTGCTGTGAGTGTAGCCAGCTGGCTGCTGGGCTGGCAGGCCTCTGCTTAGGGCAGCCAGAGAACCAAGAGAGAGCCCAGCACCTGCTGATTAGAGAGTCAGATCTCTCGGTGCCCAACAGTATTTCCTGTTCATAGGCAATCAAAGGCCAGGAGGGCGTGTGAGCACTGTGACTTCCACAGTGCTCCATTCCTGCCCGATGCCTCAGAGACAGGTAGCCCCAGCATCTGCCTCCACGAGAAACTGTCTCCTCAAACCAAAATCTCAACGAGGGATTGTGGGCACATGGCTGCAATTCCAGTATTCTAGAGGTAGAGGCAGGGATCCAAGGTAGCCTAAACACACACACACACACACACACACACACACACACACACACACATCACTGTATTGTGCGTGATACTGTTTTAAGAATAGAAAGCTATTCAGAAAAGGCTCCAAAGGTACACAGAGAAACCTTGTATAGAAAAAAAACAAAACAAAAAAAAAGAATAGAAAGCTGTCAAGACAGTGGTGGCCCCCCCGCCTTTAATCCCAGCACTCGGGAGGCAGAGGCAGGCAGATCTCTGTGAGTTCGAGGCCAGCCTGGTTTATGGAACGAGATCCAGGAAAGGCGCAAAGCTACACAAAGAAACCCTGTCTCAAAAAACCCAAGGGGAAAAAAAAAAAGAAAACTAAAACTCCGTGTGTCTGGCCTCAGGGAGCACCAACAGTCAGGCAGCATGGTGTCCTTCTTGGAGAAGTGTCCTGGGTTTAAACCCTAACTGCCACCTTCTAGATTGTCTTTCCTCTGCATTAAGTTCCCTCATGCTTGGTTTATTTTGTATGTAAAACCAAGGTAAAAAAAACAAGCAAGGGCTGGCAGGGTAGCTCAGTTGATAGAGCAGTTCCTTAACATGCTCAAGGCTCCGGGTCTGAGCCCCTGCACTGCTTAAATTAGGTACAGTGACACACATCTGTAGAGGCTGGAGGGTCAGAAGTTCAAGGTCACCCTCCACTATTTAGAGACATCATGGCCAGCCTGAGCTAGGTGAGAGGCGCTGTCTCAAAAAAATTAAAAACTCACAAACCAAAAATCAATCACACCTAGTGGACAGCTCTAAGTACTCTGTAATTCCCTTTATACTAGACACTAGGGATAATGGTAACTTCTGATTCAGACATGCCGGTGTAGAAACAGAGAAATGTGTTCTGTAGGGGGAAAAATACATTAATAAGTGTACTTAGATTTCCTGAGAGAATTTATTAGCATTTCCTTCATAAAACAAAAGGCTGTTTTCTAAATCCCATTCTACATCATCTGAAAGTAAATGTTCCAAGATACACATTGGTAAGACCAAAGAATTCAGATTTCATTAGTCAGATATTTTAATGCCAATGAAGAAAAAAAAATGCTATACAAAAATAATTTCCTTTAGGCTGAGGGATAGAGGCTTTTTGTCAACATCTTTTCAATACAAATTTGGAGGCTTAAAATTATTACTTTTTCTTATTATGTGAACTCCAATAAACCAATGTGTCCTACCAAAATGCAGACATGAATCAGATGAAGCTCTAGTTCCCACAGCTGTAATCCAATGTGCACAGTGTCTCCACGGAAATAAGTGCTGTGACCCACCGGAGGCGCAGGGACAGCTCCTCAGCTTCGGATGGGCGTTCATTTCCTGGCCACTTCCTGTCTGCAGCCTGCAGGCTTGCTCCCATAGAGACCACTCTCGCTTGGCACTCCAAAGCCCTCCCAGAGCTCGGAGCTGCAACAGGGCTCCTCCGTGCTGTGACGGCTCTCAGCAGGCGCCAAGTGTCCCACGCGGCTTGTTTTGTTTAAATCCCCTGTGGCACTCTGCTTTATTTTACCCGTTAATCCCAAACTAACAGCAAAATACCTCCTGTTTGTGCTCTTAGCTGTCTGCCCACTCCATTCTTGGAGGCGAGTAGAGCAAGGACCCTGTTGGAGACAGGGGTGGACCGCCTCATAGCTACACAGCCCTCAGCTGCACATGACATAGGCCCTCCACCTATGCTATCCAGCCTCCTTGTTCCCATTCTCAGCAGAGGGCCTCCTCCTCTTCGGCCTAAAGAGGACCTTGAGTTTCTGACCCTCCTGTATCTATCCTGTCAAATGTTGTGGTTACAGGTGTGTATATCCCTGATTCGCCCTCTCCCTGGCCATCTCCGTCCTCTCTGTCCTGGCTCCTTGCTTCCTTCTGACAGTGGCTTGTCTATCACAAGAAGCTGTCACCTCTCTGTCTCAGGTCTCAGTCAGTTGAGAATTTCAGAAGCTGTCTTCACATGGTCTGTCTCTAATCCCCTCAACTCACCCTTGCAGTCTGCCTTCTCCTCCAACTCCATCCAAGACATTTTTGCTCCCACACAATGGATGATCTTATCTCTAATTTGTCTGGCTTCCGTGTGACAAGTGTGAATTTTTCCACCTTTCCTTTTAAAAGATTTTAATTTATGCATGTATGTGTATTTGCCCGAAGAAGGTATCAAATCCCCCAGAGCTAGTTACAGTTGACTGTGAACCATCCAACATGGGTATTGACCCATCTCTCTAGCCCCTCCATCAACCTTTGGTTTACACACACACACACACACACACACACACACACACACACAGAGTACACACATATATGCACACACATACATACATATACACACATACACACACATACACACATACACATGCACACACATACATACACACACATACACCTACACACATACACACACATATACATGCACACACACATACACACATACACACACACACACACACACACACACACACACACACCCCACAGGAAAAAAAGAGGAATGGAGGGAACAAAGCCGCTGTGGGGGAGAAGGAAACCAAAGCACAGCTTCCTGCTGATGAAGTGCTTCTAGATTAAGTCACCAGTTCACAAGGAGAAAAATACAGTGAGCCGGACAGGGAGGCGGCTCCACAGTGAGGAACACCTGTTGCTCTTCCAGAGGACACAAGTCTCAGAACACACATCCAGTGGTTCACAGCTCTGTGTGACTTCAGCTCTAAGGGATCTGACAACCTCTTCCAGCCACTGGTGACACACACACGCACGCACGCACGCACGCACGCACGCACGCACGCACGCGCACGCACATAAATAAAGGTAAGTGAATTAAGAAGACACAGAGGACAGAAAAACAGCTTGGCAACAGTGCAGCCACAGCACCAAATCCACACTAGGGAAAAACGGCACTGACGGCCACTTTTCCAATAAACAAGTTTCAAGTTTAAAAAAGTGGAAAGGGTCTTTCAATTAAAAGAGAACTCTGAGTCCAGTCAGGCAATAGCAATGTGTGAACTTTATTTGATCTTGATTCATAGAAAGAAACTCCAAATTTCCCATTGTCTAATCACTTTTCAAATTTAAACATTGACTAGATACCATTAACGCCACAGGATGATATCGTTATTGATAAAATTCTTGGGGATCCAGTTGAGCGTCCGGGAAGTGGGGGGAGCGGGGAGGTCTCCACACTCCTGTCCGTTAGATCATGACTGTTCACCCTGGATGATGGCTGTATACTGTTCTCGTGTTACTGTTCACCTTTGCAGGCGCTTAAGGCTTTTCACAACAGGTTATTTTTTAAAATTATCAGAGTGAACAGTGGTTTGGTGAAACCACACCCACGGAATCACTTTATGGCACAGCCCTGTGGGGTAAATTCTTGTTTGATCAATTTAGTGAACTCTCAATCATGCCCATGCATTTAGCCACTGGTTCTGTTTCTCCTGCTTTGAATCTGCACCTCATGCCATCTAATCCAAGCCAAACATGGCTGTGTACAGCTCCTGTCTACTCTGGCCGGCCTCAAAAACTGTGTGTCCAGAGCGTCGTGGTGTTTTTTAAACACGCACGTGTCTGACGCAAACTTGATCACACTGGGTCCTTTGCTTAACATCTGCAGATTGCTCACACCGACCCCGGGATCAAGATGCAAGAGCCACCGCACACCAGGAGACCTCAGGCTGGGCTCTGACCGTATATGCCCACTCCATCTCGGAATGTTCTCTGGCCTCTCCATACTCCAGGCACTTCTTGAACCTGCTATCCTGAGCTTCAGCTCGACATTCACACATGTTCTTCCTCTGCCTGGAACGGTCTCTTCCCCCAAGCACATCTCACCTCTCAGACCTGCCTCAGATGCCACTTGCTGAGACTACTCTTCTCAACATTCTAGATGAGGCTAGACAGCTGCCTCCCATAAGAGCTTGTCCCAACTGAAAATTTAAAACAGATGGATTTGCTCAATGTCTAGCTCCCCTGTTATAATCTCAGAGAGAGGGGAAATAGCTCTTCACTCGATCCCCAAAGCCTAGCATTTTGTTCTATCAGAGAGTCAATAAATGTTTATTGATCTATAAATAACTGGCTTGGTGAATGAGTACTAAGTAAATGAACTTGAACATAATACTGGTCAAGTCACGAAACAAAACTGCACTTTCATTATAATATTACACAGTGTCAGTCATATAATATTATACTGGTGTCAGTCATATAATATTACACAGTGTCAGTCATATAATATTATACTGGTGTCAGTCATACTTGGCATCAAAAGATTTGTAAATCTTTAATGAGTTTGTATGCAAGCAAAGGGAGGGAATCTCATTACAGATCCAGGTCATGGTCCCTCAGAATGACCCAAGTACTTGACAACAAAACAGAGTGTGTCTCAGTATATCACCCACTTTCCAAAGAAGCAACACGAATCCAAAAGGAAGTGCTTCTGATATCAGCCTTGAGTGTGTGCTCTTCCTACAGAAAACCCAGATGGTCTGGAAGCGGATTCAAGACTGCAAGCAGTTAGTTAAATGGCTGCACTACACAATGCAAGCAGTCTCTAAACTCATACAGTGAGTGAGTCTAGCACATGGAGTCAGGAGAACCAAACCTTAAACATTTCGGAGACTATCTCTTCACAATTTGTTGAATTAATGAGAAAAAAAACTACAAACTCATGAAGCAAATTTTTATTTTAAAATTGTTAGGTTTTTAGTGCATATGAAAATATTTTATGACATGACACATAAGGATGTTAGCACATGGAAGTATAATAGAAAATATTTTAGGCAACTTTTAAAATCACTAATATGCTTATTTTCCAGTGAACAAGCCCTTTGCTTAAATGAGTTTGATCATGGGACATTAAGGATATTTAGGATTTTCATATTATTGCTTAACAGCTTCCTAATGAGGCGTTGCGTCTCTACCTGATCTGCACAAAATAGTTTTTTCAACACACTAGTCACGGCGGTGACCTTTTTTCTCAGCTCTGATGGTACATGCTTAATATTCAAATACTCCGGCAACCTGGACCTGGAATTATACAGCATGTTGATAACTGTTTCCATGTCATCGACTGAATCGCTGGTCCGCTCCTCTGGGAAGACGTGAGATCTGTACATCTCTTCTAACCTGTGCTCGGCGGCTGCAGCCAGGGCCAGGCTCCGTTTCAGGTGCTCCCTGGAGGCCTTGATATACTCCTTGTACTCGGGGTTGTTGGCATCACCGAGAGGCCCCTGCTGAATCTCTACATTAATATTGGAAATTTTTCTCAAAATGTCCTCGTGTATTGCACTCTCGGAGTGGTGTCCAGAGAGGTCTTCCAAGTTTTCCGTTTCTGGCTGGCCTGAGAGCTGGGGCACATCCTCAGAGTCCGTGGAGACATCCATGCTGCTGCTGGTGCTCGTTCTTATGGTGATCTGTGTGGTTGGCACCCATGGGCGGATGATCACACTATGATGATGACGTGTGTCCTCTGGCTTATGCTCGTGGTCCGGCTCATGCTCGTGGTCCGGCTCATGCTCGTGGTCCAGCTCATGCTCGTGGTCCAGCTCATGCTCGTGGTCCGGTTCATGCTCGTGGTCCGGCTCATGCTCGTGGTCCAGATCGTGCTCCTCCTCTGACTCATGCTCAGGAGGCCACAATGGCCTGGAGTGGGGCTCCTCGAATTCCGGCTCCGGCTCCGGCTCTTCTTTTTCAATATAAGGTTCCTCCTCGTGTAAAACAACAGAAACGTTATTTGGCCGGATGGACCAGAACGCTGTAGTTTCCGTTTTTTTTCTCCTCTGCATCCCCAGCGTGAAGGCGCTTGTAGGGAAAGTTGTCTTTTCCTCGTTGAAGGGCCTGATCAGAATGTCGTTCTCAGGGGTAACTTCCTCAGGGGTGTGTATCAGCTCATACCGAGAAAACTTCACCTCTGGAACATCCGTAAAACTTGAGGACGTTTCCCCAGAGCCCTGCTCCCTGGTGGGAACACTCATTATCAGGTTCTGTAAAACTTGTACATAATGATTCAAATTCTGCTCTTCATCAGGCAACACAGTTATGGCTTGAGGGGGAAAACCAAACACACAGTAAGTAATGTTTATTCTATATGACTCACGACAGAATCTGCTGACCTCAGTTCACTGTCTAGGCTAGCACTTAAGTACAGGGACAAGCAAGGAACTCAGCCTCCCCAACATCAAGCCAGCGCTCACCGAAAACGCACAGGGGGAAGAGCAGGACACCAGCTGCATGTGGGTGCCTTTTCCTACATCATTTTGTTTTCTCATATAATTTATGACTCAATAGGCAACTTATTAAACCAAAAACCTTGATCATGTTGTCTAACCCTGCAAGGGACTATGATGGGTTCATATTGGACCACCAGGGGAATTATTAAATTTTTAGGAGCCAGATGTTAGGTAGACACAATTAAAAATTAAATTTTCTGAATGTGCAATTATATCAAGACAAAGATAATAAATATTGAAAACTCACTTCCTACTTACCCTCTTTTGCTATTAGTTGTCTTTTGATTATTTACAACTAATGTATTTGTAAGATGGATATGTGATTCAATGACTTTGGTGAACATCAACTATTAAATACAGTAAACCATTACTGTATTAAATACAGTAAGCCATTAAAGTGTGTGTGTGTGTGTGTGTGTGTGTGTGTGTGACAGAGGTTGACACTGGGTGTTTTCCTCAATTCTCTCTATCTTATTTTTGACACAGGGTCTCTCAATGACTCTGGGGCCCACTGAATGGAACCTGAGGACCCTCTTGTCTCCGTCCCCAGGCTCAGGGACTCCAGTATGCAGCACTACAGTGGCCTGGGAGTCAAACTCAGGTCCCCGGGACTTCACGACAACCACTTCACCAAATGACCACCACCACCCCCAGCCCTGTCTTTTAAAGTTTTAAGTAATTTCTTCTCTTTTATTGATTTTTTCACTAATAAAATGAAAATAATGTATTTGTGTATGGTCACTCTTGCCCTGAGTCTAGGGTTTTCATGTAGGGAAAGACTGAGTGAATTAATGCAGACCAGTTTGGCGAAGCTGACACTCTCATGCTGGTCTCGGTTCTTCCGCTTGCCAACGGCATGATTTTGGGTATTTTCCTCAATATTATTTTTTAAAATAAAAAATACTATGTCTGTTCTTTTATGTCAAATAAAACAAATGCACTAAGATACTGGGAGTAGGAAGCTAGAGAGCTCTCTCAGTAACTTCTTTGCCAGGGACCAGAGTTGGATCCTCAGAATACCACGCCCTCTCCACATACACACAAAAGCTAATAATTCAAATATCTGATTGCTGCTCAAATTTTTGCTGATTCTTTCAATTTTTTTCTGTTCATGTGATGCATTTGGTATTGAAATAATGCTTCCTCTCTGTCACCCTTAAGCTATTGAAAAAAAGCAAACCAGGAGTTTTCTTAGCTTTCTTTTCTTTTTTTTTTTTTTTTAATTATGTGTGAGTGTGCCATCCTTCTGGGCCCTGAGCAGTCGTTTAGAGATGATTGTACTGCTGGTACGTTCCTTTACATCCTGACACTTCAGTGATCCATACTAACCTGTTTACTGGTAGAATTATGCAATGTCTATAATTTGCTTCTAAATAAACTAAGGACAAGAATTTAGGCAGGGAGGTCAGGAGAGAAGGAATATGAGGAGATATATCAATGATATAAGATTAATCAAAGGGTCTGTTATAGATGGAGCTTTTGTAACACTATTTCTATTTGTGGGAATGTTTCATTTTTTTATAAAACGTTGTTTCTAAAATTTTTGAGAAATTTTCTGTTCTAGGCAACAGCTAACCATGCCCAAGCTCAAATGTGCAGTCAGCAGAGGCGTGATGGCTTTGCAGAGGCGCTGCCTCGGAGTCAGTCTAGGATGCACTTGATCATCAGTAAATTAGCTTGTCTCTTCAGACTAGCAAGTGGGATACCCAGGTAGCTATTAAGTAAGTTAGGATGCCAAAGGACAGGAGAAGGAGGTGCTCACTGGATGTGATTTCTAAAAACATCTCAAGTACTCTCTATCCTCCTCTGCGGTTACTCTGGAAACACCAAAAAGCTTGTTTGTGGGTTGCCTAGTAACAGAGGCACCCTACCTCCTACCTTGCTTTTCTTCCTTATAAATGCGCCCTTGGGTCTCTGGATCATTCTATTCTTGAATCCCTCCCCTCCCCTCATTTCCTACCTCCTGTTTCCGCCCTTCTAACACATCTGTGCATTTTGGACTAGCCTTCCAGGTGCCGCTAATCAGGGACAGTCTTGCAAAGCAATTTGAGCCCTGTAAAAATGTTTGCAGGCAAGAGAGTGAAAGGATCACTTCCAATGTCCTCTCAGACAACCCAGGCCACCATGAAATCCTGCTTTTCTCCATCCTATAGGAAGTTCTAAAAACTGAATAAATTTCTAATTCTTACAAAGAACAGGCTCATCCGATAGAAGCTAGCTAGGCAGGAAGTATAGGCAGGATTTCCAGGGAGAGAGAGGAAGAGGAGGAGAATCTAAGGACACACCAAGGAGACCTGGAGGGAGTCGGACACACAGAATGAAAGAAAGGTGAAAAGCTCATGGTAAAACGTAGATGAATAAAACCAGGTACATTTAAGTTATTTAAATTTAAGAGCTAGAGGGACAAGCCTAAGCTAAGGCTGAGCTTTCATAATTAATCATGTCTCCGTGTCATTATTTGTGAGCTGGCGGCCCATATAAAAATCCAACTACATGTACACAAACACACACACACACACACACACACACACACACACACACACACACACACACAAACCCCTGCAGTGTAAGATGTCAGGATACTGCTCCAGGGTCTCTGCTAAGCAGCCTGGGAGCCTGGAGTTCTGCTGGAATCTCAGCTCTGAAGATGTCAGCTGAGTTTGAGTTTTGTGCAATTTTTAAAATAGAACAAGAGAATTGATCACATGACAGAGATGATAGCCAAGTGATCCTAACAACTGTAGGAATGGAAATAGCTGAAATTCTGCAAGGTGCCCTGGAAGACAGTCATTTAAAAAAAATGGCAATCACTTCCATTCACTGAGCCGTTAGTGTGCGCAGGCACCTTTGTGTGGCATTATGGTAAAGAGGAAAAAGAAGCCGGGCAGTGGTGGCACACGCCTTTAATCCCAGCACTTGGGAGGCAGAGGCAAGCAGATCTCTGAGTTCAAGGCCAGTCTGGTCTACAAATCGAGTTCCAGGACAGTCAGGGGTACAGAGAGAAACTCTACCTAAAAAAAAAAAAAAAAAAAAAAAAAATGAAAGAAAAGACACTCAGAAAGAATGAGTACTCATGAGCAGCAAGGATGGGATGTAAACACAGCCTGCCCTGCTTCAAGGCTGGCACAATGCTGTCAGAAAGACATGCCACAAAGCTGTTGGCAAAGCGGTGAGAGCATGGGATGGCATGATCTTGTGGAAACACAGCCGGATTTCAAAACACATGATCATAGTAAGTAAAATACCATGAAATGTACAAACTCTTCTCTTATTCAGCTGTATCAAAATATTTAAACATACATGTGCAATAAATAAATAAAATACTACAAAATTTTGCTCTACTGTCAAAATGGTTCTCTTTTGTATATAAGAGCTATCTATAGATACTGAGGAGAATCTACATACAATGTTTTGTTTCCACAAAGTCTGACTGGAAACTGACAGTCAGTCACTTATGGAAGATGTTCATACCACACAAAGGTAAAAGCAAGTTCATTACCTTAGAGTTTATGCTGAGCAAAATTGGAGCATAGGTCTTTCTAGACAAACCCAATCTCATAAGTAATAGAGTAATAAAACACTTAGAAATTCTAATCACTCAGCCTTCTGTACTAGAGATAAAATATTCACATACATTAAAGTATCATGCTTATGAAATAGTCTGGGCTGTGCATATGCTGTGCTGGGAATTGAACCTGGAGCCTCATGTATCCTAGGTGAGTGCTCTGTCACTGTACTGCATCCCAGCCTCATATTCTGTTTACTGATTTGAATGCTAGTCACTCTAGGATGTGAATTATAGATTCGTGGAGCAGTCAGAACACTTGTGACTGTGTCTCTTATATATTTAAAATGCCATGCTTTAACTGGATGTCAACATGTAGAAGACTGCAAATAGATCCATATCTTTCACCGTGCACAAAACTTAAGTCCAAGTGGATCAAAGACCTCAACATAAATCCAGTTACACTGAACCTGATAGAAGAGAAAGTAGGAAGTAGTCTTGAATGCATTGACACCGGAGATCACTTCCTAAATATAACATCAGTAGCACAGACACTGAGAGAAACAATTAATAAATGGGACCTCTCGAAACTGAGAAGCTTTTGCAGGACAAAGGACACAGTCAACAAGACAAAATGACAGCGTACCGAATAGGAAAAGATCTTCAACTCCACATCTGACAGAGGGCTGATATTCAGAATATATATAAAGAACTCAAGAAATTAGACATCAAAATAACCAACAGTCCAATTAAAAAATGGGCTATAGAGCTAAACAGAGAATTCTCAACAGAAAAAGCTCAAATGACTCAAAGACATTTAAGGAATTTCTCAATATCCTTAATCATCAGAGAAATGCAAATCAAAATGACTCTGAGATACCACCTTACACCTGTCAGAATGGCTAAGATCAAAAACACTGAAGATAGCTTATGCTGGAGAGGATGTAGAGCAAGGGGAACACTCCTACATTGTTGGTGGGAATGCAAACTTGTACAACCACTTTGGAAATCAATATGGTGCTTTCTTAGAAAATTGGGAATCAATCTCCCTCAAGATCCAGCTATTCCACTCTTGGGCATATACCCAGTGAATGCTCAAATATACCACAAGGACACATGCTCAACTATGTTCATAGCAGCATTATTTGTAATAGCCAGAACCTGGAAACAACCTAGATGCCCTTCAACTGAAGAATGGATAAATAAAATGTGGTACATATACACAATGGAGTACTACTCAGCAGAGAAAAACAATGACATCATGAGGTTTGCAGGCAAATGGATGGATCTAGAAAAAATCATCCTGAGTGAGGTAACCCAGACTCAGAAAGACAAACATGGCATGTACTCACTCATAAGTGGATACTAGATGTAAAGCAAAGGATAACCAGACTGCAACTCACAACTCCAGGGAGGCTACCTAGTAAAGAGGACCCTGAGAAAGACACAGGGATCACCCAATAACAGAGAAATGGATGAGATCAACATGAGCAAACTGGGGGTGAGGGGGGTAATGGAGAGCAAGGGTCGGGGGAAAGATAGCTTAGGGGAGCGGGAGGTACCAGCTGGATCAGGAGCACAGTGGGAGAACAGGGAGGGACATACCATGAAAAGAAAAGAAAGAAAAGCCTACAAGCAAGGCACCAAATGGCTTCTGAATGAAAAAGAATGTCACTGTAAAACAGCACTTGCTGAGTACCTATTAAACTACAAAGCCACTTTAAGAAAATCCTGAAAACCAAGAGGGCCGTGGTGGCACACGACTTTAATCCCAGTACTCAAGAGGTAGAGACAGGCCAATCTCAGTGAGTTCGAGGCCAGCCTGGTCTACAAAGAGAGTTCCAGGACAGCCAGGGCTACACAGAGAAACCCTGTCTCAAAAAATCAAAGAGAGAGAGAGAGAGAGAGAGAGAGAGAGAATCCTGAAAACCTTGAGTTCATTTATGTTCTAAGTTTCTTGTAGTTTTCTAAGTCAATACTCAATACTACATAATTTAGATGGATGTCTGGTTCCGCCAGGATCATTTAGAAATCTCTCTCCTTTCCTAAGACCTTTCCACAGCCTGGGAAATAATACCCTCCAGAGCACTGTAAATGGGGTGCTGATATATCTGGATACAGTGAAAAGCTGAGACAAACCATGCCATAATTCCCTTGGTGCCCTCCTCAGGTGTTGAGACAGACCACCCTATAGTTCTCTTGATGCCCTACTCAGATGTTGAAATAATTCTCTTGGTGCCCTACTAGGGCGATATGTTTTCAAAATAGTTTTGTTATGTGTCTCTGTGTGGGTATGTGACCATGTGCAGTGCTGGCAGAGGCCAGAAGAGGGCACCAGATCCCCTGGAGCTGGAGTTCCAGGAGGTTGTGAACGGCTCGTCATGAGTGCTGGGAAACCAATTCCAGTCCTCTGAAAGCACAAGACGCTCTCCTAACCTCTGAGCTGCCTCTCCAGCTCCTACTTAGCTGTTCTTGTTTACTAGCAAAGTACATTGTCTCTTCCAAAAGCCTCTAATAAAACAAGATATCGGGGTTTCTGCTTCTATGGAGATCATGGGTACTATTTCCCTCTTGTTTCTATTAGGCATAGAGTAAAACCCTGTCCAGTTGTATCTAAAACATACCTGAGAAGAAATGAAAACTGACCACCTAAGAACTTCAGGAGAGAAAAATGGTGGTCTCTGGGTTACACATGACCCACAAAGGGAGAAGAAGAATCTGGAAACCCAGAAACACAAATATGTAGATCTTTTTAAGGGTAAGGTGCCTAGCAATAGCTTAGCGGTTAAAAGCACTTGCTGCTCTCTGAAAGACCCAGGTTCTGTTCACAGCACCCACATGGCAACTCACAACCTCACTCCAGATCCAGGGGATCTGATGGCCTCTTCTGGCATCCTTAGGGTGTACATAATTGCAGGCAAACACTCTTATACATAAAATTAAAAAATAATCCTTTAAATAGGAGTAGTGGGGCTATGGAGGTAGGTCAGTTGATATGTTTGCCTAGTATGCATGAAGCCCTGGGCTTCATCCCCAGCACTGCATAAAAACAAGGCATGTTGCCGGGCGGTGGTGGCGCCCTTCTTTAATTCCAGCACTGGGGAGGCAGAGGCAGGTGGATCTCTATGACTTTGAGAACAGCCTGGTCTACAGAGTGAATTCCAGGACAGCCAAGGTTACATACAGAAACCCTGTCTCAAAAACCAACCAAACAAACAAACAAACACAAAGAACCAGAGTGTTCTAGTGAATGTCTGCACTCCCAGCACTTGGAGGCAGAGACAAGAGGATCAGAAGTCAAGGTCATTCTTGGCTCCATATTGCAATGTGAGGCCAGAATGGGCTAAATGAGACCCTATCTCAACAACAGCAACAACAAAAGCAGCAATAAACAAGCTTGAAACAAATGAAAAATAGTAGAGTCTCAGAAAGAAACAGAAGCTATAAGAAAGACCCACAATGAAGTCTTAGAATTTACAAATATGAAAAACGTGATAACAGAAATGAAACATCTCAAAGGTGAGACTCAGCAGCCAAATGGAGAGGATGGGGAGATCTGGTGAGCAGTGAGTCAGGCTGATGGTGCGATCTGGACAATAAGGAAAAAGTAGAAAAAATGACCAGAGCCTCATGTTGCTCTTGTAGAAGAGCAGATTAGGTTCCCAGAATCCACATGGTGGTTCACACCCATCCACAACTCCAGTTCTAGAAGATCTAACACCATCTTCTGACCTCCATAGGTACCAGGCATTCACACGGTATACACACATACATGCAAGCAAAAGACTCAAATGTACACAACAAAATAAATAAGTTAAAATTTTAATATTAATAAATATAAAGAGTGATCAAGGAAAGACACTTGACTCCACCTCCACTTCACACACAGGTGCGCGCACACACACACACACACACACACACTGACAAGTATACACAACACACACATATATAGAGCAAGAGGAAAAACAATTTACATTTGGGGGAAATTGAATGACAAGTTTAATTCTAATCTGAAGTCATGAGGTTGGAAGGAAATATTATGAGTGCCAGCAAAAGTGGGGGAATAATTAACCCAGAATTCCACATCCCAGGAAAAGATCTCTTGGGGATGAAAGGACAACCAAGGAAAAAACAGGAGAAGTGATCAGAAAACCTACCCTAAAGGAAAATGACTAAATGTAGTTCCCTAGGACTGGCAAGATGGCTCAGCTGGTAAAGGTGCCTGAGTTCGAAGCCCACAGTCATCCAGGGAAGGGTAGAAGGAGAGAACCGACTCCAGAAAGTTGTCTCTGGCCTCTCACATGGCTGTGGTATGCAGGCCAATAACACACATACTAAACATAAAAATAAAACAGAATGGAAATGTTAAAAGAAGGAATCCGGAACACCAGGGAAAAAAAGTGATAGAGAGATTAAGAGAAAGAGGAACAGAGCAGGTACATGCAAGCAACTGTCTCTTTATTTTCCAAACTGCCCGACAGATGAAGCAGGGTCACCATGATCTCTGACATGGCTGCTGGTATAGGAAAAGGAAATACCTAAGGCAAGTGTGCTGTGAATATGTACAGGGGTAGGAAAGGCGGAAAAGTTTGGTCCTGGTTGATTTTTGTCCACTTGACACAGCTAGAGTCGTCTGGGAAGAGGAGCCGTAATTGCAGAAATGCCCGCTTAGATTTGCCAGTGGGACACTTCCTTGATTGATGACTGATGTGAAAGGGGCCAGCTACTGTGGGTGGTACCATCTTTGGGCTGGGAGTCCTGGGTGCTATTAGAAAGCAAGCTGGTCCAGGTGGCAGTGGTGCATTCCTTTAATCCCAGCACTCAGGAGGCAGAGCCAGGTGGATCTCTGTGAGTTCGAGGCCAGCCTGGTCTACAGAGCGAGTTTCAGGACAGGCTCCAAAGCTACAAAGAGAAACCCTGTATTGAAAAAGAAGAAAGAAAGAAAGAAAGAAAGAAAGAAAGAAAGAAAGAAAGAAAGGAAGGAAGGAAGGAAGGAAGAAAAGAGAAGAAAAGAAAAGAAAAGAAAAGAAAAGAAAAGAAAAGAAAAGAAAAGAAAAGAAAAGAAGAGAAAGCAGGCTGAACAAGCCAGTAAGCAGCACTGCTCTATGACCTCTTCTTCAGTTCCTGCCTCCAGGTTCCTGCCTTTAGTTCCTGCCCCGACTTCCCTTCATGATGGGCTGTGAGCTGTAAGATGAAATAAACCCTTTCCTCCCTAAATTGCATTTGGTCATAGTGTTTATCACAACAATAGAAAGCAAACTAGGGGTCTGGAAAGATGGTTCAGGCATTAAGAACACTGGCTGTTCTTCCAGAGGACCCAGGTTCAATTTCCAATACCCATATGGCAGCTAACAACTGTCTGTAACTCTAGTTCCCGGGGATCCAACACCCTCACACAGACATACGTGCAGGCAAAACACCAGTCAATGCTCATTAAAAAAAAAAAAAAAAAAAAAAGTAGAACATGTTTCTACTGATAAGATAAACACACACACACACACACACACACACACACACACACACACACACACACTGAACTCATCATACATCTTTACTGTGTCCTGCCAGCCTTGACACAGACACTGTTAATGACACACCCAAAACCTAACCAGAAGTTTTATATACTAGTTACTAAAAGGTCCTTACAACCACAAGCACAAAAGACCAGGTTAGCCTTATCGTATAAAGAACTTGTGTACACGGGGCTAAAACCTAAGCATCCATCACTCTTTAGTGAGCCAGACCAACCCCAAGACCATAACCTCAGAGAACAAGTTGCTTGCATTTTCTATACATGTCATGCAGTGGACTCACAGAAAACAGACTTCCTGAATTCTACGGGGGTTAAGTGCTGTATGAACTTATGCCTATAAAGAACAAAATGAGCTGCTGTAGTATTTCCAGCCTAACCAGGTTGCTGTACCTCATGACTGGAATATACTCAGAGTGACTGCCAAAGGAACCACTTCGTGACTCATCCAGCAGCTTTCCTCTACCGTTTTACTATTAATTTTAAAGTGTAGCTTTTGCTGATGGATAAACAAGTACTTATATTCATATTAATCAGCATTCTAGCTTTAAAAAAATCTCATTTAATATCTTTGTGTGCTTCATGATTTTTTATGGCCTTAGGCTCAAGTCATCCAACCCAGAAGACGGGCTGGCTCCGAGTGACTTGTCCTGCCCATAGGACATTGATAATCAATTGCAAATCAATTCTTGGAATCCAGTTGCCATGGTTTAAAGAAACGTGGGGGCTGGGCACAAAGCTCAGCTGGTAGAGTGCTTGTCTAGCATGCATGAAGGCGTAGGTTGGGATCCCAGTGCTGCATGAACATGGTGTGGAGGCACACACCCATAATAACCAGCAATAGGGAAGTAAAGTCAGAAATATTAGAAGTTCAAGGTCATTGTTGGCTATGTAGTGAGTTCAAGGTCAGCCAGGGCTTCATGAGACCCTGTCTCAAAAGATAAAATGACAGGAGGAAGGGGAGACAGAAAGGATGTGTGTGTGTGTGTGTGTGTGTGTGTGTGTGTGTGTGTGTGAAAGAGAGGGGGGAGGGAGGGAGGAAGGAAGGGAGAGGGGGAGGGAGAGAGAGAGAGAGAGAGAGAGAGAGAGAGAGAGAGAGAGAGAGAGAGAGAGAGACTGAAAATGAGATTTCACCAAGAACAACAACCTGGAAAAAATAGGCCATCTTGGCTCTTCATGTCTCAGCTGAGTTCGTACATGGCTTGGGGTGGGAAGATGAAGGAGGATATCTCAGCTGGTCTAGCAACCCCTGAATAACGAGCAGCAAACAGGGGCAGCCTCATCAAATGCGTTTCAAGCTAGGGAGATAGCCTGGCAGGTAAAAGCACTTGCCCTGCAAGCCTGACCTGAGCTGTTCCCCTAAACCCGCATGGGGCAAGTTGAGAACGGACTTCTGCAAGTTGTCCTCTGACCTCAGCACACACACTGTGGTGCACGCAGGTCCATGCGCGCGCGCACACACACACACACACACACACACACACACACACACACAAATACAAATGTAATAATAAAAAGAAGAGATAGACAGGATGTTTCTATCATGGTGTGTTAATAGAGACAGGCCACTCTCAGGACATTCCCCACTTATATGTCATGCTCCCCATTAATAAACAATGTCAGAACACTCCACCTGCAGGTCTAAGAGATCCTCCCAAGTGTCACAGCTTTGGACACTGAAACAGCCTGAAGTGAACTTGCAACATTGTAACCAAGTGACTTGAAGCTTGAGAAGGTCCTTAAGCTAAACCTGCTTTTCTTTTCATGGATTTGTTGATAGAAGTGAGCATCATTGGCTGCTAACTTAATCCTCCCTCACCATGGGTAGTTCTTGAAGACAAAGGCCTTCCTAAGAACAGGGATAGAGAAGACTCACATACTCTGTGTGTGTGTGTGTGTGTGTGTGTGTGTGTGTGTGTGTGTACTTGAATGCAGGCCCGTGCTCTAATGCCCTTGTGGAGGTTAAAGGACAACTTTCCAGAGTTGTAATTGCTTCTTTCTTCCACTGTGGGGTCTGGGGACTGAACTCGGATCCTCAGGCTCATGTTCACCCATTGAGGCATTTCACTGGCCCAATTGTAATTTTTGAGACAAGCTACTATGATAAGTCATGAGATGGACCTCCCCCCAGTCTCAAAAGGGAGTTCAAGGGGCCTGGGGAGATGGCTCGGTAGGTTAAGTGTTTGTGAAGATCTGGGTTCCATCCCCAGAACCCATGTGGGAAAAAAACCCCACCGCAGTGGTACATGCTGGTAATTCCAGCACTGGGAAAATTAAGCCGGTTAGATCTCTAGGGCTTGCTGGCCAGCCAGCCTAGCCTATTTGGCAAGTTTCAGGTCAGTGAGAGACCCTATCTCAAAAAAAAAAAAGGTGGCAAGCACCTGAGGAACAAAACTAGGGTTATCTTCTGACCTCCACACGCGTGTGCACAAACACACAGAACAGTTAGATGTGCGGTAACCAAGACAATGACAGCTGTATCTGGGCAGCTGTGTCCCTTAACAGTCAGAATGCCCTCTGTGGATGCCCCTCTGTGGTTAAACTGCCTGCAAGCTGCAGCAAGCCTGTGCCCACTGCATCCAAGACTAAAGAGCCAGGGCATTTTCCCCAAATGTGTGCAGTTAAGGAAGGGCCTTCAACTGCCTCCTCTTTATGGGCTTTTCTAGAGGAACACGGGAAGAAATATTCTAAAAGAGAGATCCCATTTACCATGATTGGAGAGGAAACCTTACCCTAGGAATATGCCATCTACCTCATAAATATTCATAAAAGTGTATTTTAAATCCACAATACAGAACTCACTGTGCTGCTAGGCCCTTTTGGAGATGCTCACTCCAATCTCGCTCTGGAGTGCTTTGCTTAATATACTTCTACTTACTGTTGCCATCTTTTGGCTGTACTCTCTCCTTCCAGAGACCCAGGAGACACACCCCTCTCCTCAACACACATTCCCTTCAAATTTTACTTCAGGGGCCAGCCAGTCTTCTACTGTCAAGGGCCAGATGGTAAACATTGCAGACCTTGCAAGCCAGAGCTGTGCGGCAAGCCCTGAGCTGCTGTTCTAACGCAGGAAAGCAGCCATGGCCAACACATAGAATGATTGTGGTTGCATTCCAACAAACTTGAGGTGTTTGAGCCCAGGCTGCAATCCGTCATCGGTTCTGTGTCCTGGACAGTGAACAGTGCCCCCTAAGGGAAGTCCCCAGCCTAAGGATGGATCACACCAAGCCCAGCCTATGAGCTGAGCATCCTGGGAACCAGGGACGGAGCAGGATGGGGACTAGAGTGGCACACCTAACACCCAGGCCAGCGTCTGGGATACAGGACGGGAAGGTGCAGGGAGAGGGAACACCTGGATCTCTACCCGGCCCACCACTCACTCGGATACGCCAGCAGGGACGAAGGCCATAGCCACAGCACAACTAGGACCACCGGCTTCATGGGCGTCGTTCACAGCACTCCGCCATCCGACGGGAACGGCCTGGGGCCACCAGGCCGGGGTACCTCAGGGCCCAAAGCGGGGCGGGGGGGATGTCAGCGGCCTACCATCCCACATCAGGGCCCGGGCGCCCCGCAACGGTTGCCCAAGTGAATGGGTGGGGGCGGGGCAGCCACGTGCGAGTTGCGCGCATGCGTGCTGGGACTCAGCCCTGACAAGGAGTGGCTCAATGGCGACCTGCTGCTGCAGGCCTCAGGGCAGAGGCTGGAGAAGCTGCGCAAGTGGCTTGCTGTGTCACTCACACAGCTGTTGCACAGAAGTCGGTGTCTAATGGAAGAGATGACCTGGAGACTAGAGTCAACGGTGATGGGAATCACTGTAGAACCCTCAGTTTGCCCCAAGGGAGATGGGAGTGAGGGGTCAATTGCAGGAAGGCTTAGAGCGCACCAAGAGCTAGGTGGGTCAGACTAGTTCCCGGGATGGGGTGGTGGGGATGGATGGGAGGATGGGTGGGGGAGGGCATTGCAGACACCTTAAGGGGTTTTGGTTGTCGTTGTGATTACATCCCTCTTCTCTCTCTCTCTCTCTCTCTCTCTCTCTCTCTCTCTCTCTCTCTCTCTCTCTCTCTTCCTTTCTTCCTGGTTTTTTGAGACAGGGCCTCTGCGTGACAACCCCGGCTGTCCTGGAACTCACTTTGTAGATCAGCCTGGCCTCGAACTAAAGAGATCCTCCAGCCCTCTACCTCCTGAGCTGGGAGCGTTGGAATTAAAGGCGCTTACATCCCGTTTCTTTGACAATAAACGAGTTGATGGAGAAAGATGTAATTACAGATACTGTAAGAGACTTAGTCAAGGTCTTCCCTGTCCCAGATCAATCTGGAACTATACTGCACCCAAGGATGACCTTGCACTAATGATACTTCTGCCTCCACCTCCCAAGCCCTGAGATTAACAGGAGCCACCATGTATGGTTTTTGATAGGCTGGGGATTGAACACAGGGCTTTGTTCAAGTTAGGCAGGTACTCTGCTCACTGATACTCCCCAGTCTCAATAAGAGTACTTCTTGGAGTAATAGTCATGTGGCTACTCAATTCTACATGTGAATTAAAATCTGTAGAACTGACCTTTTTTTCTGTGTGATTATTCTTTAGAATTCACATGTGGTCACATCTCTGGCTCAGAAACAGGGAACTTAGATTTTAGTCTGAGACAGTGGGGAGATGTTGCAAGGTTCTGAGCTAGGGAAAGCTGTGATTAGTGTCCTTGCAGAGACCAGAAGATGTTGAAGAAAACCAGAGTAAAGGCAAGACTCTAGTTAGGAGATTTTGGGATACTGTTGGGGACCTGAACTTCTGGTCGCAGAAGATACAAAACTTATGGATGTATCTGAGAGATGTTTAGAGTCAAAATTAGTAAGATCATGCTGAGAGAGGATCAAGAGTTGAAGGCCAACTTAGGCTACATGAGACCCCATCTCAAAACAAAGATTAGGGGTTGTTTAAATGTGGAGAAAGAGAGTATGAGATGGTGCCCAGATTTCTGGTAAATCGTATGGGTATTTGATGTACGTTTACTGAAATGGGGAATGTAGATACCTATGGAGGAGAATAAAGAATTTTGTGCTCAATACTATTATTGGCAGAGTGGGCTTGGGACCTGCAACCAGAGTTGGTCTATCCAGAGAGGAGTTGGATGTGGGCCAGGGAGAAAGTGGAAGTGGAGGTTGCCTGATGGAAGGCTTGAGTATCTGGAAGCAGAGCTTGTCTGAGATCGATCAAGAAGAGTCTGCAGATGGAGCAGACCATTGGTCCTAGAGTGGAAATAGGCAGGCTAGAGAAAGCACAATGGAGAGTGCAAAGGAGTCCAGAAAGGAGCTGCAGCACAAATCCTAACTGGTTTTAATAAAAAACCTGAAGCCAGATATTGGGGTAAATGCTGAAAGATCAGTAAAGCAGAGCAGCCAGCCACCAGTTCTTACCTCTACGAAATCCTCAGCCAAAAGGGGCTGAGTTCCTGTCTCCTCCCACTTTATATTCCTCTCGCTGCCCAGCCATATCCCTTCCTGTCTCCACCTCCCTAGTGCTGGGATCAAAGGTGTGTGCCACCACTGCCTGGCCTCTATGGCTAACTAGCGGCTTAGCTCTGATCTTCAGGCAAACTTTATTTGTTAGATCACAAACAAAATATCGGCACAGGAGCTGTGGTGGTGAGGAAACCCAGAACAGAGACCTTCACGGAGGAGTCTCAGCCTAGTAGATGCTTCTGAAAAGACAAATGAGAAGTGTAATTGGTATGTATTTATTTTTATTCTCTGCCTTTTGGGAGCCCACCACCCAGCGTCCAAATAAATACACACTCTTATTCCTACTTATGAATGCCTAGCCTTAGCTTGGCTTGTTTCTAGCCAGCTTTTCTTAAATTATCCTGTCTACCTTTTGCCTCTGGGCTTTTACCTTTCTCTATCTCTGTATATCTTTTTTACTTCTCACTCCATGGCTGGCTGTGTTGCTGAGTGGTTGGCCCCTGGAATCCTCTTCTCCTCCTTTTCTTCCCCCCTCTCTTCCCAGATTTCTCCTCCTATTTAGTCTTTCTGCCTGCCAGCCCTGCCTATTTCTCTGTCCTGCCTAGCTATTGGCTGTTCAGCTCTTTATTAGACCATCAGATGTTTTAGACAGGCAAAGTAACACAGCTTCACAGAGTTAAACAAATGCAACATAAAAGAATGCAACACATCATTAAACAAATTTTCCACAGCCTAAACAACTGAAACACATCTTCAACTAATATTCCACAACAGAGAGAGAGGGAGACAGACAGACAAAGAGAGAGGGGGAGAGAGAGAGAGGCAGAGACAGAGACACACTGACTTAGGGCTAGCTTTAGCTCCAAGGCCCTTGACAGGCACAGTTTCAGTGAAGTGGTTTGGGGAGAAGCCAGACCATGGTGAGTCAAGGGATGAGTAAGAGGTGACCAAGTCGTGACAGCTTGCGCGGTGCTGTTTCAAGCCTGGTTCGTGAGTCTTCGAGGCACTCCAGCAGTGCTCAACCCAAATATAGCAGCATGCTGGAACCAAACAGTTGGGACTGTTTGGAAAGCAACTTGGAATATGTAACAAACGCAGTGACATAATATACACACTGCGATATAAATTCTATAACAAATTTAGGGGGAGAATTTAGGTCCCAAGATAACCATAGCTTGCAATACAGAGACAGTCAAGTCCAAAGAGAATATGGACTAAAGGGCCCCTCTCCTCCTCATTCCCATGCTGAAGTCCTACCCCTCACCATGATGAGAAAGGAGAGGAGCTTTTGAGAGATGACGAGATCGTGGGGTGGAGTCTGTGTGAAAACGTGGGAAAGATAGTCATCTTCGAAAAAGCAGGCTTCTATCAGACATCAAATCGACTTTCCCACCTCCTAGTATTTCAAATAAATTGTTGTTTAAACCACCTGGTCTGTGGTGTTATTTGGTACAACAGTCTGAACAAACTAAACCAGGTAAACCATCTTTGTTGGTTAGAATAGTGTTCAACCAGGGCTGGGGGAGTGGCTCATCTGGTAAAGGGCTTACTATGTGAACATGAGACCTTCGTTCCGATCCTCAACATATATGTGAACAGTCAAGTGTGGTAACTTGGTGCCCATGACCCCAGCAGTGGGGAGGTGGAGACAGAAGATTCCTGGAGCTTGGTAGCCAGCCAGGCTAGACAAATCAGTCAGCTCCAAGGCTCAATGAGAGACCCTCTCTCCGTAAGGAAGGTAGGAGGTGATTGAGGAAGATAGCTGATGGGGACCTTTGGCTTCCATGTGCATGAGCACACATGTGAATGCAACACACACACTTATGTGCACACACAGACACGAAAATATAAAACACACAGCCATGGGGTGTGCTAAACCATTCTATTTGGTTTTGGAGGGAGTCTAGAGGGGTTCTGCCTACTCTCTACTTCTGTCTCAGCCTAAGATTTTCCTTACACTCCTTCTTTCGATGAACACAGTACATCTCACATTCTCATTGGCTGCATTTTATCCCCTCTCTTAGCCCAATAGATCGGGATAAACCTGGTTAGCCAGAAGCACGTGTCTCTCTAGAGGAGGAACACCCGGGAGATCCTTCCCATCATCACGCACTACCCAGGGACCACCTCAAACCCTCCTGGTACGAGTGGGCCACAGAGTTCCCACTGTAGCCCTTGCCTAGTCAATACCAATGCATTTTTTTCACACCCCAGACCTCAAATGTCACTTCCAAATCTCACTTGGTCCAGTGCTTAGAAAAACAATTCAATCTCAGTCCTTACACAATGAATACATTCGTGGCTCAGCAGTTAAGAGCACTTACTGTTCTTGCTGAGGATCCGAGTTTGGTTCCCAGCACCTATATAAGTGGTTCACAACCAGCTGTAACTCCAGCTGGGGGGGGGGGGGTGGTGAGAGGGGAGTAAATAAATAAGTAAATAAATAAGTAAATAAATCAGTAAATAAAACACTGATTGGCCATTGGCTAGGCAGGAAGTGTAGGCGGGACAAGGAGGAGAATAAAGCTGGGAAGTGGAAGGCTGAGTCAGAGAGACACTGCCAGCCGCCACGATGAGAAACAGCATGTGAAGATGCCGGTAAGCCACAAGCCATGTGGCAAGGTATAGATTAATGGAAATGGATTAATTTAAGCTATAAGAACAGTTAGCAAGAAGCCTGCCACTCCAGCTGGGGGGGGGGGGTGGAGGTGAGAGGGCTCTGCAAACACCTACAGAACACATATACATAGCCACACACGGACACTTAAAAATTTTTACACGGATATGTAAAAATAAAAATAAACCTTTTTTTAAAAAAATGAGTGCACGCATGAATGAATGTGCCCCCCTCTTGTCCTCTTACCCTGCTTCATGACAGACACGTGGGTGTGTGGGTACAGCATGTGAGTGTGTGGGTTCACCATGTGAGTGTGTAGGTACAGCATGTGAGTGTGTGGGTACATCATGTGGGTGTGTGGGTACACCATGTGAGTGTGTGGGTACACCATACGGAAGCCAGAGCAGGTATCCTAGCTTGCTTTCTGTTGCCGTTATAAAACACGCCTTTAACCCCAGCACGGGAGGCAGAGGTGGGCAAATCTCCGTGAGTTCGAGACCAGCCTGGTCTACAGAGTGAGTTCCAGGACAGTCAGCGATACACAGAGAAACCCTGTCTGGAAAAAAACAAACAAACAAACAAAACACTGACCCAAATCAAGTAGGGGAGGAAAGGGTTTATTTGGCTTACAGGTTAACCCATCACTGAAGAAAGTCAGAGCAGGAACTCAAGGCTTACACCTGGAGGCAGGAACTTAAACAGAAGCCATGGAGAAATGCTGCTTACTGGCTTGCTCCCCATGGCTCGGCCTGCTTTCTTAACGTACATCCCAGAACCACATGCCAAGGGATGGCACCACCCATAGCAGGCTGCCTCCTCCCATCATCAATAACCAAGAAAATGTCCCGAAGAGATGCCCACAGGTAATCTGATGGAGATGATTCCTCCTCACTGTAGCTGGAGTTTTCCTGCCTGGCCCACAGTCAGGATAAATCTCTCTCACCTGCCAGTCCCACAGCCTCAGACCCAACCAAGTAAACACAGAGACTTATGTTGCTTTCAAACTGTATGGCCGTGGCAGGCTTCTTGCTAACTGTTCTTATAGCTTAAATTAATCCATTTCCATTAATCTATACCTTGCCACATGGCTCGTGGCTTACCGGCATCTTCACATGCTGTTTCTCATCGTGGCGGCTGGCAGTGTCTCTCTGACTCAGCCTTCCACTTCCCAGCTTTATTCTCCTCCTTGTCCCGCCTACACTTCCTGCCTAGCCAATGGCCAATCAGTGTTTTATTTACTGACTAATTAGCAACACATTTGCCATACAGAACATCCCACAGCACCTCACCTGAGACTCCCACTTTCCAGGCGATCCTGGAAAGTTGAGAAAAACTAAGCAGAATAGTGTGATGCTTCCCTCTACCACTCTCCGCTGTGTTGCTGTTGAGACAGAGTCTCCCACTGAACTGGAAGCTCGTTGATTGGGCTAGGCTGGCCAGCCAATGAACTCTCCAATCCACCTGTCTCTGCGTCCTAGTTCCGGGAGTACAGACATATGCAGCCACACCTGGACTTTTAGGTGAGTACTGGGGTTTCAAACTCAGGCCCTCATGGTTGAAGAGTAAGTGTTCTATCCACTGAGCCTACCCTTCTAACCATGTCTCCATTCATCCATCTATCTACCCGATCAATCTAAACATCTAAAGATACTCTCTAAGACATGTGTGGTGGCTTGCAGCTTGTGCCTATAATTCCAGCACGTAAGAAGCTGAGGCAGAAAGATTGCCTTGAGTTTGAGGTCAGCCTGGGGATTGTAGGGAGAAAAGATGCTCTCCAGGAGAAAAACACAGGTTTTTGGGCAGAGAAGCAATTCTGCCACACGAGGGCAGCAGAGCCTCACCAATGACGGGGATGGCGCTTGCTGTTCCCTTCCCTGCATCTCCCGCTGACAATCTTGATTTTGCTACATTGTAGCATGTTTTGCTATTTATTGTGCACTTGGCTTTCATGATTACATTCTAAATACACATAATATTGGGCAGTAATATTTTAAGTGATTCAGTAAGAAAAGCCACTACGAGCTAAAAACTTTTTTTTTTTCCTTCAGGCTGGTTTGAGGAATGTTGCCTGTTCACTGTGTTCTCCAGTTCCGGTGCAGCTGCTCTGCAGACGGCTCTGGGCTGAAATCAACTTGCAGAACGAGACGCACCTGGGAAGCACCTTCTTTTGTCGGGTTCTGGCCCCCAGGTAGGCAAATACAATTTTTTACTGGCTATAGAGGACTCTAAATTGGCTCTGTTGGAATGTTTTTGTTTTAAAGAGATTTATTTATATTTTGCCTGCATTTATGTGTGCACCAGAAGAGAGCAAAAGAGGACATTAGATCTTCTGGAACTGGAGTTGCAGATGATTGTGAGCCTTCATGTGGGTTTCTCGGAACTGGACTTGGGTCCTCTGGAAGAGCAGCCAGTGCCCTTAACCACTGAGCTCTTATATACCAAGTCCTCTCTCCAGCCCTTCACTGAGCTCTCTCTCCAGCTCCTGTGAGTGGTTTTAATGGCAAGGATGAGTGTAGCTGGATGGATTTATAAGCACATGTTTCTTGACATACTTTTAGTTCTGCCCAGGAGACTCTGCCATTTTTAACTCTTAATGTGAGACCTCATCAAAGGTTGAAAAAAAGGCCAGGTGATGGTGGCACACACCTTTAATCCCAGCAGTTGGGAAGCAGAGGCAGGTAGATCTCTGAGTTCAAAGCCAGCCTGGTCTACAGAGTGAGTTCCAGGAGACCCAAACAAAAGGTCTGGGGATGAAGCTGGTGACCTGCGGATGTGTCATAAGTTCCCACGAGCTGTCCACTAGGAGGAATTGCAAAGAGATTCTCAACATAAGCTCAATTAGAAACTCACTGAACTTCTGGACAATAGAATACCCACAAGAAAATAGGAAAGTACTTAAGACACACACTCCCTGTGTGTCTCGTGTTTTGTGTGTGTGTGTGTGTGTGTGTGTGTGTGTGTGTGTGTGTTGCTGTCCCAGGACTTTTGGATATCTGACTGAGTTCAGCATCTATAAGTATGTATTGAAGAGTGTATGGAATTTTCTGGCAGGTGCCACCAAATCAAATAGAAGATAGTTTTATATAAAAAGGACTTCAGGGCTGTGGAGATGACTCGGTCAGCAGAGTGCTTCCAGCTCAAGCAGGAGGACGTGAGTTCAGTCCCCAGCACCCACATGGGAATGGTGGCGTGCACTCATAACCCCAGCGTTGGGGAGGTGGAAACAGGAGCCTTTCTGGCTGGCTAGCTTGGTCTAATCAAGATCCTGGTCTCAATGACAGTGCCTATCTTGAAAATAAAGGAGTCTGGCTCCTGAGGTATAAGAACTGAGACTGACCAGGGGTGGCCAGTGCCGTACACATGTGCACCTCCACACACACAAACATGCACACACATGAATACATACAAACACACATACACACCCACAGTGATGTGCAGTGGAGCTGGAGATGTAGCGCTGTTGACAGAGTGAACTCAGCTAGGATCGTCCTTAAGAACTCTAATTATACTCTATCATACATCAATTCATGTCTCACAGGGAGCTCCCCTTGACATCTGCTGACACAAGATGATATTTTTGGCCACTGAATTGACCAGAATAGACTCATTTCTAGACACATTAAAGAAATAGGAGTTTATCATATTCATAACAGCTAATTGGGCTGTTTAAGCACAACTCCAATAACCACATATAAACTCTTTACCAACCTGAAACATCACTAACTGAGAAGGGTAAAAAACAATATTTGACTGGGAGTGAGAGAGGACCTGCCTAGCATATGAAGGATGTATGGAGCCTCACTACCTGTGTGCCTGATACGCTCACAGACGGCGTCACTTCACCCTAAAAACAAATCCTACAAGTTAAGTATCCCGCTTCTACACAGGGATCCAGAGCAGTAAAACACTGACTTCTCAGTGTATGAGTGTGCTCAGGTTGTCATAACAGACCACCACAGACCCGCTGGCTTAAACAATAGCAACTGGCTCCCTTCTCAATTCTTAAGCCTAGAAGATCCAGGTCAAGGTCTGGTGTGCTTAGTTCCTACCAAAGTCTCTCTCCATAGCTTGTAGGTGGCCTTCTTCTTGTGTCTCCTAGCGGCCCTTCTCTGTACATCTGTGTTCTCCTATCTTCCTTTTTTTTTTTTTTTTTAAGGTCTATTTATTATGTATACAGTGTTCTGCCTGCATATATGCTTGCAGGTCAGGAGAGGGCACCAGATCTCATTACAGATGGTTGTGAGCCACCATGTGGTTGCTGGGAATTGAACTCAGGACCTTTGGAAGAACAGCCAGTGCTCTTAACCTCTGAGCCATCTCTCCAGCCCCCATCTCCTATCTTCTTTGAAGGACACTGGTCATGTTGAAGACAAGCATGGTGCTTTATGGCTATAACCCCAACACTCAATAGACTAAAGCAGGGAGTAGGTTGGAGGCCAGCCTGGGCTACACAGGAGCCTTGAATAGAGACCCTATCTCCAAAGGCAAAAAAAAAAAAGGAGAATAAGGAGAGGAGAAGGAGAAAAAGAGGGGTGGAAGGAGAAGGAGGAGAGTGGGGGAGGGAAATGGGGGAGGGGACTCATTGGTCGATTGAGAGCTCACCCATATGACCTTACTTCTCATTTTACCTTAGCTGCTTCTCTTAAAGAATCCATTCTGTGGCACTGGAAGTTAGGGCTTTGGTGTATAAATTTTGAGGAGACATAATTGAGCCCATTACATGGCCCCAGTGGCCTCCGAGAGCTTGGGACAACCTTCCTGCCATAAAAACCAAGACATTCACCATTCACATTCTTGTCCCTTGAAGAATGTCTAAGAGTACCTGGGACCTAGAGAGATGCGAGTGCAGAAGGAGGAGGTCTAGTGTGATCTGGGGAAGACTTGGGTATTCCCAGGGTGCTTGAGAAGGCAGAGGCAGAAAAATGGAAGAGTTTTTCTAGAGAACAGAGGACCTTCCATCCACGTGGCTGGGAGGTAACAAGGTAGCCAGAACTGCAGCCCTGTGATGCTCTTGTACGGCAGGGCGGTGGACACAGAGGAAGCTGATGGAGTCTGAGAGGTAGGGACAGAAGCAGAGGCCACAGGGATAACTCTATCTGCCAGCCCCAGCATGTGGAAGGGGATGGGCAAGAGCTGGATGCCGTCTGGGCAGTCAGAATCTCCTAAGGAAAATACAAAGGCTGGTATAAAAGGACACCATCATGATCTGGAACCCGAGTGTCCCTCCCATGCCTTGACAAGACGTGCGAGTCAATTCAGTGCTTACAGATCTACACACATGTGTAAAGCCAGGCTTATGACATCGTGGTCTCTTCAACCCTACTTTGTTGGTCACGTGTTGTTAAGTGGCTAAGACAAAAGGAAGTGAGACACAGGTTTGGAGCACACCTGTCATCTTCACACTTGGAATAGACCTGAGTCTGGGGCAGGCACCCCTGTTGTGTCCCAACTGGCTGACATGCCTTCAAGCTAAAAGGCCTCCCCCGCCCCCACTCCTGCCTCCCACAAAAGCTATCAAAATCCAACGACGCCTCCAATTCTTTGTTCAAATGCCCTCTGGGAAACTCCACCACTTCTTCTGCGCCGACTCACTGCGTTTTTCCGACCTTCTTGAAACACTTCTAAATGAACATCCTTGTGCCTGTCACACAGCACTTGTCTCATCATCATTTGTCACCTGTCCTCCTGCTCCCTACGGGACACCCCCGTAGGGCGGGAAACCAGTCATGTTACCCACCTGTTCAGGTCTCCTTTCTGTCGCTGGGACAAACATGAGTACCAAGAGCAGCCTAGGGGAGGAGAGAGCTTACCTCAGCTTCTACCTCCAGGTCGCAGTTCATCATTGAGGGAAGTCAGGGCGGGCACTCAAGGCAGACCACAGAGCTGCTGCTTGTCATCATCCCCCAACCCCACTTGCCCTCAGGATCATGCTGAGCTAACCGTGGCATTCAGCATGTCTTGGTCCTGGGAACTTAACTGGGGCCATGGGAGAATGAAGAAGAGACATAAACACACGTACATAAAGGATGGGATGGGGTGGGCTTTGCTCACTCTGACGGAGGGCACTTGCTGCTACAAAACAGCCGGGAAGTTCAGTGCGTTTATTGTTTTGTTTTGTTTTGTTTTTCAAGACAGGGTTTCTCTGTGTAGCTTTGCGCCTTTCCTGGAACTCACTTGGTAGCCCAGGCTGGCCTTGAACTCACAGAGATCCGCCTGCCTCTGCCTCCCGAGTGCTGGGATTAAAGGCGTGCGCCACCACCGCCCTCAGTGCGTTTATTATGTGCAACACAGGAGGAGGGCTAGCTAGGCAAAGCGGAAGTTCTCTGTGGGGAAGCAGCCTCAGCTTGCCGCCCTCCTCCCCCCCCCCGCCCCCCCCCCCCAGGCCTCCTGAAGAAGTGGAAGTTGCAGGTGTACACAGTGCCAGCATCCTCCCATGGACCAGAAGAAGATTTTGCCAGTTCCCTGATCCTGACCCTGGGGAAGGCTTTGCCATTCCCATGGCTCTGAGGCCCTGGGGTCTTTGACACAGCTATGCTCGTGTCAATAATACACGTTCACTCGGTACTCCTCTGATCCTTACACATTTACCCAGGACTTTCCTCTGCTCCCCACAGCTAACCATCTTAAAGAGTCCATAACCACCTGCCCAGGGAATGGCTCTGCCCACAGTGGGCTAATAGGCACTTCCACATCAATGAACAGTTAAGACAATGGCCCACAGACCTGCCCACAGGTCAGTCTGAGCTAGGCATTTCCTCAACAGAAGCATTCCTCTCCAGTGGCTCTAGGCTGTATCAAGTTGTCGACTGAAGCTCACCAGGACAGCCCACTTGGCGTCACACAGTTCTTCATCCTGGTCCAGCTTTCTTCCAGCTCCAGCCAAGCTCCCTTCCTCTACTAAACGTTCTGATTGCTCACGCCATCATTCTCCAGAGGAACTTCCTCTCCATAAACTTGCTTGGGGGAGACAGAAGAATTGCTATACATCATGACCAGTTATCCACCTCAGCCAATCTGTGTGACAAGAAACAGCACCAGGGCTAGAGAGATGGCTCCGTGGTTAGCAGAGGCGCGCGCGCGCGCGCGCGCGCGCGCGCGCACACACACACACACACACACACACACACACACACAATTAAAAATAAAATTTTAAAAGAGCTTTTTTTTTTTTTTTTTTTTTTTAATATGCCACAAGCTTGCCCACAGGCTAATCTAGTGAGAGGTGGGAACCTGGCTTCTTCTTCTTCTTCTTTTTTTTTTTTAATTTATTTCTTATTCTGAAGAGGACACCAGATCTCATTACAGATGGTTGTGAGCCACCATGTGGTTGCTGGGAATTGAACTCAGGACCTCTGGAAGAGCAGTCAGTGCTCTTAACTGCTGAGCCATCTCTCCAGCCCTAAAAGACCTTTTAAAATGTTGTGTGTGTGCACCTGCATGTGAAGGCAGGAGAATGACATCAGGTGTCTTCCTCAGTTGCCCAAAGAGATAATCAATCTTTGAGACAGAGTCTCTCACTGAACCCAGTGATTGTCCGAATTGGCTGGCCAGCAAGTTCCAGGGTCCCACTTGTCTCCACCTCCCCAGCACAGAGCTCACAGGTATACACTGCCATGCCTGGCTTTTACACAGATGCTGGGCATTGAAACTCAGGCCCTCATGTTCTCACAGCAAGAACCTTACTGTGGTGATATATTATGTACCCTAATATGCTTGCCTGAGGATCAGAGGACAGAGCCAGCCGCTAGATTAGACATAAAGGTCAGGCAGTGGTAGCACTCACCTTTAATCCCAGCACTTGAGATCTCATGCCTTTGCTTGGGAAGCATACATGCCTTTAATCCCAGGAAGTAATATGGCAGGGCAGAGAAAGGTATATAAGGTATGAGGAAACAGGAACTCACTCTCTTTAGGCTGAGGATTTCGTAGAGATAAGAACTAGTGGTTGGCTGCTCTGTTTCTCTGATCTTTCAGCTTTCACCCTGATATCTAGCTCTGGGTTGTCTTTTTTTTTTTTTTTTTATTAAAAGACCATCTAAGATTCGAACAACACTTTACTGGCAGAGCCATCTCCTGAGCCCAAGACATGCACCTTTTTGTTCATCCCAGCATTCTGGTGCTTGCCAGTGCTGCTCCTTGCCCCCCTCCCTGGCCTCCATCACATTTGTCTGTCCTTAGAGTCAACACTTTCCTGTTTTAATGATTTCCTATGTTACCCCAGTGTAAGTAGCAGATAATGCCTTCAGCAATCCAAGGATTTCCAAGTCCTTTTGGGCAGGAGACAAGAGTCCTATCAGGAAAGGCCTGCCTCCAACTCAAGAGTCCTCTTTCCTAAAGGCAAGGGTACCTGGAACAATCAATGGGCTATTTTAGAATATCAGCCCAGTCTAGTGAGCATAACTCACCTTTTGGATCTCATTTTAAAGGTGAACTCTGAGATGAGTAGATAGCTTAGCCAGTAAGATGCTTGCCACCAAGCCTGAGAACCTGAATTTGATTCCTGGACCCCATATGGTGGTAGGAAAGAAATGACTCCCACGAATTGTCCTCTGATCTCTACACACAGAGAGATAGATAAATAGGTAGACAGACAGATAGATGTGTTGTGGAACACATCTTTTTGTATGCAGTGAAGATGTTTTGCTCTCATTGGTTTAATAAAGAGCTAAATGGCCAATAACTAGGCAGGAAGAGATTAGGCAGGACTTGCAGACTTGGAGAGAGCTCTCTGCAATGAAGAAGGGCAGAGTTGATGGCCAGATGCAGAAGAAGCAGGATATGTACAAGTTGAAGTAACAAGCCAAGAGCCACTTGGCAGCAAGTAAATTGATAAAAAGTGATTAAGTTATAAGAACTAGTTAGAGACAAGCCTAAGCTATCAGCTGAGCATTTATAATTAATAATAAGTCTCTGTGTGGTTATTTGGGAGCTGGCTGGTGGGACAGAAAATTATGCCTACACAGATAATAGATAGGTGTCAATACTTTTAAAAAGTGACCTCCTCATGAAACTCAGATGAACCCAGAATGTCCTACTTTTAGCTCTTGTGCTTATTCCAAATACATATTTCTTTTACTAATATCCATAATCTACATGAGGGTAGAGGACTGGGTCTTCTTGTCGCCTACCATCTCCTGTCCCGGGGCTTAGCTTCTAGAAGAAGCTTCATAAACATTAGTGAAGATACTCTAACTCACAGAGCCAAGGATGACCTTGACCTCATGACCCTCCTGTCTCTACTTCCTGGTGCTGGGATCAAAGGCTGTGCCCCCACTCCCAGTAAATTCTGAAAGAACTCCCTTGACCGTGCCTCTGCTTAACCGGGAGCCTTGGCTGCTCACTAGAATGGCCTGTGCGCCTTCTTCCTCTTATCTCCCATTTATTCTCCCTCTCTCCTCCTTTTTTCTCCTAGACAGTGCTAACAGGCATTCTATGATACCGCTGTCCTGGTATCTCTGAGTCTCTCTTGCGCCCTCAGAGTCTAGGACCTCATTCTGATTTTCAAGACAGGCTTGTCATAGCCCGCCAGGGGGCACCAAAGAACACCAACGGGTCCCGGGAGGTGCTCGAGTCCACCTGCAGATTTTCAGCCCTGAGTTCCCATCTTCAGGGACAATTTTAGATCCGGGTCTGGTTTCCTTTCATGTGTTTCATTTGAAGGACACACATGTGAAAAACAAACTACATCAGAGATCATGATGATTCTGTGAGTCGGAAGTAAAGAACAGCTTGCATCCCCCAACTGGGATCTACCTCTGTCCAAGATAATCTGGAAAGCGCCTCTCTGCAATAGCAATGTACTGTGAAGCAGGGGATGTCCCCTGGGGTGCTGGCCCATGGGAGTCAGGTACATTAGGTTTGCTTTATTTTTTGGTGTGTGTGGGGGAGTGTGGTGGTGCTCTGGTTTGATTTGGTTTTGTTTTTTTTTTTTGAGACAGGGTCTTGGTTGACCTGGAATTCACTTTGTAGAACAGATTGGCCTCATGGAGAGCTGCCTGCCTCTGCTCCAAATGTTGGAACTAAAGGTGTGGGCCACCACACCAGGCTAGCACATGTGTTTTTAATCTCTCCTCAAGGATGTTGAAAAACGCTGGGGTGAGCTGTTCAGCTCTCCCATACAGACTTTGAGAAAGGCTTAGCTAGAGGGTAGCTGGGTAGGCAGGCTCGCCTCTGATATCCTAGGGTGGAAATTGGAGAGTTCAACTTCCTTTCTTCTTGACTACGCAAAGACAATGCCCATCCTTCCCTCAGCTGCCCTGGCTTATAATGCAAGGGGAATCACTACTCAGTTGTCACCTGTAATGAAGCCCTGCTCCCAAGGACACATGCCCTCAACACTAGCAGTTACTTTACTGGCCTAAGTAAGGTTCAGGCAGATGCAACCATCTGCCCTTATATCCTCATGATTTTCTTCTCTTTCTTTCTTTCCCCCCCATCCCCTCTGGAGCTGAGGACCGAACCCAGGGCCTTGCGCTTGCTAGGCAAGCGCTCTACCACTGTGCTAAATCCCCAACCTGTTCTTCTCTTTCTTAATAACAAGACAGGGTGAGCACAGTAGTGCTTGGGTGTCATCCCAGCACAGCACAGGCTGCATGGGGATTCTAAGCCAGCCTAGGTGACATAAAGGGACTCTTTCTCAAAAACAGAAATAAATCAAAATGATAACGAGATCAAAGCATAGCAAATCAATTTCATAGAAGCCGGTAGAAGTCACAGGAGCCTTCAGAAATGAAGACCCAAAGATTTAGGGGAAATTCCCTCTTTGCTTAGGTTCAGCAAGGCACAGTGGAAATGTGATTGGACAAAGTATTAGAAGTAACGCTCACACAGGAAAAGCCAGCCTGTCTGTTCAGATTGGTTTTCCCTGGGGCGGGGCAAGGCTGTCTGAAATGGGGATCCTCAAAGGAAAAGGGATGGGTGGCCTTCCCAGGTTTTATGGCTTGGTTTGCAGTTCATCTGAATTCTTGTTTCTGTCACCCACATTGAGCAGGAGGATGAGAGGCCATCAGAGTAGCCCTTATTTGGAGGCTGTGTCTGAGGCTTTGCAATGGCTTTAGTTCAAAGTACTCAGCACCCCGGAAACATCATGCTCTGGGATATCACACTCCAGGACCCAACACGACCACCCTGTGAAGCAGCCAGCAAAAGCCCGCTGAACAGATGAAGGAGCCTGAGCTCAGAGGAGTCGTTGGCCTCGACACCGAAAGACACAGCTCTCACCTCGAAGAGAATAAGAGATTTTTTTTTTCTGCAGCCAAATAGGAGTAACTGTGGCCCAGAAACATAGATTTAGGTTACCCCAAATTTCCACGTTCCAATGTGGATGAAGTTTCATGAAGTTGTATAACAACAGAACAAAGAAAATCATACATCAGGACACTTTTCAAACACGTTGATGCAAACATTAAGTGCGTAGCTAGGGGACAGGCCTCAGCTACGGGCCGCAGATGTCATCTGATGACTCAGCCTTTGCTTGATAGAAAATTAGGGTTTTGTCAACTTGCTACATTCCAAAAGGTTTTATCTGTAGTCACGATGTTACATCTGACATGGGGCTTGGGAGCAGAGCAAAGAATGGCTACTTAGTGGGCTAATGATAGCTCAGGATAAATTATAATTGGGCTCTGGACCTACAACATTCCAAACTCTCCACGATCATTGACTCAGCCTCTGCAGAGACAACTTCTTTTTAGGAATTATCTCTCACAGCCTGGGGGTACATCCAAGTAATTCTGAGGCCACAGGTATAGCCAGGTCAGACACAGCTGGGATGAACTAGCCACACCACTGTAGGCTGTATGGGTTTAGACAATCCCGGGCATCTTCCAGAGGCTCCCGGGCATCTTCCAGAGGCTCCAGGTGACCCTCTATAGGATGGGTTGTCATGGGAATCAAATGATAGGCACTGAGTCATCTCTCTAGAAGGGGCCTTTTAAAAAATGAACACAAAGAGCCAGATTATCAGGAAGGCCTGAGAAAAACTTGATGCTCTCTAGTCTGCAGCCGCGTCATTGGCAGATGCAGCGGGTTCCTGATCTGTGCAACGGTGAGCCGGGAAAACAGGGTGGTCTTACGGTATCCATTGGAGGAGTGGACAGAACCGCAGAGATGGATCCAGAATTGTGATGGGGGATTTTACCAATTCAGCTCTAGTCAGCAGAGCAAATGCACCACGGATCAGTAAGGGACACAGATCTGCACAGTGTAACACACTTGACACGGAGCACACGGTGTCAGTCACTTTTTGTCACTGTGGCAGGCAATGGAGAGAAGCAGTCGAAGAAGGAAAGGTTCATTTCAGCTCATGGTTTGTTTCAGAGGTCTCAATCCATAGTCACTTGGCCTCATTGCCATGGGCCTCTGCTAAGGCCGAGAGAGCATCATGATACAGAGGGCAGAGGCATCCACTTCATGGGAACAGATAGGAAGGGGCCAGGGCAAGGTCAAGAACACCTCCCCTTTAGACCTCTTCCTCCAACTAATTAGGCGTCACCAAATGAAGTTTCTAGCACCTCCTGAAATACCACCATAACAATTAGAAACCAGGGCTGGAGAGATGGCTCAGAGGTTAAGAGCACTGGCTGCTCTTCCAGAGGTCCTGAGTTCAATTCCCAGCAACCACATGGTGACTCACAACCATCTGTAATGAGATCTGGTGCCCTCTTCTGGCATGTAGGCAGGACACTGTATACAAAATGAATATAAAAAAAAAAAAAATTGGAACCAACTGAGAGCTAAAGACCACACCTGAGCCTGTGGGGGTTTCCCTTATGCAAATCATAACACACATCTGGAGACCATAACACACATCTGGAGACCTGCCACAGTCGTTTGCAAAATGTGCCTTCCACGTCACATGTGGAAGATTTATTTGTTTGTTTTGTTTGTTGGAGACCGGGTCTTACTGTGTAGCTCTGACTGGCCTGGAACTCACTCTGTAGACCAGACTGACCTCAAACTTACAGAGATCCACCTGCCTCTGCCTCTGCTGGGATTAAAGGAGAGTGCCACCACACCTTGCTCTTGTGCAATATTCCCAAGAATTCATTGTGTGCAAGACCATAAATCAAATCACAACGAATTTCATGGATCGGTTACATCACAATTAAGATAAGAATCAATAGTACCAACATAACTGGAAAACACATTCTTCCCAGTGGCGGGTCGTAAGAAGCGTGGCTGAGGGCTGCCAAGAGGTCAAAGCCACAGCTTTCCCCTTCAGGTCATGTGGAAATGGCATGAAGTGTCTGTCTACTCAGGGATATCCCAGAATTCTTAAATAATCCAAATCAATAAGAAAAAGAAAGTCCAGGCTGGAGAGATGGCTCAGAGGTTAAGAGCACTGGCTGCTCTTCCAAAGGTCCTGAGTTCAATTCCCAGCACCCACATGGTGGCTCACAACCATCTGTAATGAGATCTAGTGCCCTCTTCTGGCCTGCAGACAGAACACTGTCTACATAATAAATAAATAAATAAATCTTTTTTTTTAAAAAAAAAAGAAAAGAATAAACTGTCTTTAAAAAAAGAAAAAGAAAAGAAAAAAGAAAAAGAAAGTCCAAAAAGTAGGCAGCCAGGCCTTTAATCCCAGCACTCAGGAGGCAGAGCCAGGTGGATCTCTGTGAGTTCAAGGCCAGCCTGGTCTGCAGAGTGAGTACCAGGACAGCCAGTGCTACACAGAGAAAAAGAAAAAGAAGAAGAGGAGGAGGCGGCAGCAAGGGAGGAGACCCAACCAGTCAGTGCACGCGTAGAAGATGGAGACAGGAGAGGCAGGAGACAGGAGTTCAAGTTCATCCTTGACTACATAATGAGTTCAAGTCCAAACTGCACTACTACTTGAGACCCTGTCTCATCCCCACGACCAGTAAAAACGTACATATACATGGATGAAAGAGATGGAAGCGATTACTAGAAGACCTCCCGGGCTCCTAGACTAGAAGCTTAATATTGTGAAATGGACAGTTAAAAGCGATCTACAGATTCCGCACTAAAATCAATTCCAAATGGGTCAGACTGCCTCAGGTACGGCCTAAACTCTGAATCATCGAGGAAAAGATAAGGAGGACACTGATGAGGAAGGCACAGGTAAGGACTTGGAAAAGGGACTCCAGTAGCTCGGGAAATAAATCCAATAACTGACTAATGGGACTGCATGAAATTTAAAACGTTTCTGCACAGCGAAGCAGACAGCACAGTGGAGAGGCCCCTACAGAAAACAGAATCTTTGCCCACTCCACATCTGACGGAGGACTAGCATGGAGAATCTATAAAGAGCTCGAAAAATTAAACACCCGCCAAAGAAGTCATGCAGTCAACAGATGGGCAAATGAATCAGACAATTCTCAAAAGAAGAAAGGCAAATGGCCAATAAACATTTGAAAAAATGTTGAAGATCCCTAGCCATCCTAGAAACCCAGGTTAAAATCGCTTGGAGGTTCCATCTCCTGCTGTCAAGATGGCTATTATCAAGAAAACAAGAGGCGTGCCCTAAGGTGACAGTCCCCACCTGTGAGAGACCCCAGTACAAAGTTCACAAATGACAACAAATGCCAATGAGGAGGTGGAGCAAGAGGAGCCCTGATACACTCATGGCTAGTGGGGTGTAAACAGAAGCAGCCAGTGTGAGAATTAGAAAAAAAAAAAAAAAAATGGAGGGGGACTGGAGAGATAGTTCAGTGGTTAAGAGCACTCACTGCTCTTGCCAGGGACTGGGTTAGCTTCCCAGAGCCTACATGATGGCTCACAGTCATGGGTAACTCCAATGGCGAGGGATCTAACATCCTCTTCTAAACTCCAAGGGCACTGCATACACACGTGGTACACAGACATACATTCAAGCAAAACACCCAAACACTTTTTTTTTTTTTTTTTTTTTTTTTGGTTTTTCGAGACAAGGTTTCTCTGTGTAGCTTTGCGCCTTTCCTGGAACTCACTTGGTAGCCCAGGCTGGCCTCGAACTCACAGAGATCCACCTGGCTCTGCCTCCCAAGTGCTGGGATTAAAGGCATTCGCCACCACCGCCCGGCCACTTTTTTTTTTTTTTTAAATGAAACTGCCACACAGTCAACTCTATCATCCCTGGGTGTGTACCTGAGGTCAACATGCCATAGATGTACTGACACATACATATTTATTGCTTTCTATCAATAGTCAAGACACGGTACTGGCCTAGATGCCCACCAGCTGATGAATGAATAGAGGGAATGTGGTACACATTAATCAGTGGAATTTTGTTCTGCCATTTAAAAGAACAAAACTGAGCCAGGTGGTGGTGGCGCACACCTTTAATTCCAGCACTCGAGAGGCAGAGCCAGGCGGATCTCTGTGAGCTAGCCTGGTCTACGGAGCTAGTCCAGGACAGGCTCCAAAGCTACAGTGAAACCCTGCCTCAAAAAATCAATAATAATAATAATAATAATAATAAAATAAAAAGAACAAAACTATGCCATTTCTAGGAAAATGGATGGACCTGAGTATCATCACGCTGTGTCAAATAAACCAGACTCAAGAAGGCAAACACCGCATGTCCTCTCTCACCCACGCGAACACACACACACACACACACACACACACACACAAACACACACACGTTATCTACAACGTCTTTTACTATTCCCGTGTTAGTATTTACTGTGTTAGCAGTGTCTCTGTGACAGGTTTGCTTTCCCTCTGTGTGATAGCTTCCAGTTATTGGGTATCCAAACAGCTTCTGTCCATAAACTTCCTCATATTGGTGAGTACCATATTAGAGATGAAATCTCTGAACTGGAACTGGAAAACACACATTTGAAAGATCTGCTTTAATGTAACAGAACCTACTGAATGTTAAGATAAAAATACACATTTTTATTAGAAACAAGTTTATTTTCTGAGACCAAAAAAATATCGGGAAAGCAGAAGCATTACTTCCCACTTTAGTAATTCTTCATGAAGTCTGGCTTCATGGGAGACAGCCAGGCACTCACATCAGCTTATGCACTCCGTGTGTTATGGTGTACTATTTGCCAGACCGTGTGAAGGTCATCCAGCCACACAGACAGGGAACTGAAGCAGGGGGTGGGGGTACTTTTGAGGTTAGTTGCAAGGTAGAATGTGAAACCGTATTTGTAAACTCTTCGTTCACCGTGACGTTGTGCCCAGGGTCTGTTCACTGTTAGAATGGCTTTGACACCCATACAGTTTTATAAGAGTAACACACATGGCCTGGAGTGGAGGGTGACAGTGCCCGGGCAATCACCTTCTCCATCGCTGCAGTCACTGAGGTTTGTGGGCACTGAATCATGTGGATTTAGAGTTCATATTGTCTCCTGTTAACTGAAGGGATGCTTTTGAGATGTACAGATGTTATAAAATTGAACCTTGGAAGGGACCTTGGATCAAAGATGACATTAATAAAGCCAGAAAGACTGAACAGGACAATAGCCGACCTGATGCATCTCCAGTTTACAAGGTTAGAAACAGAAGCATTGAGTAACCAAGTCTGACAGCAAGATTTCTAGAAAGGCCTGGAGTTAGCAGGAGGGGGCCTGGAGTTAGCAGGAGCGGGGCCTGGAGTTAGCAGGAGGGGGGCCTGGAGTTGGCAGGAGGGGGCCTGAGGTTAGCAGGACGGGGGCCTAGGGTTATCAGGAGGGGAGCCTGGGGTTGTCAGGAGGGGGGCCTGGGGTTATCAGGAGGGGGTCTGGGTTATCAGGAGGGGGTCTGGGGTTGTCAGGAGGGTGTCTGGGGTTAGCAGGAGGGGGCTACTTACGTAAGTGCTTACTCTCAACCTCCCACCTTCAGCATCAGCCCAGGTCTACACTGATAGTAGCCATGAGGGAAGAGAACAGTCTCAGGAGCTCTCTGTGTGGTGCCTGTGCCCACAGGCTTGAGAAAGAAAGTACGTGTGTGTGTGTGTGTGTGTGTGTGTGTGTGTGTGTGTGTTCATGTGTTTGTGTATGTGTTGGAAAGTGCATGTGGGGGCTGGAGGTTTCTTCCTCAGCAGTGCTCCATCATTTTTATGTTTTTTTTTGTTTTTTGTTTTTGTTGTTGTTGTTTTTGATTCAGGGTCTCACTATGTAGTCCTTGCTGGCCTGACATTCACTATGTAGACCAGGCTAGCCTCTAACTCAGAGAGATCCACCTGCCTCTGTATTCCAAGTGTTGGGATTAAAGGTGTGCACCCCAATGCCCAGCAACTGTCTTGGTATTGAGACAGGATCTCTCCTGGAATCGGGAACTCAGAAATTTGGCTAGACTGACTGGCCACTGAGTCACCAGGGAGCCTCCTGTCTCAGACTCCTGTGCTGGGATTACACCAGGTTCCGCCATACCCGGCTTTTTATGTGGACGCTGAGGATCCAAATTCAGGCCCTCATGCCTGTGTGACAATCATGTTAGTGATTATCTCCCCAGCCTCAGAGCTCTTCTCACAAGTCAACAAGTCTGTGCTGTCAGGAGGACAGTGAATTACTCAGCCATGTCCATATAGCTCAAGTCTATACAAGACATACATAAATTATTCTCCCAAGTAGCTGAACATTTCCTTAACTGTTTCTAAGATAAGATAAAACAAAAACAAAGACTTAAAAAAACACTAGAAATAGTATATAGGGATGGACACGCAGGTGTTCTGAGTGCCTCTCATCTAATTAGCAAGAATGAAGAGAGGCCACACTGAGCTCTCAGAGTTTGGTGCAGACATCATGTAGCCAGTAATAAGCCTAGTGTGCCAAACTGAGCCCTCGTTTATGGTTAACAGCTCATCACTGTGCAAGGACAGGCTGCGGCTCAGTGGTGTAGGCACTGAGAAGGTGCCCAGGCTATTGTGGGTGACCCTAATTCAGCTCACAGTCACACACACACACACACGCACGCACGCACGCACACACACCGGGAAGAGGCACTAACTGGGATCAGTGGGAGTGGGTACAGAACAAGACCGTAAAGAAGGAAAAGACAGGCCAGCGGAAGACAGCAGCAACGTGAACCTGGTGTCACTGACCTGGACAGAAATCAGTAACATTCGGATTACTTTGTTAACTCCCCTTTTACAAACGAGGAATGACCCATTCTGTTGCACTGATTAGGATCCAACTCTAGGGAAAACTGTGTTTGTACTAGCATTTATAAGTGTTTGTAAGAGTCATGAAATCCTGGAACCAAGGAATATATTTTAATTTTTATTAATTTTTTTTTTTTTTAGTTTCAAGAAATATTTTAACACCTTTCATATTGGGCCTGAATAAAATATCAAGTTCTGAACTGAGCCACCAGCAATTAGTTGCATTTGATCAGGTATTGCAGGCTCCTCCCACTTGAGACTGGTGGGCAGAATCGCTCCCGCCACTCATTCACAGCCCCGTGCTCATGAATATGATGATACCAACAGGCTGCTGGGGCTGTGGGTCCTGTTGCTGTGTAACTGACTAGCGCAGTGGCTCAGCTGTTTAAAGCACCAACTGCTGTTGCAGAGGACCAGGGTTCAGTTCCCAGCACTCACATTGGGCGGCTCCTCTTCTATACTCCTACGATAGGGCAGCTTCTCCAGCTGAAACAGGAGGGAGAGGAAGGCTCGTAGTCACATGACTGGGAAAACAGAACCTTGGAAGATCCTCAGCCACCTCTCCCCAGCAGTATAAAAAGCAGTAAATTGTTGGGGGCAGTAGGTGGGGGTAGGGAACAATGACTCTGACCAACCCAACTGCAGAGGAAGGCGATTCCTGGACTGTGAGCCCCCGAGTCCCCTGAAGAGAGCTCCAGGGTTGTAGCCTCCAGCTGCAGCCAGCTGTGCAGAGCTCAGGGTGGTTTGTGACCTGTTATCTGTGCAGAGCTGAGCTTCTCTGCTCCTTGTAAGAAATTGCTCACCCATCCTCCTGTTTGTGACCGCAGTAGACACTCATTGGTTCCCCAAGTTGGACTTCAATGCAGATGTTGCTTTGGTCTGTCGTGGGTCCCCTTTCTGGAGTGAAGAGATGTGATGTTGTGTCTTCCCTAGAAAGTCTGTCACACAACAACTCCATAGGCACCTGTAATCACACATGGACGTAAATAAATACTTAATAAGAAATAAATAATTGATTAAAAATTTTTAAAGTTTCAAAACAAAAGCCCACGTCTTACTGGTTCCTGGCCTCTCCCGGAGTGACTGACATACCGTAGGCATCAGGTGTCTGCAGATGTACTGAGTTTTACTAAAGCGTCAGTACCACTGCTGAGCTTTGCCCTGCGTAGGTGATATTGGGCATGACACTCCACCTTACCTACAGAGGATCCTGGAAAGCCTCTTGCAGTTAAAGGGCATTTGTGAACCACAGTGGCTGCTCACAAACGTGAGGACCTGAGTCGGGTTCCCCAGAACCCAAACGTTTTAAAAAAGCCAGGCGTGATGACATGTGTCTGTAATCTTATTCCAAAGCTGGAAGGGGGGGGGGGTAGAGACAAACAGATTCTGGGGTCCAATGATCAACCAGCCTGGTCTACTTGGTGAGTTCCAGGCTGAGAGATCTTGTCTGAATAAGCAAGGTGGCTGAGGAATAATACTGGAAGATATCCCCCGGCACTCACACATGAACACAGTCACATGCATCTGCACACACAGGAACACACACACACACACACACACACACACACACACACACACACACTACCACCAACACTGTTGTCCACTTATCTCCATTCAGTAGGAAGGTGGCACAAAATGCCTGATGTCATACATCAAGGCAGTGGCCTGAGTGACATGTGGAACACTAAACTTGGTCTATCATCAAGACGAAAATTTCAAAAAACATAGAGGAAAGTGTCCATGATTTCCCTGAATGCTCAAGGAGGCCAGAAGAAGGCATGGGAGCTCCTGGAACTAGAGTTACAGGTGGTTGTTAGCGGCCATGTGGGTGCTGGGAACTGAACCTGGGTCCTCTGGAAGAGCATCCAGAGCTCTTAAATGCTGAGCCATCTCTCCAGTCCCTCGAGGTTATTTGTTTTGTTTTTAAATACATATTCATTTATTTTATTCTGTGTGAATGTGACTGAGTGTGTAAATACACTTCATGCTTGCAGGGACCTGTGGAAGTCAGAAGAAGCCATGGAACTGGAGTTACAGAAAGTTGGAATCACCATGTGGGTGCTGGGAACTGAATCCAGGTCCTTGGCTCTTAACCACCGAGCTGCTGCTCCAGCCGAGTTCTTAAAGTAACAGAAGAAACTTCTTCTCTTTTTTTTTTTTTTAAGATTTATTTATTTATTATGTATACAGCATGTATGACTGCAGGCCAGAAGAGGGCACCAGATCTCATTACAGATGGCTGTGAGCCACCATGTGGTTGCTGGGAATTGAACTCAGGACCTCTGGAAGAGCAGTCAGTGCTCTTAACCTCTGAGCCATCTCTCCAGCCCCGAAACTTCTTCTCTTAACCTTCAGTATGTCTGTTTATCCAATTCATTAGTAAAAATCATTCATAATCCACCGAGCGGTGGTAGTGCATGCCTTTAATCCCAGCATTCGGGAGGCAGACCTAGGTGGATCTCTGTGAGTTTGAGGCCAGCCTGGTCTACAGAGCGAAATCCAGGACAGGCACCAAAACTACACAGAGAAACCCTGTCTCGAAAAACCAAAAAAAAAAAAAAAAAAAAAAAATCATTCATAAATTCATAATCTCACCTCCTACTACTACAATTCAAATTTATCTGAATGAACACACAGAAACACATAATTATCACAATAGGTATACATCAGGGGAAAACTAGAAATGATAGATAACTATATGTAGCTAGCTATGTGAAGATAAATATACCAAGATAAGTAAACTGGAGTCACACAGCCTCCTGGAGTTCTGGTTTGTTTTTTTATATCTATGGCTGCATTTTTTTTCTTTTACTTTCTCTCTTTCACCAAAATATAAAATTCCCTGCATGTTGTCCCCCCTATCCCCACAAGCTGAGGACCGAACCCAGGGCCTTGTGCTTGCTAGGCAAGCGCTCTACCACTGAGCTAAATCCCCAACCCCTGTAGCTTTCTTTTAAGGTAAGCTATTAGGGGCTGGAGAGGTAGTGCAATGGCTAAGGGCATTTATCACACCATCATGATGACCCTACTTTGTAACTCCAGCTCCAAGGAATCTGACACCCTCTTCTTACCTCTGTGTTGGCACAGGTATGTGCACCCCACCCCCTCCCACACACATGTGAAAATATACTCACACAAAAATAAATAAATAAACCAATAGAATGAAATAAAACATATTAAAGTAAGCTAGCTATTGCGAGCGGGTGAGCTGCCTCAGTGGGTAAATGACGTTTGCCGCCAAACCTGATGACTTCAGCTCAATCCCTGGAACACACACGGGAGAAGGAGAAAGCTGACTTCCAAAAGTTGTCCTCGGACCTCCACTCACGAGCAGCATGTGTGTGCATGCATGTGCACACACAGACTACACACACAGACAGTGAAGATAATACTTTTAATCTTATAAAGTAAGTATATTGTTATCACCATCATTTAGGTTATTAGTACTGAAACATGTTTTTAGAGGCACCATCAATTCCATTTTTCAGATGAGGAAGCCGAAGATGACAAACTGTATATAAACTGTAATCTGGATCACTTTAACCTTTTTTTATTTTTTAAGACAGTGTCTGTATAGCTCCAGTTGGCCTGTGTGGACCAATCTGATCTCAAATTCAGAGATTCCTCCTCCTTTGCCTCCTGACTGCTGGGATGAGGGTGTGTGCCTCCATGCCTGGTTCAACCCAGTCTTAGACTCCAAACCTGGGTATTTAATCTATGTTGATAAATACTTGTCAGAATATTAGCTTAAAATTAATTGTTCGATTGAGTAAAGTCACAAGTGCAAAACTTTGTTTCAGTTTAAATTATAAATCATTTTCATATTCTTCCTATAAATAAAGATTTTAATGATCGTTTATAAAGAGCTTGAATTGCTTTTGGTCCCATTTACAATTTTAATTAAATGCCTTAATTATTTCAAATTGAATTTTGAAATTTAACACAACCAATATCTTCGTCAGTATCTAAATGATCTCATTAACAGAGACCCTTCCAGTTAAGTAATACTTGTAAATTTAATATGTTCAATATAAATATGTCTTAAATACCTTTAATTATTCCTGTACTGTTTATAAAATAAATAAGATTTACATTCAATAACAGGCTTAAGCCAGTTACTCGCTGACACATTAACGGGTAGAATTGCAAATCAAGTCATCAATTCTAATAGACATTACAAATGCTGAAGTGTTAAACAGAAACAAACTCATTAACACATAAATATTAATGCTATTTGTTGGATTTACTTGATATTTAATTCTAAGTATCTTTAATCAAAGCATTTACATAGATAGTTCATGAAGAGGAGGAGAATCCTGCATTATGCCAATTATCTCATTAATAGCAATGATTCTGGACCATGTGTGGGAAAACAACTGTGGGAAGGCATTGGAGGGCAACCGGAAGTAAGATGGGATAGAAATGGTATCATCTACAAAGAGAAACCCCTGAGTGAGGTCCATTTGGATCCTCTTTCCGAGGCATACTTCTGTGCTCACTGCAGAAGCTGGGGCAATCCAGCTGAAGCAGAGGCTGGCTGGCATCTTCCTAGGCGGATAAGCTCTAAGACAGAGCTTTGAAATTATCCTGACCCAGTAGAAACTGGAGCGGGGGGGGGGGGGGGTACAGAAAGGAGAAAGAAACAGAGGAAAGAGATTCAAAACGTTTCTTAAAATTCCAAGAGGCTGCCAGGTGGTGGTGGCACACGCCTTTAATCCCAGTACTCGGGGAGGCAGAGGCAGGTGGATCTCTGAGTTCCAGACAAGCCTAGTCTACAAAGTGAGTTCCAAAACAGCCAAAAAACTACAGAGAAACCCTCCCTATCTTGAAAAAAAAAAAAAAAAAAAAAAGAAAGAAAGAAAGAAAGAAAGAAAGAAAGAAAGAAAGAAAATTCCTAGAAGCTAAAGAAGATGGCTTAGAAGGCAAGAGGAGGCCCTGTGAATACTGGGCACCCACATTAAAAAACCATACAAACAAAACCCCCAAGAAAGAAAAGCCTGGTACGGTCGCAAGAGAAAAATGCCACATGAGTGATAAAGAAGTAAGAATTTGAATGATAGAGGATTTTTGCCGGAAGCTAGAAGCCAGGAGAAAGTCATACACCAGCTTTCGAGTGCTGAAAGGTAAGACTTGACAACAGAATCTTACAGTCATCAGTGGCAGCCTTTAGTAAGGAAAAATAAATCACACTATTTTCAGATGATGAAAACTAAGAGAATGTGATGCCAGCAGACCCACACCAACAGATGCCAGAAGCCTCTTCACGGTCAAGAAAGGCTAAAAAGAAACTAGAAACCTGGAAAAAGTTTAAGATAATAGAGTAAAATGAGTAAGTGGATGTGATAGGCTGTCTTCCTCTTGCGTTGTTTTTAAATTGCCTCTGATAGCTGGAACTAAAATTGTAACAATGTATGACACAGCTCTCCATGTAGCTGAGTATTTAAGATAACTGCTTTATAAGGAGGGCAAAAGAGTCTGTAGGTTCCTGCTTCTGAGTCCAGTAGGGAAGTATTGCTGTCAGTAAGTAGGATTAAATAATGTGTATAGAAAAGCTAGAGCCGCCACGGAAAAGCACGTGTAAGAGGGATTCAAGCACATCACGGGTGGGGGCTGGAGGGATGGCTCAGTGGGTGGGTGTGCTTGCTGTGTGAGTGTGAGGATAGCCAAACAGTATCTGAGATTTACACACACACACACACACACATACATACATTATATATACACATACACAAGAATATATACACACACATACAAAAGAAAGGAAGGAAGGGGGAGGAAGGATGAGGAAGAGGAGAGGAAGGGAGGAGGGGAGGAAGGAAAGGAGAAGGAAGGAAGGGAGGAAGAAAGAAAGAAAGAAAGAAAGAAAGAAAGAAAGGAAGGAAGGAAGGAAGGAAGGAAGGAAGGAAGGAAGAAAGAAAGAAAGAAAGAAAGAAAGAAAGAAAGAAAGAAAGAAAGAAAGAAAGAAAGAAAGAGCCGGGCGGGGTGGCGGCGGCACATGCCAGGTGGATCTCTGAGAGTTCGAGGCCAGCCTGGGCTACAGAACAAGATCCAGGACAGGCTCCAAAGCTACACAGAGAAACCCTGTCTCGAAAAAGCAAGAAAAAAAAAGAAGAAAAGGAAGGAAGAAAGGAAAGATTGGTTACACCTAGGGGCTGGCAGGATGGTTCGGCAGATAGAGGTGTTTATACCGAGCCTGACCACCCGAGTTCGATCCCCAGGACCCGTGTGAGAGGAGAGAACCAGTTCCCACAAGTTGTCCTCTGACCTCCACGTGCTCCATGTGGCATGTGTGCACACCATCTCTTCCCTCAACACAACATAAATAAATGAAGTCTTTAAAAGTTTTTAGATTGTAATTACACATAGTAAAATTCATTCTTTTTGAGGACACAATTCTGTAAGTTTTGACAAATATACAGAACAATGTCACCACGACTAACATCAAGATAGAGGACAGGTTTTGTTTGTTTGTTTGTTTGAGATAAGTTTTCTCTGTGTAGCCCTGGCTGTCTGGAACTCTCTTCATAGAACAGGCTGGGCTCGAACTCAGAGATCTGCCTGCTTCTGCCTTCTAAGTTCTGGGTAGTACTAAAAGTGTGTGCCACCACAACCCACCTTAACTTTTTTAGACTTATTTATTTCATTTTTATGCGTCTGAGGTTTTGCCTGCGTGTGTTTCTACGTACCATGTGCATGCCTGGTGCCCACTGAGAAGCTGGAGTTACGGTAGATGGTTGTGAGCTGCCGTGTGGGTGCTGGGATTTGAACCCAGGTCCTCTGCAAGGACAACAAGCACTCACAACCACTGAGACACCTCTCCAGCCTTGGAGGACAGGTCTATCTCACAGGAAAATATTCCTTCATGCCTCTTCTCTGCAGCCAACCCTCCCCCATCTCTAATGCCGAAGACTACCGACCCATTCTCCATCCCTGTGGTTTGGTCTTCTCATAGTGTCTTTGTTTTGAAGCATAAACAGAATCACACAGTATGTAGCTAAAGCATGTATGCAGAGGCACACAGTGTGTGAGCCTTAATCCCAGCACTTGGGAGGCTGAAGCGGGGCGATCAGGAATTCAAGTCCAGCCTGGCCTACGTAAGTGAATTCAAAGTGAGCCTGGGCTACAAGAGATGGCATTGGGCATAGTGGACTTCCATATCTTTTGCAACTAATAAACATCTACGGGAAGCCAGATGTGATGGTCGTGCCTGAAATACCAGCACCAGGAAAGCTGAGGCAGGAAGGTTTTTGGCCAGTCAGCTGGAACTACATACTGAATTCCAAGCCTGCTTCGGGAACACAACCAGACCTCCTTTCAACAAACAAACAGGCAAACTGCAGGAGAGTAATTTAAATTTCACACACACACACACACACACACACACACACACACACACACACACACGTCATGGTATAACTGGGAAGGTCAGAGGACAACTTTGGGTAATTGGTTCACCTTCTACCATGTGGATATCCAGAACTGAGCCATCGTCAAGTTTGGCAGCAAGCCCCTTTCCTCACGGAGCCATCCTGCTGACCCAGGAAAGCAATTGTAAACTGTATGGACGTTCTGTTCCCGTGTAAAACTTTCAAGGCACCGGCCCTTTGTATCGGCATGGACTTGTGGTTTCCTATTTAATTCAGCAGTCACATTCCTTTATTGTCATCCATCATGCTTTTTTGTTTCTGTTTGTTTGTTTGTCTTAGAGAGGGTTTCTCTGTGTAGCCCTGGCTGTCCTGGAACTTGTTCCGTAGGTCAGGCTGGCCTCCAACTCACAGACATCCACCTGCCTCTGCCTCCAGAGTGCTGGGAGTGTCATCACACATGTTGATGCTCAGCTTCCCCATGACTGGGCTCCTGGGAACCCTTCATGCTGCCTCTCCTATTTTTGAGGTGTTATCATTGTGGAGGCATTTCCTGTGTTCTAGATCATGACACCTCAGGCTTTGCTTGGACTCACACCTAGAGGGATGTCATTGTCACAGAGGGCCTTTCAGTTGTCAGAGCAAGGAAATGTATGCATACCTGTGTACGTAGACAATGCAGACACATGCCTGCATATACGATACATCTTAAGTATGCAAACATGCATACGGTGTACACATGTAATTACACAGACATGCACACCCATGTATTTTTACCCATATCTCTGTGTCTATTGATATAAGCAGGAAGCTATGAGATCATACCAACACCACCAATTCCATTCCAACACTCAGCGTTCAGCCTACCATCACCCCTCCCCACACGTGACTCCCCTCCTCTGACTGAGGAACTGGTTGCCATCACCCGTCCCGGGTTTAGTTACTTGCCCTGTAATGTTTTGCATTCTGCCCCTTCCCTACAAAACGCACATCAAATTTAGGTTCTTCTGTCTGACGAGCCTCCCAGACCAACACTCTCCCGGCTAAGGCTCCAATCCAGCATACAGGCTGGCTTTCTTCACTCTCTTCCATGTTTGGCTCCAAAAGCCCAGCTAAGCCTTTTCCCTCCCGCAGGGATGCCCCTTGCCTGGCCTAAGCACCAGCTGAGAATCCCCTCCTTACCTGCTCTGGCTCTCCCTCCCTGTACCGAACTCTCCTGCTTCCTTCCAAGTGGTTACCTGCCCTGACCAGGCAACTGTCCCCTTAGTGCCTTCCTCCTACTGTCCTCTCTCTGCATGGCCCAGGCAGGATCTTGGGCCCCAGGTCAGATGGCCCAGTCAGGCAGGCCAGGCAGATGGTCTTGCTCAGTTGTCCCATGCTCTCTCTGTCCTGTTTGCCCAGAGCAGCTGTCTGGGATCTCTGAGGAAGGCCAAGTCTTAGCTGAGTCCTGTATCTACATGGAATTTTGAACGCCAATGTCTGTCTGTTCATGAATAGGAAACTACCAACGCCTCTGTCTGGCTTTCTGGTCTCAGCAAGCTGTTCACTTTCGAGGTCTCTCCCAACTCAGGTGGCAGCAAATGTCCGAAGAGTTTTTTTTTTTTTTTTTGCTTGTTTGTTTTTTGGTTTTTGGTTTTTTGAGATAGAGTTTCTCTGTGTAACAGCCCTAGCTAGCCTGGAACTCACTCTGTAGACCAACCTGACCTCAAACTCACAGAGATCCACCTACCTCTGCCTCCCTAGTGCTGGGATTAAAGGTGTATGCCACCACCGCCCAGCAAAGGACAGTGAGTGTTTCTTTCTTTCTTTTTTTAATTTCTTTTTTCCCCCCTGAGACAGGGTTTCTCTGTGAAACAGTCTTGGCTGTCCTGGAACTAACTCACTTTGTAGACCAGGCTGGCCTTGAACTCAGAGATCCCGGTGCTGGGATTAAATGTGTGCATCACACCTCCCAGCTCTTAGCTTTTTTGTTTTGAGACTCAGAGTTTGATCTAGCCTGCAACTCAATATGCAGCAGAGAAAGACCTCAAACTTCTGGTTCACCACCACACCTGGAGCATGCAGTGCTGGGGATGGAAGCCAGAGCTTCCTGTATGTGATGGGGGGCCCTCCACCAACTCAGCTGCATCCCCAACGCTCAGAAAGCGTTTGGACTGAAACCACCTACCGGCATCCTGTCTGGAAGGTTTCTTTGAGTTGATAAGTCAACAGAATTACCGTCAGAGTTGAAGAAGAGTTGAGTAAGTAGCCGTTGTTCTAGAACTATCTGCTCTGCTGCGATAAGAAATGAGACATCTTCTGCTCCTTCCCAGAGGGAGTCATCACGAAGCAGTGGTCTCTCCCATAGGGTCCTAGCTGTACCTTGATGACCCAGATGTGAGTTAAAAAAAAAAAAAAAATCTCTCTTAGCAGTGGCTAGTGTGAGTTACGAAAATTGGAAACATTTAAATGTTTGCATTCAAGGAATGTAGCCTTTAGAAAAGCACAAAGCAGAGGCAGCCTTTCCGTCTCCTCCCTGGCAGAGAAGAATGAGAAGAACCAACTTCACAACACTATCAGCACCGGCATCCAGGGAGGGGCCGCTGGGTAAAGAGCACCTTTCCCCTCCCCCTTACCAACAAGGGCTAGTACCTCATTTGCATACAACACTGGCAAGCTAAGCACACATGCCACGCTGAACTCTGAGTCCCTGACCATGACAAGCTCCAAGTGGGAGAGCTGTCCCATAGAATCAGGTGCAAAAAGCCCCGATTATGGACTTGGCCCAGGGCATGAACTCAGAAGGGAGAGAATTAAAGCACAAAAACTTACGAGCTTCAGAGAGTGGGGGGGAAGGCTGAACTGTTGAGGGCAGTTGCAGTTCTAGCAGAGGACGTAGGTTCAGTTCCCAGCACCTACGCTGTGGCTCACAACCACTTGTAACTCCATTTCCAAGGCATCCAACACCCTCTTCGGGCCTCCACAGGAATCAGGCACACACACAGTGCACAGAGACATGCAGGCAAAACAAATAAAAACAAATGTTTAAAGAACTTCCAGCTTTAGACGCTGGGAAGGCAGCTCAGGCTTGGCATGCTCCTGTCTCAGCCTGCTGAATAATGGAATTGTTGGTGTAGTCTGCCTACCTCATTTTTTTTTTTTTACATTTTTTCACTTCTCCAAGCTGATGTATAAAGGCTCACACTTGTCTCTTACATATTTCTGTTGAACAGGGTTATTGTAAAAGTGCTATTTCCTCTAGAAATATATTAGCAATCTTCCTGTACTGAAGCTAATGACATCAGTGGTGTAGAAAGGTTCCGAAAACTCGATGAAAGGAAAAGTTGTTCAATACATTTCCATTTCCTCCCTGGGCAGAAGCTATGCTTTAGGGACGCGAACTATGCTGTGTTTCTGGCTTTCAAGGACAGTCAGTGATGTGATTGTCTTGTCTTTTCCAGCGGGGGCGGGGTAAGAACACACACACACACACACACACACACACACACATACACACACAAAGCTTCATTCATTAAAACGGTCTCATGATAAATATTTTATGTGGCCACTAGAGCCTGACTAATAGGTTTGCATTTAGCGTTAATTTACACAACCCCAGACAGCTCGGAGGAAAACCTTACTCCACAGTTTCCGCTGTCGTCGTGGTTAATTGGGTCCCGTCTGTTATTACATTGTATCTGTATGATTGTGTCAGTGTGGGAGCACGTGAGCACCACACCTGCGTGAGGTCAGAGGACAATTCTCAGACGTCAATTGTCTCCCCTACCCATGAAATAAAAAATAAAGGAAGACTCCTCCCCCCCCTCCACTTTCAGTTTTCTAGACAGTGTTTCTCTGCGTAGCCCCAACTGTCCTGGAACTCACTCTGAAGACCAGGTTGGCCTCAAATTCACAGAGATCCACCTGCCTCTGCCTCCAGAGTGCTGGGATTAAAGCTGTATGCCACTGCCACCCAGCTGAGGGTGGGTGGGTGGGTGGGATCTTTTACAGTATCAGATCGGCCTACCTTGTCTACAAAATGAGTTCCAGGACAGCCAGGACTGTTATGAAGAGAAACTGTGTCTCGAAAAAACAAAACAAAAAACCTCCACCAAACTAAAATATCAGATCATCAGACTTTCCTGGAAATGCTTTTACCCATGGAACCACTTCTCCAGCCCCCCTAGGCTGACCTCAAACCCAGTATATACCGGAAGTTGACCTGTATCTACCTTCTGAATGCTGGGATAACAGGAACACACCACTAAACCCAGTTTGTGTGGTACTGGGGATTGAACCCAGGGTGTCATGCATGCTCGGGGAGCACTCTACCAACTGAGCTGCATGCCAGCCCTTGCGTCCTTCAGAACCTTTGTTACTAGGCCCTCGTCCTCTTGGTGGTGACATTGGCTTTTCCAAGACTCCACGAGAATTACTTAAATCTCCTACCGGAGTCTTCCAGTGTGGCCTACACCCCCAGGGTTCCGACAGTGGCTGTGGGAGGCAGAGACAGGAGAATTCCCAGGATATCAAGGACCTGCCTCACATAATGTACTGGAGGCTGTCCTCAGACATGCACTCTGTAGCACATGAGCACCCACGTTCCTAGGAGAGCATCAAAAGGTTTTCCTTTCAAAGGCTCAAGTGGGCCAGTGAGACAGAGCAGTGGATAAGGATGCCAGCAAGCCTGATGGTCCCTGGGAGCCACACGGTAGGAGGAAAGAATTCTCTCGTCACAAGATGTCCTCTGACCTCTATACATACACTGCACTCAAACCACTCCCCCCACACAAAATAAAATAACAAAAATAGCTGAGCAGTGGTGGTGCACGCCTTTAATCCCAGCACTCGGGAAGCAGAGTGGATCTCTGTGAGTTCGAGGCCAGCCTGGTCTATAGATCCAGGACAGGCACCAAAAACTACACAGAGAAACCCTGTCTCAAAAAAATAATTAATTAATTAAAAATAAATAAATAATTTCTTAAAGTTAAATTGACATGTTTTGTAGTGTAGATTTTACAAGTATTAAAGATTTCAGTGGTTTATAGTGTGTCCAGAGTTATGTGGCAGTCATCACTGTCTAATGTGAGCACAACTGTAGTTACTGTAGTAACTGTGGTTACTCACCCCAAGGCGTCACACACCTGTAACCATAGCTCTTGAGACGGTGAAGCAGGAAGATTGTGAGATTAAAGCCACGCCGAGCAGTGGTGGTGCATGACTTCAATCCAGGAGGCAGAGGCAGGCAGATCTCTGAGTTCAAGGCTAGCCTGGTCTACAGAGTGAGTTCCTGGATATCCAGGGTTACACACACACACACACACACACACACACACACACACACACACACACAGAGAGAGAGAGAGAGAGAGAGAGAGAGATTAAAGCCAGTGGGACATATATAGTAAGACCAACCCTGTCTCAGATGATCACATTAATTAACTGATTAATTAATTAACAAATAGTCTTTGTGACTTCCACTTAACATATGTTTTCAAAATGTGGGCTGAGATGTGGCCTAGTGGGTAGAGTGTGTTCCTAACGTGCTCAAAGCCTTGGGTTTAGTCCCAGCACTGCCTAGACCAGGTGTGGTGGGACATGCCAGTCATCACAGCACTTGGGATGTGGAGGTAAGATCACAAGTTCAAAGTCATCCTCAGCTTCCTAGTGAGTTAAAGGCTAGTCTGGGCTATAGGAGACCCTGTCTCAACAACAACAGATCAACCATGCTAGGTATCATTACTTCATTTCTTTTCACAGCTAAATAATATTCAAATACACTACAGTCCTTGGTTTACTTATTAGTTGGTGGGTATTTGGGTTGAATCCGTGACTATTTAAGTAACGCTAGTATGAACATCAGTGTGAAGCAATGTTTACCATTTTCCAGGGTGCGTACTTAGAAATGGAATTGCCTGGCTATGCCATAGCTCCACGTGTCACTTTCTGGGCCCCTGCCAAGCTGTTTTCCACAGTGGCTGAGCACGAGTCTCCCTTATTCAGCCGAACGGCCTTTGAGCACTGTCGTCTTCCACACTTGAGAAAGGTTGTATAACGGCGCTCAGATCGTCCATTGTTTTGTCTTGCTTTGTTGGGTCAGTAAGGAAACAAGCTGAGAGGCACACACTTGAAGAGCGACTGGCTGGGCTGGGGCGTAGCTTCGTTGTGGAGTACATCCCTTGCACGCGTGAGGCCCTGGGTTCGTTCCCCAGCCCCCCACACACTACCTAGGGAGGTGCACACCTGAAATCCCAGCACCAGTAGGGTGGACACATGAGTTCAAGGTCATCTTCAGATACACAGAGAGTTTGAGGCCACCCCGGGATACTCTGTCGGGAGGAAGGGAATGGGGCTGTTAACTGACATGCACAGCATACCTTATGCTACCCATCACTGAGATTATTTTTCTTCCTGACCTATTGTCTCCTGACTACTTGGCTGACTGGCAGGTGGAGAGGCAGCGGCTGTCTCCTAATGGACTAACGGAAGGACTGGTAAAGCACTCACCCCAGTGTCACAGGCAGGGTGGCAGGAGCTACATTCCCCAGGTTGGAACTTGCCTTGAGAGGAACCTAGAGAGATCTAGGAAGCAGAAGGGAGGGGGTACCTCTTCACCCACAGAGGCAGGAACAGCTAGAAGCTGAACAGATGTGACATTCCTAAGGTTTCCCTACAAAGTCCTTGGGAGTCAGCTGCCTGGAGCTGACACCCTCCTTTTCCACCCTCCTCCACCCTGCAGCCCTAGCTCCATTCCTTCGGCTCCCCCAGGGCCCTGCAAGACCCTGGTGCCGTGTTAAACCCTCCCAAGGCCGGGCTCAGAAAGCAATTTGTGCTTTTCTAAACAGACCTGAGCAACACACACACACACACACACACACACACACACACACACACACACACACACGGCAGGGTGGGGTGGGGAGGACACACATCTACACATATCTAAAAGACAGCAAGGAGAGAAAGAGATAAGAAGGAGAAGGAGGAGAAGGAGTGGGGCAGTGGTGGCGCACACGCCTTTAATGCCGGCACTGGGAGGCAGAGACAGGCGGATCTCTGTGAGTTCAAGGCCAGCCTGGTCTACAGAGCAAGATCCAGGACAGGCTCCAAAACTACACAGAGAAACTCTGTCTCAAAAAAACCAAATAAATAAATAAATAAATAAATAAATAAATAAATAAATAAATAAATAAAATTTTAAAAAAGAAGGAAGAGGGGAAGGAGGAAGAGTGTGATGTGAATAGAAGCTGTGGGGTTTTTTTCTTTTGTTTCTTGTTTTTTGGAGTTAGTCTCAGTACCACAGCTGACATATCATTATTTTTCTATTTCCTTTAATTTAGGCTCCTATTTTCTCTTTTTGCTAACTTGATAAATAGAATGTTAATTTCTTAATGTTCAGCCTTTCTTCATTAAAATAAAAAAATAGGGATTGGGGATTTAGCTCAGTGGTAGAGTGCTTGCCTAGCAAGTGCAAGGCCCTGGGTTTGGTCCTCAGCTCTGGGAAAAAAAAAAAAAAACAGACATAAAATAAAAAAATATTGTAAGTTCCAACTCAAGAATCTGTATAGTCTACAATCTCAGAACTTGGGAGACTGAGACAGGAGGATTGCTGTAAGTTTGAGGTCAGCCTAGGTGACAGAGTGAGACCCTGTCTCAAGAAACAAAACAAAACAATAAGCTAGGCATGGTGACACATGCCTTAAACTCTAGAACTTAGGAGGCAAAGGCAGGAGATCTCTCTAAGTTTAAGGCCAGCCTGGTCTACATAGTGAGTTCAAGGCCATCCAGGGCTACATGACAAAACTCTTCCTCAAAACAAAATGATAAAACAAATAAAAAATAATAAAATAAAACAGAAGATTCTCTGTGGTTACATTCTATAGTATCATGTATATATTATCTTATCATTGAACTTTGTGGTTAATCTTATTTATTGGTTCTTTTTAAAAATCCTATTTGTGTTCGCCGGGCGGTGGTGGTGCACGCCTTTAATCCCAGCACTCAGGAGGCAGAGGCAGGCAGATTTCTGTGAGTTCGAGGCCAGCCTGGACTACAGAGTGTGTTCCAGGAAAGGCACAAAGCTACACAGAGAAACCCTGTCTCGAAAAACCAAAAAAAAAAAAAAAAAATCCTATTTGTGTGTGGGTGGTATGAGGGTGTGTTGGTAATGATTGTGTGTTGGGGGGGGTCATGTGTGGGGGTCAGAGGATAACTTTGTGGAGTCAGTACTCTCCAGCTGTATGCACATGAGTTCTAAAGGTATACACCCAGGTCATCAGGCTGATTGGGTGGCAAGCCTAGAGGCCATGTTTTTTAACTACTAGAATTATTTTTTCAGAATCAAATGGAAGCTCTGCCTTGTTATTCTTAATTTATTTTGAGCATTTTTAAAGGATTAAAAGTAACATGTCATTAAGAAGCCATTATAAATAGCATTTAACGATATAATAACAACCCATCAAATGGATATCCCATAATTTAATGACTAAGTCCCTTGAGGTTGGCTGTTATTTTTATTATTTTAGATTATTACAAGTAATCCTGCAAAGAGTGATGTTTTTACTATTTCCATTAGGCAGATTCCAGAAAATAGTATTTCTACTATGAATGGCCACGAAGACAGTTCAGTGGGTTAAGACACCTGCTGTCAACCTGAAGATCTGAGTTCAATCCTTGGGATCTGTTGCAGGTTATTTGATGGTACTGTGACACTCTGAGACTGTTAATAAAGTTAACCTTGAATCAGGGGGCGGAGCCAGAGACTAGCCGACTGGAATTAGTTATAGAGAAGCCAGGAATTTGGGTAGAGAAGACAAGAGGGAAGGAGAGAGTGGAACTAGAGTGTGGCGCTTCTTTTGGTTAAGGGACGAGTGGAGAGACAAGCCTCTTACTGTGTCTCTTGCCAAAAAACAAGGTCAGCTGGTTGCTTCTCGGCTTCTCTGATCTAGCAGGCTTCACCCCCACGTCTGTCTTCTGAGTCTTTGTTGATAAATAGAATGATAGAGACTTAGTTTAAACCTACACATCTCAGCCATGGCAGAGCCTCGGCTGTGGGACCAGAAGGCCCTCCAAGCCAAGGCCTGAGTGGTCCCCAGGGGGCTGCAGACCATAATTAAAATATCGGCAGATTCATGTGCAGCCAATAAGCCCACAGAAAAACATCAGGGACCCACAAGGTAGAAATGGGACCCAGCTCCCGCAAGTTGTCCTCTGAATTCCAATGTGCTCTGTGCAGGTCCATGGTGCGTGAGCACACACACACACACACACACACACACACACACACACACACACGCGCTCTAAAAGTTTATATACTTCTATGACGTGTTGAATGAAGACTTAATCTCTATCAAGTGGAGTATGAAGAGGAAAACTGAATCTCCAGGACTCGAACTTTATTCACATATCAGCTCATTGATGAGGTCACAACCAGTGGGCTATTAGGAGGTTGGGCGACATTGCAGGGTGAGGGTGTGTTCTGAAGGATGGGTCTTGTCGCTGACCCTTTCCTGTCTGGATCTGCCCAGGTCCCTGGAAGCCACCTGGTGGCAGGAGGGAAGTAGCTCCTGCGTGTGGTCCTCAGATCTGCACACCGTAAATAAATAAATAAAAAGGGAATAAAATCCGGTGTACTTCTGGTACACCTGTGGCTTAGTTGTTTGTGTTTACTATTCTTTTCCTGCCCTTCAAGGCCATCTTTCGATTTTTTCCTCCTCTCATCCCACCCCCCTTCCCTCTTCCCATCATCCATTCCTCTGTAGAGTTCACACCCTTAATCTATAAAGCTGACAAGTGTTTGATTCTGGTTGTGTTTGACTTTGTGTGTATTTTATGATCTATTTTAACAGTCTCGTATAATATATATAATATATATTGCTTTATAATTCCCACAAAGCTTTGGAAATCTTTTTTTGGCATCTGAAATCTCTACTCTCGATTACGTTTGACTTGGTTTAAAAATGTATGACTTGGGGGCTGGAGAGATGGCTCAGCGGGTAAGAGCACTGGCTGCTCCTCCAGAGGTCCTGAGTTCAATTCCCAGCAACCACATGGTGGTTCACAACCATCTGTAATGAGATCTGGTGCCCTCTTCTGGCATGTAGGCAGAACACTGTATACATAATAAATAAATCTTAAAAAAAATAAAAAATAAAAATAAAAATGTGTGACTTGATTTCATGTATTCTTTGACAGGCTTTAACATTTGGGGACACAGTAAAAGAAGATCTAAGTCTATCCTACCCCAGCCCTCCAAACCTAAGTAGCTGCCCAATGTTGAGTGCATTTGGTAGAAACTTTTCATTCTAGGAGCTGAGAGGCTGAGCCTTCCATCTGCAGAGCTCCCTGCCAGTGCTGCCCAGAGATGAGGACAGAGTCTAGCTTTCGTGAGTCATCACCCAGGCTGAGCTCGGACAGATGCAGCTGTTCTCCAAGACACTGTGAGTAACCCTCACATATCCCTGTAAGCAGGCCCAGTAAACTCCTGGTTTGCAGAGTGACTGTTATAGAATCTTTAATTTGGTCTGCCGTCGGGTCCTGTTCTGGGGTGAGTACACGTGTGTCTACACACAACACTGAAGCTTTTGAACAAGTCCTACCTTTATACACTTACCTTATAGATCCCTTAATGTGGCTTTCTTTTTAAATAACTAAGATACACTTGCTGAAGACCTCTGAAAGCCTCAGTGATACACAAAGTGGAAAGTCCAAGGTTTTCATCCTGGCTGGGGATGTGACTCAGTTGGTAGACTGCTCACCAGCCTGCACGAAGCCCTGGGTTCATCTCCAGTACAGCACAAAATGAAGTGTGGTGCCCTACACCTGTAATCCCAGGTCTCAGGAGGCAGAGGCAGGCAAGAGTTCAAAGTCATCCCCACCTAATTTGCAAGTTTAAGACCATCATGGCCTTTAAAAACAAACAAAGAGTGCCAGGTGGGGGCAGGGGGTGAGGGTGGGGTGGCACACGCCTCTAGTCCCAGTACTCAGGAGGCAGAAGCAGGAAGATCCCTGAGTCTGAGGCCAGCCTGGTTTACAGAGCTAGTTCCAGGACAGCCAGGGCTACACAGAGAAACTGTCTCAAAAAAATAAAAATAAAAACAAGACAACAACAAAGGCTGGCCAGATGGTTCAGCAGGTAAAGGTGCTGGTGCTCAGCCTGATTCCCCTGAAGCCACTGAAAACACCAGGTTCAACAATATGCGTCTCTACCTCCAGCATTCCCACAGTAAGATGGGGATGGAGACAGGAGTTCAGGGACCAAACTCATCTGGAACACAGAAGAAATGGCCAGAGAGACCCTGCCTCAAGGGGGTAGAAGACAAGAACTAACTCCTAAAAGTTGACCTCTGCCCTCCACATGCATTCTGTGGCTCTGTAGCGCACGTGATAATATTTTATATATATATATATAACCACTTAATAAGATGTAAAGCAGGCTTGTGTCTGGAAACTTCCCTCCGCTTTCCCTAGTTGGTCTCCATGTCTGCTCAGCGACAACTGTGCAATTCTCATTATTATAGTTGAGCTTTGAGTGCACTTAACTGCATATAAATGGACTCATCAGCCCGACTCATCTGTGCTTGGTGTCTGTCACTCAGATTCACACATATCATTCTGCATATATGAAGTTCATTTGTATTTTGTAGTTATTGCTGGATGGGACGCCAATGTGTGGATAAGTCAGTTTATTTATCTATTTTCTTTTTTAAACCTTTATTTTTATTTTATGTGTGTGGCTGCTTTTGTCTGTGGCATATATATCTGTGCACTATGTGCATGCAATGCCTACAGAGGCCAGCAGAGGGCCTCGGAGTTCCTGGGACTGGAATTACAGGTGTTGACAGGTCACCATGTGGGTGCTGGGAACTGAACCCAGGTCCTCAGCCAGTGCTCTTAACCACTGAGCCACCTCTCCAAGCCCCTGCCTATTCTCTTAACAATGAAGACTCTTGCCAGTTTGGTGCTATGTTAGATACATCTGCTAAGACCACACAAACCTTTGTGGATGTTTCTGGGAGTGGAATGGGTGGGTCTGAGGGTAGATGCAACTTCAGCTCATTAGAACACACTGTTTCTGGAAGTTGTGCCATTTAGACACCAACAGCTTAGGACACCTGCTCTGAACCCCCACCAACACTCGCTGTTAAATTTTGTTTTAATTTAGGTATAGGCACAAATTTACAGAAAGTTTCCTTCCTTTCTTTCTTCCTTCCTTCCTTCCTTCCTTCCTTCCTTCCTTGTTTATTTGTTTTGTTTTTGTTTGTTTTTGTTTTTTTAAGACAGAGTCTCTCTGTGTAGGTTTTCCTGTCCTGGAACTTGTTCTGTAGCCCAGGCTAGACTTGAACTCAGAGATCTGCCTGCTTCTGCCTCCTGAGTCCTGGGATTAAAGGCGTGGTCCATCATACCTGGCAAATTTTTTTAAAACAAAGAAAGAAAGAAGAAAAGAAAGAAAGAAAGAAAGAAAGAGAAAAGGAAGAAAGAGAAAGAAAGCAAGAGAGAGAGAGGGAGAGAGAGAAAAAAATGAATTAGGAGCTGGGAGATGGCTCCGTGGGTAAGGCGCTTGCTGAGCACACAAGCAGAACTGAGGTCTAGTTCCCAGCACCCATGTGAGAAGATGGGCTTGGCTGAGTGGTCCTGTAACCCCATCACCATTGGGGGGCAGAGATGAAGGATTGTGGGACTTGCTGACTGCCAGCCTAGCTCTAGTGCAGTGAGAAAACTTGTCTCAATGACATAAGGCAGAGAGTGAGAGTAGAACACCTGATGTCATCTGCTGGCCTCTGAGCATCTGGATGGGTGCAGCACATGCTCTCATACACCATTCATATCTGTAACACGAATTTCTTTCTTTCTTTTTCTTTTTTTTTTTTTAGTTTTTTCTAGATATGGGTTTCTCTGTGTAGTTTTGGCGCCTTTCCTGGATCTCGCTCTGTAGACCAGGCTGGCCTTGAACTCACAGAGATCCGCCTGGCTCTGCCTCCCGAGTGCTGGGATTAAAGGCATGCGCCACCGCCACCTGGCCATAACACGAATTTCTAAAGCCTTATCATAAAATACCTGGAGCCTGATGAGAGATCAAAGAAGCAGTGCAATCCACAGCCATCACCTCTCACCTCACCAACTCCTCAGCCTGAAAGAGCTCCAGCCGAAAGGGCTTCTACCTGAAAGGGATGCTTCTGCCCAAAAGCCTCTAGTTCCCGTCTCCTCATGCTCTCTCTATATAAACCTTTCTTGCCCAGCCATCACTTCCTGGAATTAAAGGCATGTGTGCTTCCCAAGCAAAGGCATGAGACCTCAAGTGCTGGGATTAAAGGTGTGTGTCATCACTGCCTGGCCTCTATATTTAATCTAGTAGCTTGTTCTGTTCTCTGATCTCCAGCCAAAGTTTATTAGGGTACACAATATATCACCACACATATTCTACATGCAAACACACACACACACACACACACACACACACACACAAATAGGAAATTAACATTGTTGCACATAAACACTGAGTAATTAGATCCCACTGAAGCTTTAAAGTCATCCCAATGAAGTTCCCACCTCAGATGCCCATGCTGCTTGTAGCCATCATGTCTCCTTAGCTTCCATCAGGTTCCAACATTCTTAGGTTTCCTTGAATTTTAGTTTTGAAGCTCATAAGTTAATCATTTGGTAGAACAGTCCCAAATTTGAGTTTATGAAATCTTTGTGTTGTGTGTGTATGTGTGTGTGTGTGTGTGTGTGTGTGTGTGTGTGTGTGTGAATGTTTGTGTACCATGTGCATTCCTGGTACCCATGGAGGACAGAAAATGGCATCATATTGCCTGGAACTGGAGATACAGAGGTTGTGAGACACCATGTGGGTGCTGGGAACTGAGCCCAAGTCCTCTAGAAGAGCAAGCAGTGCTTTTAGCCCCTGAGCCATCTCTCCAGCCCCGTCTAATCCTTCTTCATAATCACATCAGGACTTCTGAAAAGAAGCCGAGTCTGCGGGGGGGTCGTTTGACTGAAACTTAGTAACGTGGGGAGCATGGGATGCTGCAAGCCCTGAGCTGATGACAGTTTATCCTGGGCTGCCTTTAGCTGAGTAGTAACACAGCTGTCTCTGGTCCTTCTCTTTGTGAGACTTGTCACTATTAAATGAAGACAGACCTGACAACCCAAGAGATAAAAACAAAACAAAACAAAGCAACCTTTTGGAACGTATTAACAACACCCTAGTTTTCCACCAGTCACAGAGCTAAGAGTGTTGTCTAAGGCCCATAGCAGAGTTCTCTCCATCTGGCTTTCCCCGCCTACCTCATGTACCCCACAATGTATTTGATAAGTGCCTTGGTTTATGACCTTTATTTTGTTATTACTATAAAAACTTCGCAAAACTGCTTCCATGTCAGAACGTGCCATTTGGGGTAACCTAAATCTGTGCTCTGGACTATGGTCACTCACATTCGGCTCCAGAATAAACTATCTCTTATTCCCTTTGAGGTGAGAGCTGAGTTTTTGTGTTGACAGAAGCTTTGGTGTGGTTGTCAAAGAGAGCACGTGACTTTAATCTGTCTCCTCTCTGGTGCAGGCTGTAACTGTGTGGGCTGAATTTAGGGCTCCATTCTGTTTCCCTGGTCTTTGTGTCTGCTGGGCTTTTTTTGTTTTTTGTGGTTTTGTTGTTGTTGTTGTTGTTGTTGTTTTTGTTTTTGTTTTTGTTTTTGTTTTTGTTTTTTTTTTTTTGGTTTTTTGAGACAGGGTTTCTCTGTGTAGCTTTGCACCTTTCCTGGAACTCACTTGGTAGTCCAGGCTGGCCTCGAACTCACAGAGATCCGCCTGGCTCTGCCTCCTGAGTGCTGGGATTAAAGGCGTGCGCCACCACCGCCCGGCTTGTTTTTTTTTTTAACAGAAGGTGGGGGAGGGAGAGGGAGAGAGGGAGAACATGTTGGAAGCCTAAGTCTGTAAGGGCCAGTTTATGTTTAGACAACACTGGTATGAATATCTGATAAGAGTCAGCTAAAACATGGCTGACACTGGACATGGGTGTCTACAAGTCAACATAAAATGGCTGACACCAGATATCCAGAGACCACAAAAGTGAATGGTGATACATTCTGTTGTGGAACTCTTTTTGGCAGGATGCCACTTTTGTGTGATTCTGTATAAACATGGCCTTGTTTGTGTTTGTCTGTAGGTCTATGTGCCTCATGTGGCTTGTGTACCAGTCTACATGTGTCCTGGCATGTGCCTGACTAGGGGTCTGTGGGCTGGTGAACAAAGTATGTCTTCTCTGTTTGTGGCTCTTCACAGTCTCTTCAACCTCCTGACCCTGTGACCTTCTCCTTCCCTGACATCACAACACGGACCTCACAATGACACGGTGCACGTGTGGGAGTCAGAGGACGACTTGCAGAAGTTGGTTCTCTCCTTCCACCATGTGGGTCCTGAGAATTGAACTCGGGTCCTCAGGCTTGGCAGCAAGCCGCTTTGCTCACTGAGCCGTCACTGTGTGCGTCTGTTTTTATGTCCATACCATGCTGTTTTGATTACTGTGTCTTTATAGTCTTGTTCTTTTTGCTCAAGATTGCTTTGGCCACTCAGTGTCTTTCATGCTTCCGTATGAATTATAGAATTTTTTTGTTTGTTTGTTTGTTTTTTTTCTAGTTCTATAAAGAACATCATTGACATTTGTGTTTGTTGCGTGGTTTTCTTGAAAAAGACTTCATTCAGTTGTATATCACTGCCTAGCCTGGAACTCACTATTTTGTTTTGTTTTGTTTTTTTGTTTTTGTTTTTCGAGACAGGGTTTCTCTGTGTAGCTTTGGTGCCTGTCCTGGATCTCGATTTGTAAATCAGGCTGGCCTTCAACTCACAGAGATCCGCCTGGCTCTGCCTCCCAAGTGCTGGGATTAAAGGCGTGCGCCACCACTGCCCGGCTTTGGAACTCACTATTTAGACCACATTATCTTGAAGCCACATCAATCCTTCTGCCTCTGCTTCCCCAGTGCTGGGAAGAGTGTGTGCCTAGCAAACCCAGCCTGTCACTGGTATTTTGATCTGTTTTGCATAGAGTCTATAGATTACTTTGGGTAATGGACATTTTAACAATCTTAATTCTTCTAGTCCGTGAAATGGGCTCTTTCTGCTTACTTTTTAAAAATTACTGCCCGTGTATATATGTATGTGTGAACACACATGCCACAGTGTGGACCTGGTTTTCTCCTTCTACTTCTTTGTAGCTTTCTGGAATGGAACTCAGGTCAGTCACCAGGACCGCCCCGCCCTTTACTCACTGGGCCGGCTCACCTGCCCCGTTTCTTTCATATTCGCTAACTTTTTCGTTAATGCTTTGTGAGTTGGTGGCAAGTCTTTGTGGTTGTATTGACAGTAGCAATGAATACGACTGCATGGTGAGGGCCAGCGAAGACCCAAGCCCAGACTCAGGCTTGGCTGGCTGGCTTCTTGGGTACAAACTTCCTCGTGCTTTTTTTTTTTTTTTTTTTTTTTTTTTTTCCGAAACAGGGTTTCTCTGTGTAGCTTTGCGCCTTTCCTGAGACTCACTTGGTAGCCTAGGCTGGCCTCGAACTCACAGAGATCCGCCTGCCTCTGCCTCCCGAGTGCTGGGATTAAAGGCGTGCGCCACCACCGCCCGGCTTCCTCATGCTTTTACTCATGTCCTGAAGACATTCCAGGGGATCTGGGCAGCATCAGCTTGTATTCTACCAGCAGGCTACTAAAGCTGGTATTTCTGGGACAAGGAGACATGCGTTTGCAGTGTTTTTTAATGAGGCTTTGTAAGCCCTGCTATAGCTGGCCACAGCCTTCACATTCTGTAACCTGGGTGTTCCCTCTGGAAAGGCCTGTGCTACCCCCGAGATACTGGAGGATGGCTCAGTAGTTAGGAGTGATTGCTACTCTTGGAGAGGACCGGGGTTTGGATCCAAGCATCCTCATCCAGCAGCTCATAAGCGCCTGTAACCCTAACTGAGGGGATTACAGCGCCCTCTTCAGGCCTGCATGGGCATTGGCATACACATACAGGCACACAAATAAAGATACAACTATCACTTTAAAAAGATAATTCAGCTGGGTGGTGGTGGCGCACGCCTTTAATCCCAGCACTCGGGAGGCAGAGGAAGGCGGATCTCTGTGAGTTCGAGGCCAACCTGGGCTACAGAGTAAGTTCCAGGACAGCCAGGGCTAGATAATAGTTTTTAAAGATCTAATGTCAGAAAAAAATTTACGTTTTCTCATCTCTAGCTGTAATTCAAAGCCAACAGAACAAACCTCCTACCACATGTCTCTTCTACAATTCAAACTTCAAACTCAAAGTCCTATATTTGGGTAGTGGTCTTTTATCTTCAGATCTTCCATAAGATTTCTGTAATAGCCCTTATTTTAGAGCTTTTATCCTTTAATTTAACTTAAATTTGTTTTACTTATGTGTATATGTGTGGGTATGTGCACATGAGTGTAGGTACTCCCAGACCAGAGCTGTTGGAGCCCTTGGAGAGGGCATGATAGGAAGCTGTGAGCTGCCCAATGTGGGGGCTGGGAGCCAACCTAAGTCCCCTGGAAGAGCAGAAGAGCTCTAACCACGGAGCCTCTCTCTAAGCACCTCATTTAATTTATTAGTGGTGGTGGTGCTGTGTGCATGCATCCGTGTGTGTGTGGGGGGGGGGATGCACATGTTATTAGTGTGTGTCGTCAGATGACAGTTGTTGAGAGTTGACTTCCTACTGCCGTGTTGGGGACATAACTCAGGTGGTCGGGCTCACATGGCAAGCACTTCTCCTCATTAGGAATTCTTGCTGGCCTCTGGAACTTTTCCTTTTAGTGTGTGGCTGGAACCAAGGGCTTCCCACAAGGTAAGCAAATGCTATCCCAACAAGCGACATCTTCAGTCCCATAAACCACTTAATAATTCATGAAACACACTGAGCTTCATCCTTACTAAATTTCTTATCATTCATATAATCAGAGTAAAGCTGAAAATTTACACTTTTTTTTTTTTTTTTTTTTTTTTTTGGTTTTTCGAGACAGGGTTTCTCTGTGTAGCTTTGCGCCTTTCCTGGAACTCACTCTGTAGCCCAGGTTGGCCTCGAACTCACAGAAATCTGCCTGCCTCTGCCTCCCAAGTGCTGGGATTAAAGACATGAGCCACCACCGCCCGGCTACACATTGATTTTTATTTTTATTTTTTAAATTTTTTTATTTTCTTTTTTTCACCAAGTATTGACTTGAGTGAATGTGTGCATGTGTGTGTGCGTGTGCGTGTGCATGTGTGTGTGTGTATGCATGAACACTGTGGGTAGGTATATATGCATGTGCATTTAGAAGCCAGAAATCAATGTTATGTATCAATTGCTCTCTGTCTTATTTTGAGACTGGATCTCTCACTGAACCCAGAGCTTGCAGATTAGGTGAGAGTGGCTGGCCAATAGGCCCCAGGGATCCTCCTGTCTCCACCTTCCAGTCCAGGGACTCCAGGCACAGTGCAGTACCCTGCTTTCACACAGGTTCTGGGGATTGAACTCAGATCCTTGACTTCCATGACAAACACCCTACTCACTGAGCCATCTCCCCAGCCCCCGATTTTTATAATGAAAGGCCATTTGGGGGAAGAAGAAAAATATCAACTCAAAGACAGATTGGTGTGTAAGTGCTGAGACCTTCAAAGAAGCCAGCGTGATGGCCCACTTCTGTAATCCCAGCACCTAGGAGGCAGGGACAGACAGAGCTCTGTGAGTTCAAGGTCAGCCTGGGCTACAGAGAGTTCCAGTCTATCTAGGGCTACATAGTGAGACTCTGTCTCAAAAAAATCGAAACAAAACAAAACAAACAAAAAGATTTCCTTCAAATATTAATAAAAGGTGTGACAAGATGGTCCACCAGATAGTTTCACTACAAGAGAGCCTGAGGCAGGAGTATTGCCAATTCAAGGCCAGCCACAGCTACATAGTAAGATTGGCTCAAAATATAAAATACAATAAAGTGGAAGCAAAGAGGGTCTGGGGAGGTGGCTCAGCAGTTAAGAGCACTGGCTGCTCTTTCGGAGGACTGAAGTTCAGTTCCCAGCACCCCTTGGGTGGTTCACACTGCCTGCAACTCCAGCTCCATGGCAGCCAATGCCTTTTGGCTTCCATGGACACCTGTACATACACACCCCCACACCCCCACATACACACAGAAATGCACACACACACACACAGGCACACGCACAGACACAGGCACACACACACACACACACACAAGATAAATCTAAAAACCAAGGAAAAGTGAAAAGTAGTGTTTCACAGCTGTAGTCTCAGCACATGAGACGTTGAAGCTGGAGGATAGTAAGGCCAGGGCCAGCCTGAGGGCTACAGAGTAAACCCTACTTAAGTAAATTAATTAACTAATTAAAATAAAAAATAAAGGGCTGGGGAGCTGTCTCAGTAGGTAAGAGCATGTGTCCTGGAAACATAAGGCTCTGTGTTCAGATCCCGAGCACTCACATCAAAGGCCAGGCATGCATGCCTCTGACAGTCGGGGAGGGTGTGAAGACTGAAGGAGTGGTAGCTGTACCCCTGACATTAGCACACGCTCTTGGACCCGAGTAAACAGCCTACAAACCCTGTGATCTCCCTTTCTCCTACAACGTCCTCAGACAATTCAAATCCCGAGTAGGAGCCTAAAATAAAGACAATTCTAGAGATGCCTAAAATAAAACTTTCATAGTAGGAAGGCCTCTGTATTATAGTCCTAGAAACAGGAATTTATTTTTGTTCCCCGTGTGTTAGAAAGAAGTTACTTAGCAATCCTGTTTATCCAGTATCCTGCTGCTATGTAACTGGCATTGAGGAGTAAAGATATTTCTCCCATCCAAATGCTAACCAGGCCTGACCCTGCCTAGCTTCTTCCAAGGACAGGGATATGGCCATACAGTATCAAAGTTATTTCTAAAGTGTGTGGTGTTTTTTTTTTTTTTTTTTTTTTTTGGTTTTTCGAGACAGGGTTTCTCTGTGTGGCTTTGTGCCTTTCCTGGAACTCACTTGGTAGCCCAGGCTGGCCTCGAACTCACAGAGATCCGCCTGCCTCTGCCTCCCAAGTGCTGGGATTAAAGGCGTGTGCCACCACCGCCCGGCTTGTGTGTGGTGATATTTTTTTTTTTTTTTTTTTTTTTTTTGGTTTTTCGAGACAGGGTTTCTCTGTGTAGCTTTGCGCCTTTCCTGGGACTCACTTGGTAGACCAGGCTGGCCTCGAACTCACAGAGATCCACCTGGCTCTGCCTCCCGAGTGCTGGGATTAAAGGCGTGCGCCACCACCGCCCGGCATGGTGATATTTTATATGTGCTGAAATGTGATGTATTATTTGTATGTTAATAAAGTTACCTGGAGATCAGAAGTCAAATAGCCATTAAGCAGAAGTCCTGCGGTGGTGGCACACGCCCTTAATCCGATCACATGGCAGGCAGAGTCTCCCTGTGGTCAAGGACACAGCCAAGCATGGTGACACACGCCTTTAATCCCAGTACCAACCATAGAGGCCTGGAGGTCTGTGTAGATAGGCAGTGACGAGGAAGTCATGTGGCTGGGCTTACAGCCAATGAGAAGGCAGAACAGGAAAGCAATAAAAACACAAGTCACATAGGAAGAAGCTCTCTTTGGGGAAGTGACGTCGGCGAGGTGGTAAGATAAGGTAGTCGTGGCTCTCTGATCTCTTTGGCTATTACCTCTGTATTTGTCTCTGTGTTTCTTACTTACTAGGACTGTTTAGAAATTCATCTACAAAAGTGGTTTTTATTTTTGTGTTATTTTTAAAGACAGTGTCTCCCTATATAGTAATCCAGGCTGATCTAGAACGTGAAATCCTCCTGCCTCAGCCTTCCGCACTCCAGGTCTGGGACTGCAGGTGTGCTACCATACCTGGCTATTAGGCACTTACTCTGCTCTGCTCAAAGTGTTGGATATTTTGATATTTTATATGAGTGCTGAGGATTTGAACTCTGGTCCTGATTTCCCAGCAAGCTGAGCCCTCTCCTGGCCTATGTGCCTGCCATTTCTTGACCTCTCTTGTAACTCTTCATTCAGAATTCTTTCATGGAGATATATTGTTTGCTTTATGGTACCTTAATCCTCAAATTAAAGATACATTGTAAGTATAACACTATTCAGATTCATAGTTGATCTACAAAATCAGAAGTGGATACAACAGTGGGACTGAAAATTTCACAAACTGTTAGTGTATTGATTAGAATAGGCTGCAGGAACAAATCAAATACATCGTAGCGCACCGCCATAGTTTCTGTCTTGGAACTGGCCCTGATAACACGGACTTGTAATGACAGCTACTCAGGAGGCTGAGGCAGGAGGATGATAAGTTCCAGGCCTTGCCTGGACTATAGAATGAGTCAAAGACACCCTGGGCTACTTAGAGACTCTGCCTAAAAATGAAAAGTGCAGAAAAGAGAGCATTGGTAGGTTAGTAGGAGAACACTTGCCTAGCATGTGCATGTGTGAAGCCCTGGGTTCAAGCCCCAATACATAAAGAAAAATAAAGTTTTCCTGTCTTTACCATCATTTCTCCTCCTACCCTCAGTTCTGTTTTAAAATTCTATCATCTATCTATCATCTGTCATCTATCTATCTATCTATCTATCTATCTATCTATCTATCTATCTAGAGTGTAGGCACATATGGCTCATGTGTGGAGGTCATAGGACAACTCTCAGTTTTCTTTTTCCACCATGTGGCTCCCAGGGTCATCAAGCTTGGTGGCGAGCTCTTTTATCCAATGAGCTAACTGGCTGACTCTTCAGGTTATCTCTTGATTATGGTGGTATTTTATTTGTACTGAAATGTGATTTTAATTGTATGTTAGTAAATAAAGTTGCCCGGGGGTCAGAACTATTAGAGCCATAGCAAGAGCGTGGCGGTGGTGGCACATGCCTTTAATCCCAGCACTTGGTAGACAGAGCTAGGTAGATATCTGTGTTCAAGGATACAGCCAGCATTGGAGACACACGCCTTTAATCTCAGTACCAACCATAGAAGACCTGGAAATCTCTACAGACAGGCAGTGACGAGGCGGTTATGTGTTTGGGTTTACAACCAATGAGAAAGCAGAACAGCTAGACTATATAAAGACATACACACAGGAAGTAGGTCCCTTTTTGGAGAGCTCTCTTGGCTGAAGAGTATCGCTGAAGCAGGAAGAGTAAGGCTCTTAGCTCTGACCTCTTGGCTTTCTTCTCTGAAACAGCTCTGTGTTTCTTATTTAATAAGACGGTTGGTTACATCTACACTTGATAGACAGATGAGTAGGTTGATGGAATGGCTCTAGGGGATGCAGGCTGAGGGAGGTTCCACCTCATGAATACATGGTTGCTCAGGCCATCCTGTCACATCCATCTTGGCATGCACTGGCAGTTTTAGATCCTGAAGTGGCAGCCTCACTGACATTCAAGCTCTATCGGTTAGAACTCAGTAACATGACCCCATCTAGCTGCAAGGGTAGTGAAAACCTTAGTTTCTGTCTCACCAGCAATTCCCAAATACCCGCAGCCAATTCCCAAATAAGTCTTAATATTACTTATAAATGCTCGGCTGGTAGCTCAGGCTTATTACTAACTAGCTCTTACACTTAAATTAACCCATAATTTTTATCTATGTTTAGCCACATGGCTTGGTACCATTTCTCAGTATGACATTCTCATCTTGCTTCCTCTGCATTTGGCTGGTGACTCCCTGACTCTGCTCTCCTTCCCATCATTCTCAGTTTGGCTTTCCTGCCTAACTTCCTGCCCAGTTACTGGCCAATCAGTGTTTTATTAAACCAATTTGAGCGACAAATCTTTACAGTGTACAGGAGGATTATTCCACAGCAGGGTAGCTGGGAAGCATGGTCAAGCTTTCTGTATTCAGGAAGAAGAGAAAATGGATTTTGGTAAACAATTAGCACTCTGTCATGATTTCTAAATTCCAATAAACTAAGTTTTTGGTTATAAGAACATTTTGGGGCTGGAGAGATGGCTCAGAGGTTAAGAGCACTGGCTGCTCTTCCAGAGGTCCTGAGTTCAATTCCCAGCAACCACATGGTGGCTCACAACCATCTGTAATGAGATCTGGTGCCATCTTCTGGCCTGCAGGCATACATACAGACAGAACACTGTATACATAATAAATATAGATCTTTATTTAAAAAATAAATAAAAACTGACATTTTAAAAAAAGAACTTTTTAAATCTAGATCTAATTTTATTAAGGGATTTAAATCTTTTGATTTTTTTTGTTTTGTTTTTGTTGTTATTTTTTTTTTGAGTAAAACCAAAACTTATTCTAAGCCACAGTCATCCTAGGGTCCCCCCTGCCCTATAGCCTCCCTGGTTCTGTGGGTTGCAGTCTGATTGTTCTTTCCTTTATATTTAGAATCCACTTATGAGTGAGTGTATACCATGTTTGTCCTTCTGGGTTTGGGTTACCTCACTCAGGATGATATTTTCTAGTTCTATCCATTTGCCTGCAAATTTCATGCTGTCATTGTTTTTCTCTGCTGAGTAGCACTCCATTGTGTATATGTGCCACATTTTCTTAATCATTCTTCAGTTGAGAGGCATCTAGGTTGTTTCCAGGTTCTGGCTATTACAGTGATATTTTTATCATCAGTGAGCAGGGTCATTAGTGTTAACTCTGCTTCAGGACCATCCTAAATATGTAATGAAGTCCCTTTCCAGTAAGAGCAGCAAACAGGAGGAGCACCAATCCGTGAGCTAGGTGGATACTAACCGTTCACACAGGCTCGGGAGGTGGAGGCAGGATCAGAACCTCAAGGTCATCATCAGCTACACAGTGAACAAGACCAGCCAGTTCTGTATGACCCTCCCCGACCCTTACTCTGGAGACATGATATTCCTTTTTTTGTTTGTTTGGTTTCCTTTAGACATCCTGGAAGTGACTTGACAGCATATACACATGCTGGTCCTGCATCTTGTCCCACACATTTCCCGATCATGCATGCTCTCAGGCTTTAGCTACCGCAGTGCTGTGCCACACTGATCTAGACACAAAGATTCCATCAGGCTGAGTGAAACGTATTTGTCACTGTGGTATTGTATTCCCCCAAATATTGTGCATGCTAATAAACTTATCTGGGGTCAGAGACAGAGCAGCCACAATATTAAACATAAAGGATAGGCAGTAGTAGCACACACCTTTAATCCTAGCATTCCAGAGGCAGAAATCCATGTGTTCAAGGATACAGACAGGCATGGTGACTCATCACGCCTTTAATCCCAGAAATCGAGCCTTTAATCCCAGGGAGTGGTGGTAGAAAGCAGAAAGGCATGAGGACCAGAAACTAGAAGCATTTGGCTGGTTAAGCTTTCAGGCTTCTAGCAGCACAGTTCAGCTGAGAGCCATTCGGATATGAGGAGTCAGAGGCTTCCAGTCTGAGGAAACAAGACCAGCTGAGAAGTTGGCCAGATGAGGTTAGCTGTGGCTTGTTCTGTATCTCTGACCATCCAGCATTTCACCCCAATAACTGGCCGCAGGTTTGATTTTATTAATAATACTCTCTAAGATTCATGCTACATGTCACACTTGCTAAATTTGCCTCTAACTAAATACATGTGCAAGTGAAACAATTCTGAGACACAAGACGCATTTGGAACAATTAGCCAGTCTATCAGAGAACACGTGTCCTTCTGCTGGGCAAGAGTCCTCAAAGTCCTAACAGGGTCATCTCCTCTGGTCACATGCAAATGATTTCAACAATTTCCTATTCCTGTTGTTGGGACGGCTCAGTAGAAGCACTTGCTACCAAGTTTGATGATCTGAGTTCCATCCCCAGGAGGCACATGGTAGAAGGAGAGAACTCACTCCTGTGGCGGTGCTCTGATACCCACACGGAGAAGTATACATTTTAAAAGTTTTTTTTTTTTAAAAAACAACAACTTTATATTTGAGTTACAAGCACCCAGAGTAGCCAGAGAAGGTGTAAAGCATTTGTAATACTCTTCTGGGATGGCTCAACATTCCAAGTGAAAATATAGTACAAACTTAATAATTTATCCCAGTACATTCAGCTGACTTCTGACTCCAGGAGAGTAACGGAGTGTACCTTCAAATATTTGTAAGTTCAAACAATAACTGCCTTTAGAAAGCAGAGAATGTGAGGGGGCAGAGAAGCTATGGATGCTAATGAAGAGCACTTGCAAATACAAATGGGCTAAGATCTCTTAAGTTTGACCAGGTCGCTTCTGTATTAATATATTTCCTTTTATTATTGAGACAAGGTCTGGAACTCACTATGTAGACCAGGCTGACCCTGAACTCAGAAATCTGTTTGCCTCAGCCTCCTAAGTGCTTAGATTAAAGGTGTGCACCACCACACTCAGCTTGTAATGCATTTTAATACTTTTTTTGCTATAGAGGTGAACTTCAACCCTAAATTGGTTAAAACTCAATCAATACATTCAACATTAATTGATTTCTATATACATATACATATATACATATATATATATATATATATATATATATATATATATATATATATATATTGTTTTTTGTTTTTGGAGATAAGGTTTCTCTGTGTAGCTTTGTGCTTTCTCTGGATCTCTCTCTGTAGACCAGGCTGGCCTTGAACTCACAAAGACCTGCCTGCCTCTGCCTCCCAAGTGCTGGGATTAAAGGCGTGTGCCACCACCGCCCGGCCTTTCTATATTCTTTACCTGACTTGCCTTTAGTCACAGTACTGTTCGGTGACTTCACATTCCATTGTTTTTTTTTTTCTTTCAGATTTTGCACATATGAATGTGTACTGTGTGCGTGCCTAGGAATTACAGATGGTTGTGGATCACCATGTGGGTGCTGGGAACCAAAGCTAGTCCTTTGTAAGAGCAACAGGTGCTCTTAACCACTTGGCCATCTCTCCAGCCCTTCCATTGTCTTTTTGCTATCGTTTTCTTGAGTGTTTCATGTAACTCAGGCTAGCCTCAAACCCACTAGGGAGCCAAAGATGGCTCTGAAATTCGGACTCTCTTGCTCTTATCTCCTGAGTACTGGGATTATAGGTGTGCATCATGACGCCCACTTACTTTTCCTTTTTTCAATTTATACACATAGGCGTTTTTGTCTGCATGTATATATGTGTATCACATGTGCCTGGTGCCCACAGAGATGAGAAAAGGGCCTCAGTTCCCCTGGAACTGAAATTATAGATGGTTGTGAGCCATCATGTAGGTGCTGGGTTCTAACCTAGGTTCTCTCCAAGAGCAACAGCTGCTCTAAATGTTGAACCATCTCTCCAGTCTTACTTTTTTTTTTTTAATAGTCATATTTTATTTAAAACTTTTTAAAAATATGTATAGGTGTTTTTCATGGATGTATGTTTGTGCACCATGTGTGTGCCCGATGCCCTTGGAGGCCAGAAGACATCAGATCCCCTGGAACTGGTGTTTTAGACAGTTGTGAACAGTCACCTGGGTGCCAGGAACTGAACCCAGGTCCCTTGGAAGAGCAGCTAGGGCTCTAAATTGCTGAGCCAGCTCTCAAGTCCTACTTAAATTTTAATACAGGGTCAGGTAGCCCAGGTTGGCCTCAAGCTTGCTATACAGCAGAGAATGCCCTTGAACTCCTGATCCTCCTGCTTCCACGCTGGGACATAGGCTACCATGCCCGACTTCTTGGAACAGGGTGTTACCATAGCCCAGGCTGCTGCAAATCCACAGTGATCTGCTTCCAGAGTTCTGCTGCTAGTAGAGACAGGCATGAGTCACCATGGCCAGTTTGTTACTTTAAAAAAAAAATGACCTGTAATAACTATTTTTGGTTAACACTGCTTTTTCTCCATGACCAACTCATTAACAAGGTAACTATTCAATCATTAAGACATTTTTTTTTTAAAATAAGTCACCTAGGTTAGCCAGATGGCTCCTTGGGTAAAAGTACCGAGCCTGAAGACCTGACTTCAATCCCTGAGTCCCACATGGTAGGAGAGCGGACTCCTGAACGTTTTCCTCTGATCTCCAGGCACTTGAAGTAGCACATGACCCCCCACCCCAGCCACACAAAAATAAATGTAATATATACTCTTAAAACCCAATGCTTCATTAAGCAATAGAAAATTATAAATAACTTTTCAGATCTTGGACCTCAACATCTTTTGGCTATTCAAATCAAAATGCAGACATCTTCACATTGTTACCATGGGTTTCAAAAAAATAAGTTACTTCTAAAAACTATTTATATGTAAGGACAGAAGAGCACACAAGCAAGCTGGAACCTTTCCACGTCATTGTCTCTGGGATCCGAGCAGCAGAGGCCTGGTGTGAGCGGAAGAGCCTGATGGCCGGGGTCCAGTCTAGATGCTTTGGGCTGAAGAACAAGTTGAACTGTGCATACATTAGCTTGACTCATAAAAACCAAAGGGTCTCCTTCAGAGACTGAACAGGGCTAAGAGCTAAAACCTCAGCAGCCACAGGGTGGGTATTTCTAAAACAGGACTTCTCAACATGTCAGAAGAGCTAAGGAAGCTGGAGAGACGGCTCAGCAGTTAGGAGTACTTGTGGCTCCTGCACAGGACCCAAGTACATGTCCCAGCACCTATATGCCAGTTCACAGGCACCTGTAACTTGAGTTCTAGAGGGATCTAATGTTCTTTTCCAGCCTCCTTGGGCGACTGCGCGCGCGCGTGCGCGTGCGCGCGCGCACACACACACACACACACACACACACACACACACAAAACCTTCAGCTGGGCAGTGGTGGCACATGCCTTTAATCCCCACACTTGGGAAGCAGAGGCAGGCAGATCTCTGATTTTGAGGCCAGCCTGGACTCAAGAGTGAGTTCCAGGATAGCCCAGGCTACACAGTGAAATCCTGTCTTGGAAACATAAAAACAAACACAAAATAAAATAAAACCTTCAAAAAGCAGGGTGCCAGGGACACTCATTGCTCTCATTTTTGAGAAGCGGCTGCTCGTTAGTTTGGGGTGCTTCTTGGTAGCTTCCTTAGAGGAAGGTGCCCTTACTTTGAAAACCACCCCTTTTTGCAGGGGCTCAAAACTTGATTTGCATCTAATTTTTTCTCAGCAGGAATCAAACCCTGTTGCAGACCATCTATCCTTCCTCACCTAAAGCCTGCTGTAGGTTCAGTCCTTATGGGGGAACTGCACCTGTTTCCTGTCCATATAAAAGTTCCTCCAAGAGCCCTCGAGGCGCGGCCTCTTGTGCTACCTTCCTGAAATGCAGATTTATTCGGAGCAGTATTACTACTATAATTACACATTCATTGTGTATATATACCCAAGTCTTACAGGGCAAATGGCTGAGCTGTCTTCCTGTTTCTTAATAAAACCACCAAAGTCCTATTAAAACTTTCTTAGATAAACTACAAGAGAACTTTCTTCCTTCAACATGTACTAGCAAGAGGGCAATACTCAAAGTGCCTTGATATTTAAGCTTCTACATGCCCTGACATCCGGTGAATGATGACATCTTTCAATTTTGTGACACTAAATACAAAAGCTGTTATTCAACATTTGTAAAGGTGTGATGCTCCAGAAATAAGGTACATTTAATACTTCCAGTGATGAGGTAACCTCTTTTTTTTTCTATTATAATTTAGTCTCTAGTACTCTGGTTTCTCTTCAGACCATATGAAATGCCTGCCTTTTCATAACTTTGTTTCTGTATATTCTCCGTGAAGGGTGTGTGAGGGGGTGTGGGTTCCAAGTAGTTCTCTTCTGTCCTTGTCACGTGAGCCCTTTGCTTCTACTTAGCAGAGAATGGGGCACCGCTCTGCTTAGATGGACTCTGAAGGAGTTATTTCTGCAGAAAGGACTCTCTCACAATTCTGCTGTTAGCAGGGACCTCAACTATGGTTCAAAGTTTAAGTAGCAAATGAGCATTTACCATCCCAAAGAATATAAATTTCAAGACTCCTGCTATATAGATTCTGCACACCATACCCTCTAATATATTTGTGATGAAAAGCTATTGCTTTAAAAACGTTACCTATCATATCTGGAAATACCAACCGATTCAATGGCAAAGAGGAGTCCCCTGTGTTTTAGAAGGGAACCAATACAATTGAAAAATTCCAATTACACAGTCTTTGTATAGGTTAACCAAATCTAAAGATAAGAAATGTTAAATGAACAACTTCAAACAATTATGCCATATTCACCCAGATGACGTTTTTATTTCGTACTTCCAGTTACTTAGAATAAATATTTATCGGCTTTCAAATTCATTTATTATTTGATCTAAAAGAATTTACTGAATAAAATGCTCAGTTCCAATGTATTCACAAAGATAAAACTACCTCGGGGTATTTGCGGAAGAACGTAGACGAAGAGAAACAGACACTACGATACAGTTGTGTGGATGACGTTAAACATGTGTCCCTGTTGACAGTCATCCCCGTGATTTGTCCACAGCCACAGATATCCACGCAGTGCATTAGGTCCCAGGGTTGCCCATAGGAAGCTGGAAACCCAGTGGGAACCAAGGCTTTTAAGGTCTCTTAAAAACGCAACGTGGTCGAACAAAAAACAAAACCCAAAGCAACCGAAAGACCTCGATAAGTGTGAACAAAAAACAAAACCCAAAGCAACCGAAAGACCTCGATAAGTGTTCCAGTTAGCGACTCCGTGGCAACTCAGATGTAACCAAACGACTCTGGTGGGCGATTAGAATGAAACGTGCAACGCTCTCTCTCAACAAAACCTATAAAGCCCGTAAATTATGTTCGGCTCTGAGAATCGGCACTTACTAGCACCTTCCTTTCGCATTTTTTAATATTCTATACAGTTCTGCATCCGCGGCCTTTTCATTCAATTATTGCCCTACACAAGGTCTCCGGTGGCTCTCGGGGAATCGCTTCTTTTAAGGCTGCCCTGGCAGGACATCAGAATGCCAAGCCTCTGGGTCGCAATCCTGCCCTCGCTCCTCGGAAGGTGGGAACATCATGCGCTTAGACTTGCTTATTTAATTGCAAGGATGGAAGTAGACCCAGTCCGAAGGGATGCGCTGAGTGGGCAGCCCAGGGTGTGATCTGTCCTTCCTGCGCTCCCAGAATGCGCGCCCTCCCTGGGCCTGGCCGGCGCCCGCGCGCCCCAGGCCTCGTCCGCCCGCCAAGCACCTAGAGGATGCCCCCGCCCCTCCCGCGTCCACGCACCTGCGGCCCCGCCCCCGGCCACGAACCTTCAGGTCCACGCACCTGCCCTGCCTTCCCTCCCGCCCCCCGCGCGCGCAGCCACCAAGCTGCAGCCGCGCTCCTCCTCGGCCGCCCGGGTATCTAAAGGGGTCCGTCTCCGGCACCACAGCCAAATGGCTGAGCCTCCCTGGCCCGCTGCGCAGGCCGCCCATTGGACCCTGCCCCCCGCCGCCGCCGTCACCATTGGCTGGCATCCGGAGCCTCGCCACTCGATTGGCTCGTGCTGCCGCCGCTCCACGCCGGAGCCGCAGGTCCCGCCTTCACGGCGATCAGGTTAGTGTGCGCCGCGGGTGCTGGGGGCTCGAGAACCGAGCGGAGCTGGTTGAGCCTTCAAAGTCCTAAAACGCGCGGCCGTGGGTTCGGGGTTTATTGATTGAATTTCGCTGGCGCAGGATCCTCTGCAGAGAGAGAGCGCGAGAGATGGATATGGACAAACGGATTCATTTAGAGCTGCGGAACAGGACGCCCTCTGATGTGAGCATTTGCCAAAAATATCTCTGTCGGTCCATTCTCCTACTTTGTGTTATGTGTGCGTGTGTGTTTGGGGGCAAGGCACTTTTTTTTATGGAAGGGGGTCCGGGGTGGTGTAGGGCTTGGGGTCGGACTGCAAATGAATTGCAAGGTTGGATTGGGGGGGGGGTTTGCAATGCCATCGGAGCATGTTCTGGCCACCGCCGCCGCTGCCCTTGGTGTGTGACTACCTGTGCGTGTGCTCCCGCGTGTGCGGGTATGGGTGCGAGGGTGTGCGTGCGAGTGTGCACCCAGCTGGGGGCCGGCGGGGCGCACGCGTTCGGGTCGGAGGGAACGCGGCGATCTCACCCTCGTCCGAGCTCTCAGCTCCCACGACTCGCGTCTGGATGGAAAAGATGATCGAGGGGAGGAGATGGGCTGCCTCCTGGATTAAACAACAAAAAGGGGGTGTTATATTTTAGAAACGTACCCCCCTTTCCGCCCCCTCCCGCGCCTGCCCCCTCCCTTTGCCGTCTCTCTTTCGCTCGCTCGTTCTCTCGCACACAATAAGTTTTGGGATTCGCGGGTCCGGTTTAGTTTCTGATCAATGTGGCCCAAGGCCCCCGGGGAGAGCGCGTGGGGACCCGGCTGCTGCGGAGTTGGGAGATGGCTCGAGTTTAAAGCGCGTCTTCGTTTCTCTGCGGGGATGAGGCGAGAGGTGGGGAGCCATATTTGTAACTTTGTCGTGTTCGTGAACGCGCCCTTTCTCTCCCTCCCTCCCTTTCTCTGCCTGCCTTCCTTCTTCTCCTTTCTCTCTCACTCTTTCCACCCCACCTTTGGGCCAGATGCTGTCTTTTCTCCCTTCTTCCTCGCGGAAAGGGGGGGGGGGTTACCTTAGAAGGAGGGGGAGGGATTGTGGAGTGTGCAAATGCTCAGATAATCCTCACGCCTCCCCAACCACGAGCGTTCGCTAGTGTAAGTTGCCCGAAGGCTGCGTCCCGGTGAGCCCCTGGCCCCCGGCTTCCTCCCCAGATGCCAGCCTTGGCACCCTGATGCCCCATCGGCACCAGCTACCCCACCTCCGGGTCCCTGCTTCTCCCGGGGTGGGCTCCCTGGCAGCCATTCGGCTCCTGGTTAATAAATGGGCACGGGAAACTTTATCAGGACCCGAGGTGCCCAGAGCTGGTGCTGCTGTGGGGACTGGCCCGGTCTACATTCTTGCGGGCACGGCTGGCACGCAGCTCTGGGATGGGCAGTTCGTCTGGCCGTCGCCGTTATGGATTGGGCAGCGGCGGGAGTATGGCAGGAGGAAACTTACACCGGTGGGAACAGGCAGGCTGGGCGCGAGCCCACTGCTAGGGGAAGTGAGGGTGGGTGGGTGACTCGAACGCTCCTGTTTATTTTTGTCTCCCTCTCGCTTTCACACACTCGTGTTGTCCTACGAGTTGGCCCATCCGAGAGACCCTAGGGTCTGGGGTGGAAACCCTGGCCGACTTCCCCTCAAGGCCCGATCGTGGGGAGAAGGGTCTCGCGGGCGGGAAGATCCCAGGTCTAGCTTAGGTGTCTGGGGTTCGGGCGAGTTGGGGGCTCGCGCAGCACGTTGCGCTGACCTGTCGCCCCCCAGTCACTTGGCCCCTCGAATCCTGACAAAGGCAGGCCTCGTTTCCTCTTTTCCCCTAGTTCCTCCCTCCAAACCTGAGTAAGACTTTTGAAAACAAGCTCCTTTTCTGCCGTCCGCCCATCCTCACGCAGCTGTGCACTGGAGACGTGCTACAGCCTTATGGCGCGCAGGGCGGGGAGGAGGGGGCGCCGCCGGCAGCAGGACTTGCCGCGGGGCTACCGGGTTCGGCCGGTGGCGTCCCGACCCAGTCCCCGTGCCGGATCCCGGGGGTGGAGGGGGCTGGGTGTGGTGCTGGGGGAGGGGGCCGGACGCGGGCTTCCCGCGTACTTTCCGGAAGACCCCTGTACGTAGTTGGGGGGCTCCGGGGTCGCCGCGAGTAGGTGCGCATAAGCGCTGGGCCGGCCCGAGCGATCCACAGTACTAGCCAACCCGGAGCGAAACGGAAAGCGGGTCGAACCGGCTCTTTAAACTTCCCCGAGTGTGTGCGCTGGGGGAGGGGCGGGCGCTCTGGGCTGGGCGCGATTTCTCACGCTTCGCCCCCTCGCCGTGAGTCCGCGGCCCACTCGCCGGCCCCGGGGCTCCCGGCGGGGTGGGGCGCGCGGGTGGCGGGGGAGGGGGCACTTGCTGCGCATGGGGGAGGGGAGGGCAGAAAGCTCTCGAAAGAGGGACAAAAGGGGTGGGGGAGGAGGAACTGGCTTTTTTTGTTGTTGTTTTTCTGGTTTTTTGTTTTTTCAAATAAACGTTTTTGGGAAACAGATCGTTCCGGGGAGCCTCCCTCCCCACAGCCCCGTCCCCCCGCCGCCCCCACGCACCCACCTTCTGCAACCTCTCTCCCAAGTCGCATCTCGGGGACTGGTGGCCGCGACGCCGCCGAACTAGGACGAGCAGCCATGTTTCCCGGGGCGCCGGCGGCCCGCCCCTCCCCCACGGCGGCCGCGGACCCGGCTCGGCGGGGACCCGGGTGCCCAGCGGAGGGGACCCGGGCGCGCACAGGCGCAGCAGAAGCTCGGCGGCGCGGGCCTGGGGATTGGGTCTAGAGAGGGCGAGGCGGCCCGGGGGCTCTCGACCGGCTCGGACCTGCGGGCCCCTGTCCTCGTCATTTGCACTGCTAGGCCGGCGGGAGACCCAGCCCCAGGGTGCCTGGCATTCTCGGGGTGCAGGGGCGGCCGTCCCCGGCTCTACGCCGGTGGCTCGCCTGTCGGGCACCGAGCTGCCATTTTGTCACCGTGGCTGTTGTCGTGCTTGGGGGGGCGAGAGGCTTACGCCATCGCCCCGACGGCCGCCCTCCAGCGAGGTGGCTTCTGGGGGAGCTGGCCCCAGGGGCACCCCCACCCCACTTTTGCATTCGGTCTTACGGGGGCTCCCACCCCGCGCCCGGGGTCCGAGGATCCCGAAGCTATCGAAGCCCTGAGAAGGTGACGGTCTCCTTAGCGAGCGCCCCCCCCCCTCCTCGACTCCCTGCCTCCTCTCCCCCCCCCCCCCCCCCGCCCTCTGCTCGGTTTTCCGCGGTGGCTCCCGCTGCGCTCTGCACGTAGTGAAAGGTGGCCTTGAAGGCGAAGCGATTGCTCTGGTGTTTGCGCCTTCGGCGGAAATGATAGGGTGGTGTTTGGGGGGTGGGGGTGAAACTGGAGGGCGGGAGGGGCTCAGGCTCGTCAGTCTAGTGGCCCTAACTGAAGTCGAGGGCGTCGGCCTCCTACCCGGGAGGGACAAGTTGTTGGGATGCGCTGGGGAAACGCCCTCCGGGGCTGGGCTCTCTGGAAAGGTTGGTCGAGTTTCAGGTGGGTGTCGCAGCACCCTGCAGGCTGGGGAAGCTCTCTCGCTATTTATCCTTTGCCTCCCCCCCCCCCCCGCTTTTTTTTTTCTTTTTGTTTTGGTGGGGAAGGTAGCTAACTACATACTAACCGCCACCCTAAACCGAAAGAGAAATAGGACTTTCCTTTAAAAAAAAGAAAGAAAAGTAAACTGTCTTTTTGTGTTGACTTAAGACTCAGGCAATTTGTTCCCGATGCTGGTCCGGATGTGGGACTCAAGCGTGTGGTAGGCACCTCCCTGGCTGTAGGCTGGTGTCTGCATGCAGAGACTAACTTCCATGGAAGTGGCCGGCAAAGGCTGCCATCCGAGCCAGCTTCTTCTACTTTGACCTCTGGAATGCATTGCGTGTTTTTTTTTTCCAGGCTGACTTACTGCCTAATTGGGTTCAAGTGGCTCGGTATTTGCTCCAATTTATGCAAGCCAAGCGGAGATTCAGGAGCAGAGAACTGAGTGAGACCTTGGTGTGGTGGGGATCAGTTGAGTCTTGTGACTGGCGGCCCAGGCTGCTTGTTTTGAATCTGAAGTTCCATGGTGAATCTGAAGCCACACAGACCTGGGTTTGAAATTCACCAGCTACACGGAGGTGGGGTCCTAACCTGTGGTTTGGGACAGGTTAACTCAGTTTGTCTCCAAAGCTTTGCACATATGTCCTGTAAGATGGGGACGGTGCTGCTTTCTCAGTAAGTGACAAAAATGGTTCGATTTGGCCCTTAGCAGGTGCATCGTTTAGTCTCAGATGCTGGGGAATGGTGAGGGATAACTTAAGGCGTCCTGGAGGTTTAAAATAACTAACAACTCCAACAATAATAGCGGATGCTTACATAGCCTCTTACTGTGTCTGGCATGTTGCTAAGTGGATTACACACATCAGTTAATTTATCCTCACAAGGGCACTGTGTTAAGGACGGTTGTTATTCTTATAGTAAATGTAAGGAAATTGAGGCAGAGCTCCAGGTCACTGCCAGTGCAGGACCCAGATTCTAACTCCTCGGACAGACTCAGCTTCTGTACTGCCTTGAAGCACCAGGACTAGTTAGTTGTATTTTTGTAAAGCACCATGGGGAAGGGCTTTTTTCTCCTTCAGCCTTGGAGTTATGCCACCTTATTAGCGAGAGGGTGGGTTTGGGTTTGTTGGTATTGCGGACATTGAAACAAAGCATGGCTTCCTGTTGAAGCTTTAGATGGGGTCAGATGGGCAGGGTGGGTAGGCATTTTAAGGGGAAGCCTTACCTTGGTTTCGAATATAAATGTATATCGTTTTAAGGTGAGATGAATCTGGCCTCTTAGATGTTGGGACACACTTTTGGGGTAATGAGAAGACAAGCAGGAGCCATTCTTAGCTAGTGCATGTTTGGGGTCTTAGCTATAATGCATTTCCTGTTTTTATTTGTCTTTTCTCCAGAAGGAACAAAAATTCTGGACAGACTAGGCAGGCTCTTGGTGTTGGGGTGTAGCATGCTAATAACACTGCCAAGAGCGAGCCACTTGCCTGACCCTGCCCGCCATTCCTTAGGAACTGCGAGGCAGGAGGGACACACTCCCGCTGTGAGGATGGGTCACCTAGGGCTCAAAGTCAACCTCAGAGGCCATCCGTGTGGACAGTAGAGAACGGAGGTTCTGTGGCTGTGTAGTTCACTAAAGCCCAAACATGACCTATATTACCAGCTCCCCAGGGGAGCGGGTGAAATGCAGATTCTTGGGCTCCACCCCCGGGTCTAGGTTTACTGCCATGTCACTGAGCTGCAGCTAAGTGGCTTGTCTAAGCCACATGAGTTGAAAACAGTTTGTATGTCTGAACACTGAGGGATTTGATGTGGGACACCAACCTTTGATTCCTCCTCCCTACAAACTGCACCTGTCACTTTAACAGACTTGTATTGCCAGGGGGAAAAAAAACTGTACCCGTTATATTTTGAACTTGATCAATAAAAGAATTACAGGGATGTGTGTATCTTTTTGTCGTAAAAGCACCTGTGTTGAGTTCTCAATTTTGCTTCTTGGTGAAGTTTACTACCTGGAAGGTTTGTTCATCTCTGTTTAGCAGGCTAGGGGAGGTTCCTGGGGTCTTGTGCTTTGATTTTTTTAGGTATGTGGCAAGTCCTACATTTGATGGTGCATTGTGGATTTTCCAAGACCTTCTGTATATACCTTTAAGCTGGTTGGATCCTCACAGAACTGAGCCCCAGCTCACCAGCCCCCGGAGGAAGTTGTTCTCATTCCTGGCTCCCTGTGGAGCAACCCTCTACCTCAGAGGTAGAGGAGAACTTTAAACCACCAGATTCCAGGCTTTGAGGCCTACTGAAGGCAAAGCTGCTCTGTACTCAGTGGCTGGCGGCAGGATCAGCACAGATCACTGAAAACCCCAGGTCACCCCTGGCACCTCCATCTCAGGCCTGCTGCTCCTCTACCGTGCTTGCTTCCTGGGGAGACAACCCACAGCAAAGCAAGATGGCTTTGGGTTCAAAACCCTTGTCCAACTGCAGCTTCTTAATGCCTGGGCTACTGAGCAGGAGTGAGTGGAAGGTGACATTCCTGACAGTAGTTTCAGACCCTGTCCCCTCTTGGCTGGGGACACATCAGCAGCCTCTCAAGGTGACTTCCTTGGGACTCCTGCAGTTAGCCATTCTTCCTATTACCGCGTAGTGGGAAAGGTGCCTGACTTGCTTCTAACTCACCATGCTGAAGGCCTGGGTGATGTTTACATCAGCTGTCTGCTCACCCCTCTTCCCTCTACTCTGGAGCCCAGAGCGCATTGCTGAGTGGCTGTGATTGGCGTCTGATGCAATGAACTTGGTCCAGCGTTCTGGCCTGAATTCTGACTTGGGGACTTTCCCTTTTGGACTCTTACCTCCTAGTACCACTCTCCATCAGTGCCCAGCACTTGCTTCCCATGGACAGGTCTAGAACCACGAACTTGACTTATATCACATTGGAATATAATTATACAACGAATACTGAACACCCAGCGTGTTTGAGTGAAAGAAAGGGCTTCTGGCTGGAACAGAGGTAGTTACTCAGAACATCTCATTTAATAAAATCTGCTGAAGCCACATGAGCACATGGCCTTCATCCACCTTCCCAGACACGGAAACAGACTCCTTGTATAGAACCAATTGTCTAGATGATACTAGTGTCTTCATTCTGTGTGTCAAGCCGTGTCCTCTGCCATGCCCCACAGCACTGGGGTGAGGGGTGGGGCCTCAAACTGATTTTGTTTGAGCTCCATGCTGTGCAACTCCCCCATCCCCATTCTACCATTTTCTTTACCAAACTGGCTCCAGGCAGCAGGTTTAAGAGATGACCCCCTACTCTACTAATTCCTTACTCTGGTGTATTTGCATTTTGAGAGTCTTTCTTAGTGAGGAAATTATTGAAAACTATTAGAGACTTGGATGCACTCCTCAGCTTTGTCATTAACTGGAGTTGGACAAGTGGTTCAGCTTCTGTTTCGCCATCTAAAAGTGAAGGGGTGCGTGTTTAGGGCTGGGGGTGTATGTAATTTGCTTACTAGAGTACCTGGCTGGAATAGACAGATCTCTAGGTTCTATTTTCCCTACTGCATAAACCAGATGTAATCCCAGCACTCAACTGCAAGCCCGGCACTTCAAGGGTGGAGGCTGGAGAATCAGAAGCTGAAGGTCATCCTCAACTACATGCTGAGTTCAAGGTTAGCCTGTGCTACATAAGACCCTGTCCAAATAAATAACGTGGGGGTGCTGAATTAGTTCAGTGGTATTCAGACTTTTTGAGCCCACTAGTAACATGATACGTACTGTTGCCCAGCACATAATGTATATATATATACATACATAATACATACATATTTTTAAAATACACTTGATTCAATGAGAAGAAAATACGCTAGTTTAGACTCAAGTTGATTTCACTCTATTACTGTTTGAAAAATTAAAAGTTGGATATTAAAATTCCTTTGGCCGTCTTGTGGTTTGGGTTTGGGAACAGAGCGTATATTTTCTCTGCAGTGAGGCAACAGCACTTTTCTCAATTTCCTAACAACCCAGTGCTGGTCCCCGAGCCCCCAGCTGCTCAGGTTACTCTTGTCTATTGTCTACCCCCGGACAACTTCAAGGTAAAAGTAGCCATTAGCTTAAGTGCCTATCCTAGATGGGTGCCTGCCAGAGTTATTGGCTATGCCAATGCTCTTTGCTGCCATGTCGCCTAGCCCTTCTTTATGCCGTACACCAGGAAGGGCACCCACACTTTCTTTGACTGAGTCAAGGTTTTAGAGAAGGGTGCCTGGTCTGTGCCCATCTCTGCCCTGCCCCTCCCCTCACAGTGCCTAGCAGTCTCTAAGTGAGGCTGCCATAGTGCCTACCAACAGTCTCAGGCACCGTAAGCACTACTGCTGCCATGCTGTGTGGTGGCTGGCAGTCACTTAAAAAAAAAAAGAGGGCTCAGTGGTAAAGCACTTGCCACACTACCTTGACCTGAGTTCAGATTCTCCACCCACATAAAAGCTGGAGATGTGGAGGTGTTGACATCTGTAATCCAGGGCTCCAGAGAGGTGGAAACAAGACCAACTCTGGAAGCTTGCTATATGCAACAGAAAAAGAGTAGACTCTTGTCTCAAACGAGGTGGAATTCAAGGACCAGCACCTGTGGTTGTCCCCTGGGTACACTGCGTGCGCGCGCGCGCGCGCGCGCACACACACACAGAGAGGCAGGAAAGAGGAGCAGCTTACTTTAAAGTAAGTAGTACTTGTTTGTGTAGGGAAAGAAGTTAGAATCTGGAGATGCCAACTTGCCAGAAGGAGCAGTTGAGTAGCCGCTGCGGACCCCAGGACCCACCGTAGGTCCAGGAGCAGCTGCAGCATCGCAGTGCAGCCCAGCCCAGCCCAGCCCTCAACCCTCAACCCTCAGCCCTCAGCCCTGCACTGCCTTCCCACCATCCTTTCTGTAGAGGGGGATGTGCATGCTCAGCCCTCTCTGGGCAGCGCCTTTCCTCACGGCACAGTGAGAAAAGTGTGAAGCAGCGTCCTCTCAGATTGCCTCCTGCTCCTCCTATCCCGAGACAGCTTCCTCAAGAAAAGCCAGTCTCCTGGTTTCCTAAGCAGTCCTCTGCAGTTCCTCCCTGGTGTGTGTGTATGTGTGTCTGTGTGTGTGTCTGTCTGTCTGTGTGCAAATGCATGTATGCCATGCTCCTGGAGATCAAAGGACAATTGGAGTTGCTTCTGTCCTTCCACTGTGTGGGTTCTGGGAATTAAACAGTCGGGGTGGCAGCCGACACCTTTATTCACCTGCTGAGCCATCTCTCCCGATTGCTCTCTCTCTCTCTAGATTCTTTTCTAGCTGAGGCTACTTCTGTGGTTGGTCTTAGAGCACTGGACCTGGACAGGGGCAGCGCTCCGGAGACTGAGACAGGAGGATCACAGAGCCAGCCTGTGCTACACAGTCAAGAACTTGACTCAAACAAAACACACCACCAGGCCCCTTGATTGATTGAGCTGTGTAGTTTGCCGTCTCCTGTCCTCCAGATTACTGTAACTGCATTTACCATCCCTGTCTCCTCTCTGAGGAGCTTTGCTTCCTGGATATAGCTCTGAGGCCCTTTCTTTCTTTTCTCCCATGACTCTTGCAGTGTTTGAAGTCCTAGACGTTTGTGAATATATCATTAGTCTTTCTGGACATGTCCTTTATGGCTCTGGCCACTTCTCAAGTTTCTAACATGTTAAACTCAGGCGAATGTGGGACCTGGGCCCCCTCTCCTCTCCGCCCTTCCTTAGGACATCTTGCGCATTGATACCTGCAGACACTTGAGTGCCTGCGCTGTGATATCTCCCTCTTAGCCACACGCCAGCTGGGTCCCCAGCAGCACCCTGCACTCAAGTCCAAAGGGAACCCAGACCTCTGTACCCTGCCTGCCCACCCCTCTTTTCCATCCACCACATGTCCTGTTTACAACACTGTCTTCTTACTCTATCCCGGTTGGCCTCTCCACCACACAGTTCTGGTCTCTTGGAAGCCAGGCTTCCAGCTTCAGATGACATGGTTTGGTTTGGTTTTGCCATCCTGTGTGTGAAATTCATCACTGGGATAAAGTCTAAAAATCCTTAGTACGATCAACAAGGTCCTCGCGCTTCACCCCGCGCTGGCCTTTTAACTGGTCTTTACCCTCCCTTGGGCTTCTAGCACTTCCCCCCCTCCATTCGAATTCAAACTACTCCCGCCACAGTTTGTAGCTAATTCTCCCCTCCCCTTCCTTCCGGGGAGGGTCTAGGTCAGATTTCTTTTGTTGTAAAACTTTCCTAGGATTTCCCCTGTAATTGCACATTCCTGGCCCCATTAATTAGCATCTCTTTCCCTTGGGGAAAGCCAGTGTGCTTTAAGGGGCCTGGGTTTCCTTCACCCCGGGGTCTCCCCAGAGCTCTGCAGTGTACCCATACTTGGCAAGCAGGCATTCTAGTGTTGGAGTGAGGGCCTTGCAGTATTTACATGGACCGGTTTCTTCTTAACCCCAACTGTCTGCCAGGCAGGAGCTGGAAGCCCTGCTGATGGTCAGAAGTTTCTGATTGAGGTGCCTTGGCGTGGGTGATGTGCGGTCTCTCAGCACGTCAGTGGGCTTTCAGTTGTTTTTTTTTTTTCCCCAATATTTTAGGAATAAAAAAAATTAGAATCCAAACCTAGACACTGTTTTTATTTTTTATTTATTTTTTTTAGCTAGGCTCTCACTGTGGTAGTCCAAGATAGCCCCCAATTTGTGGTCCTTCTGCCTCAGCTTTGGAAATGCTGGGGTTATAGGTGTATACCACTGTACACGCTGCTCCTTCCCCTTTTCCAAGACATGGTGACCTTGCTGTGTTGCCAATGGCTGTCCTTGAGTCCATGGATTGATTCATCATGCCCCTGCCTCAGCCTACCAAAGTAGCTGTGACGATAGGTGTGTGCCACTGCACCCAACTACTTTTCTGTCTTTTAATTATGGATTGTTTACATAGAAGCATGCATTAAGTACCTCAGAGAACAAAAAAGAAGGAGACATTTAGAAAATCTAAAAAGTAGCACTATTTCTTCCCTGCGCCAAGTGGATTATCCTGGACAGTTCATCTAAGAGTTAGTGTCCAAAATAATTTCTCTCTGACTTCCTTCCTTTTTCAAACTTACTTTATGTGCGTTGGTGTGAAGGTGTCAGATCCCCAGGAACTGGAGTTGCAGACAGTTGTGAGCCACCATGTGGTTGCTGAGAATTGAACCGGGGACCCTCTGGAAGAGCAGCCAGTGCTCCTAACCGCCGAGCCATCTCTCCAGCCCCCTTTCTTTTTCTTTTTTTCTTAAGACAGGGTCTCACTGTGTAGTCGTGGCTGGTCTGGAACTCTCCGAGATTTACCTGCCTTTGCCATCTAAGTGCTGTGATTAAACGTTTGTGCCACCACATCTGGCTTGCTTCTTTATTTTTAACTTGGTTATAAAAGTCCATGCTGTAAAAGAAGTGCCCATACCATGCCAGACGTTGTCTATGTGCTGATCTTCCCAGCCCTGGCATGGGGGGCATGGTGAAGGACAGTCACAGTGCCCACTAGTAAGCCAGCCTGCTTAAGGTACCCAGCTTACCAAAGACCATGGCAGCTTGATCGATTAGTCTGTGTGTGCACAGATCTACCAGATTCATTCTGATTCTCCTGAGGGTCCCAAAGGGATATGCCCTGGGTTTTCCCTACAGATAGCCTGAGAAGCCAGGAGTGGGCATAGTGAGAGGATCTCATTCCCATATACCAAACGACTCGGCCAGTGGGTACCTGGGTGATTTTCTCTTGCTTTTCTTTGTCTAAGAATACCACCAGGGAAGGACCTGCAGTAGGCTGCAGTAGGCTGGGAGATCGGCAATGGGAAGGAAGAATGAGGTTCAGATGGCTGGTGTGTGTGCCTGCCAGTGCTGTGTGAGGCTGCAGCAGAGACCCAGACCTGGATTTCTCCACTCAGCTGCCTCTCTGCAAAAGCCATGAGGACTGTGGAGGGGGAAAGGGGACTGGCAGGGTGGAGGCAAGAATCTGTTATCGTAAATTTAGAGGGAGCAGACATCTGGGGGATGGACTCAGCCCCACTCACTCTAACCAGCTCGCTATCACCTTACCCTGACCTTACAGGAGGCCAACATGGTGTGATTGTGACGAAAAGTAAGAGAGGACCCCACCGTCCTATTCCCTGTCCATCAGCCATGTCCAAAGCACCGGCGTCAGAATAAGGCTGGGTTCCCCCAAGCCATTCGCACGGCAAACTTAGTTAATTGCATTCTGTTCCTGTGTCTTGGGTGGCTTGGGTGGGGCAGAGGGTGTGGGAGGACTAGATTGCAGAGAGTGCTGATGCCTATGTCTTGCGGCGGAGCTTGGGTGATAGACAGGAGGAAAGAGTGTGGCTAGTGACTCAGACTGCAGCCTCATCTGGGCACCAGAACTACCAGGGGAGTATCTGAGGAACTTCCCAGGCTCTACCCCAACTGCCGAAGCTGTCTCTGGGTGGTACCCGAAGGCATGTATTTTTAGAAAGCTCTAGGGGGTACCTGAAGGCACAGTTGGGTATAGCCACATTGAAGCAGGGTGCAAAACTTTCCCAGTAGATAGGGAGACGCATGTTAAATGGAAGTAAAAGAGGAGAACAGAACTAAAGAATGGTCCGCGCTTTAATGTGCTGGGATGCAAGGACCCATTTCTTGGCCTGTGTCTCTCTCCCCATCCCCACCATGCATTCATGCCAAATTTAAACATGCCCGCGTTCTGCCTACCACACTGGGGGGTTTACGAACCTGTGTCCCACGAGGCTGATGTCCCACGAGGTCATACTAGAGGACGACCAAGAGTGGATCCTGGGGCCTGGGGAGATGGTTGGTGAAAAGCCCGTCATGCAAGCATGAGGGGAAACAGGAGGATCCTTGAGCTCATTGGCTGGCCAGCCCAACCTAGTCAGTGAGCGCCAGATTCAGTGAGAGACCCTGCCTCAGAAAACTAGATGGAGAGTAACTGAGGAAGAAAGACGTCAGATGTTGATCCACACAAACATGGGCACACAGCACTCAGGGACTTGGTCACTCCTTAGTCCCAGAGGCATGAAAGAGCCAATGGGCCTTCGGTAGGAAAGCGTGGCCACTGGGTCCAGGCAGTCGGGTGTAGGAGGCAGTATTTTGATAATACCAGCAGGTCGCTTCCGGGCCTCAGGTACTATCGCTGTAAAGTGGCAAATAACAGCCATGCCTTTTTCTAGGGTCTGTGTCCAGAATGGAAAGAGGATGGTTTGCACCGGGTATGTGAGGCAGAGCCTGAGGGCTAGATTCTCCCCGAGAGGTGAAGGCGCTGTTCGGGGAGCCAGCCGAGCTGAAGAAGGCTGTTGCTATGTGTGGTAGGGGAGCTTCAAAAGCAGATGGGAGACCTGAGAAAAGGAAAGAGCCTCTGGCTTGTGTGGAGGTGGACTGTAGGGACGAAGGCAGCTTCAGGCATGCTCTGCTCTGGGACTCTGGGGGATGAGGCTGCCTGACTGGCCTTTTCTATACAAGCTGCCCCAGGGCGCCAGCCCTTCTGCTTCACCACAGAGCTTTGGGCTGCTGCTTCTCATCCTTTATCTTTCAAACAGTTCCCCAGAGGTCCCTTCCCCAGGAAGTCCTACTGCACCTACTGGAGGGAGGGAACCCTCTGCCTCTGCCCAGGTGGCATCCAGGATGTGAGGCCGTGCACGGTCTGTCTCCCCAGTGGACTCCCATAACACTTCATGGAGTGTGCTGTTGTTCATCTGGTCAGTGCTTCTCTGTACATTTGCCAGGGAGCATACTGAGGGTGTTCGGGGTCCATTGTGACGTCCCGCAGCTGGAACAGGGAGGTTCCCTGGTGACAGATGCTTCTCAGCCTCCTGCCCAACTGCCTGTGGGAAGGGGCCCCATCCACATGCAGGACTGGGAGCCGGCCTTCCTCTACCGCAGGTCTCCCCTTGCCATGAGGATTGGACATTGCCTAAGGTAGTGGGCTGTCAGTGTGCCTGGGAGGCCTGGGAAGCTTCTGCAGAGGCTGGCCTGCAGCCATGGCAAGCAGCTCCACTCCTGAACACCATCTAGTTTGTGGCTCTGTTGGCAGACACGCTCGTATATATCTTGAGTGAATGCTGGTGTATCTGTTCTTCGGGGTGCGTCCATGAGTCTGGGGCAGTTCCTGGAGCGACACTCTAGGCTGCTGTTTGGGATGGGGTGTCAGGAGCCCAATTGGAATGCAGGCTATCCTCTTGGAAGGATACTGGGTTCGGGGCACATGTTTGTTTTCTGGGAGCATCCAGGGACTTTCTACTCCAGTGGCCAGTGTGGTCATTGTCAGGAGTGGCACAGGACAAGTTCACGTGTGCCCCTGAGTTTGACCAGTGGTCCTTAAACCCTGGCCAGGTTAAATCTTGGTCTTGGACATAGAGTGGGGAGACCCTCTGCACCAGCACACAGACCTGTATTCCCTGAACGCATTAGCTCCATGAGGGTTATGGGCATGGATGTCTCGGTGGCAAGCAGCCCCTAACCGGCTGATATCTGATGTTATATGTAGTTATACAACCAGTTATATGCAGCTTACCTGGCATTTCCCAGATGGCAAACAGTAGTGCAGGGCTAGAATCCCATCTCCCCTCTGACGACCGCTCCCTCTGTCCCCCAGCCTTGGCTGCTTCCATTCTTTCTTTCAGAGACTGAACACCTGCTGTCTACTGGGTATATTGCAGATTTCCTACATACGACAGTTAAGCAGACCGTCACATCACCTGTTGTGCCCACACAGCCCTCCCTTCATGGGGAGTTAGCTAATAAACCACCAGCAAAGGCTATGTGCCTTGAAAATGAAGCTGTTGTCCAGGAGGGCTTCTTGGAGGAGGTGACATTTGAGTGGACAGCATAATAACCTCTGCTGGATTTGTAGCTTAATTAAACTCCAGCTAGTCAGAAATGTCTTTACTGTCATCTCCCAAAGAACACCCGAGACCCCAGGAAAATAAGATGTGAATATAATCTTATACCTATAATACAGAGCGTGGGGGGCTGAGGCAAGATTAAGGCCTGGATGGATCACAGAGTGAGTTCCAGGCTAACCTGGGCAACTTGGTGATACTCTTGTGTTAATTAAAAGGTAAAAAGAGAGCCAGGATGTAGCTCGGTGGCAGAGTTCTTGCCTAGCATGCATAGAACCCTGGGTTCAGTTCACGGTACTATACAAGACTGGGTTGGGTGGTGTGTGTCTGTAATTCCAGCACTTGGGAGACTGAGGCAAGAGGATGAGGAGTTCAAGGAGGCAGGGGGAAGGGGGGGGACAGATGAACACAGTGGGGTGATCTAAATGAACGGGTACAAAAGTAGACAATGACTGATGTCCTGGCTGGCCAGCATTGTGCTCCCAGCAGCTCTAGGCAGGACCTTGTTGTCCCAGAATGTCTTGTTATCCGCTTGGGGCTTCTGCCTTGAGTGATCTGAACTTTGAAATGCATTTGTTAATTTACCTTTTCAGCTGTGGCTGGGTGTGTTGGAGGGAGTGGACTATGACCACCTCTGTCTGTGTCTGGCAGCCATCCTTCCAGGCAAGACTAACTACTTTTCAGTAGTCTTTCTCTGTCTGGACGGAAATTCCACCCATTGTGGTAACCTGGTCTGTCTGTCTGTCTTTTTTTTCTTTTTCTTTTCTTTGAGACAGACAGGGTTTCTCTGTGTAGCCTTGGGTGTCTTGTAGACCTGACCTTGAACTCACAGAGATCCGCCTGCCTCTGTCTATTGAGTGCTGGGATTAAAGGCATGCACCACCAGACCCAGCTCTACCCTGGTGTTACAGTGGATCTGGAGAAGACCCATCACTATTCTCTGGATTGTGCCTACACCTTCCCTGCCTTTACACCCATGAGTTGAGGCCCAGGTGCTTTGGAGTGGACTGGATAGAACTCTGTACTGCCCTTAGTCTGCACGTGGATGCAGGTTCCTAGTGCCCCTTGCCCTGGTATTTGTGGGGAGAGAACTTGACCAGCTTGTCCCAAGGGCCAGGGTGAATCACCTTGGGCCACTGGATTTTACTCAGAGAATTTGAAAGGAGCTTCTGGCTCCATCCAGTGGGGCTTCCTGGTGTTTGTGGTGTTCCATAATACTATGCTGCTGTCCTCTGAGCTTTTAAAAGGAAGCGACTTGGTGCTACACAGTGAGGAACAGTAATGTGAGTCTTTTAAATTGTGTTTTGTGTGCTCGGTACTGTTTTACGCCTGTGTGCCAGATGCCTTGTTTAAACTACAGAAGTGCTACAAAGTAGTTAAGATTGTTCCCTGGTAGGAGGTGAGGGGATGAGGCTACCGAGGCTGCTGCAGAGAGTACTTGATCAAGGTCATGGCTCCTGGGGAGCTGTCCTGGGTGCACAGCCAGGTCAACTTCAGAGCTGTGCATGCAACCTAGAACCTTAGCTTTGACCAACTGTCCCCCCCACCCCACCCCACTTTCCTCCCCTTTTGTCTCACTGTGAACAGGGAACTCTCCTCCTGAGTGCTGAGACTGCCCGCAGGCCTCAGGCTGTGCCAGGGTCCTAGGGAAAGTCCTTCTTTCTCTTCATGGCTCTGACATACTTTATACAGTAAGTTTATACCCACATACCCAGAGACTTTGACCAAGACCTAGGAAAAGATACAACATTGTTTTCCAATAAAAGTAGGCTAAAATGTAATTAGGAGCAAACAGGAGCAGGGATTGGCATCCTCTTCAGCAAGGGCAGAAGAGCACCCTTGTGAATGGGCATGGCAGCAGTGTGCTCAGAGCACCTCCCTACCCTGTTGAGCTAAGCCGTCTCCTGGGATAAGAGGAGGCTTACTTGACCCTTCCTGAGCGCCTAGAGTGAGTTTTGGGTGGCGCTTGTTGCTAGGTACTTGGTAAACATTACCTTTTGGATCTATTAGCACACTGCAAGGTGTAGGTTGGGCCACTTGTTTTTGAGACAGGAAGACTAGCCCAGAGAGGTCAGGTTGGCAGGCTGGACCTCCCTTTTGTGTTGCAGTGGCCTTTTTTTTTTTTTTTTTTTTTGCACCTTTCCTGGAACTCGCTTTGGAGACCAGGCTGCCCTCGAACTCACAGAGATCCGCCTGGCTCTGCCTTCCAAGTGCTGGGATTAAAGGCGTGTGCCACCACTGCCCGGCGCAGTGGCCTCTTTTTGCATGCCCCTCCCAGACTAGACACCCTTGGGTCAGGAGGCAAGGATGACATGGTTGCTGTAGCTCCATCTCTCCGGTTGCAGTCTCCACTGAGTGAGTTCTAGGCATTTGTGGGATGGATTGAGGTTAAGTAACCCATCCAGACAGGTGTGCAGTGATGAGACCCTTAGGTTTGTAGGAGTCTGTGGACTGTGACCCTATAATCAGGGTGGGATCTGATTTCAACACTTATCACTAAGCCAGGTGGATGCAGAATGACGTGTGCCGGCTTCTTTGTGTTCCATGATTATTTATTACAGCTATGACTGGAAGTCACCCAAATATCCATGAAGAAGGGCCTGGGTAAAAACAGTGGCCATCCATATGACGGGACACCGTTTGGCTGCAAATAAAAAGGGTTGTCAGTGGTCTAGGGCAGTAGCTCAGTGGTAGAGCATTTGCCTGGCATGCATGAGGTCCCAGGTTCAATCTCCAGCACTGCCAGGGAGGTTTTTGGGTGGGGTTTTGTTACTGAAACAGCCTGGCTGTCTAGCTTAAGCTGGCCTCGTGATTCTCTGCCTCAGGCTCCCAAATGCTCAGGTGACGGGAATGTGCCATCATGTCCAGCCAAGGCAGAAGTGAACTCTATGAGAAAAGGCAAGGTTTAAAAAAAAAAAAAATCAGTGTTATAGGCTAGTTTGGGGTAAAGGAGAGAAAAATGACTCAAAAATTTGCTCATTAAATGTAAACACACCCTGGAGATAGGTGGAGTAGTTAGTTACTAGACCAACAGAGGGTGGTGGTGAGGGGGATCACTGAATTTTCTTGTATTGTCTGATTCTGAAACCAGGAGAAAGAATGTATTACTAGATAATAATAATAATAATAATAATAATAATAATAATAATAATAATAAAACCTAGAAAACAAGCAACAACAGAAAATTGATATTTTGGACCAGATATTCTATTGTATATCACATAGCTTCTTACTCTGTCCGGAGGGGAACACCCTGGCTGTCTCTGGCTCTCAGGAAGTTTGAGGGAGGCTTCGATGGCCCATAGCAAGGAACCTCCTCCAGGTGTCGACCCTTGTCTCCATCCCTGGAGTTTATCCTCCAACACACTGCCGTGGTATAACTCAGCTGGTTCTTCTCCCAACAGAGTGAAGTGAAGGATACAGCGGAGAGTGTTCCAGAGCCTTCCGGCTGCTATATAGTGGAAAAGTAAAACCGCAGGATGTTTTCCCAGATTATTTTTAATGCCTTTCTCATCAGCAAACATGGAGGAGTAGGGGACTTGGGTGGACGGCACCTCCTCCGTAGTCTGTGGGGTACAGCTTCTTACTTGGTAAGGAACATGCTTGTGAAATGGATTGTAGTAATGCCCAGCACACAAAGGCTTCCCAAGTGCCTTCCCACCTGGCGTCTGGCCCGGTCCTGTGGGGTATAGACTCTTCTTCCTGTTCTAGTGGTGAACAGAGTTGGTGAAGTCCTGCCCAAAGCCACACAGTTCTGACCTGGGGATGTAGCTCAGTTTGTAGAGAGTTTTCCTAGCATGCCCGAAGCCTTGGGTTCGATCTCCAGCACAACTTAAGATGGGTACACGCCTGAGTTCCTAGAACTTGGATGGTAGAGGCAGGAAGATCAGAAGTTGAAGGTCATCTTCAATTGCAATGGAGAGTTTATGACCATCTGGGCTACATGAGACCTTGTCTCAAAAACAACAAACAAACAAAACACGTCTCCGTGCTTAAGTAAGTGGAAACGCCTAGAGCCAAGCCAGACTGTCTCATGTGTCCCTAGGATAATAATCAAAGCAATATCCCATTGTGTAGTGTAGCCCACTTCTCCCAGAAAACATGACCATTGGCAGCCCTCGGTAAAGTCCCATGGCTCATGTGGAGGTCAGATGCCTTATCTGAGTCCTGTTCCCTCCTTTACCACGTGGGGGTCCAGGGACTGCACTCACCGGGCCCTCCCTTCACAGATGCTCTTACAGCTCCCCAGCTGCCCAGCGTGGCCAGGCATGCTTCCCGCTTAAGAGTCTCGGCCGTGGCTGTTCCTTCCGTTGTTAAGGGCCCTGATCACAGACTATGTGGGACTCAAGCCCGCACAGAAAACCCACCTTGGATGGCCTTCTTTAGCCACCCTTTCAATACTGTCCCTTGTCACTACGGCTTTTCTTTTTTTTACCCTCTGCGCTTCAGCTGTAAAGACAGGTGTATACAATCACTGGCTTGGTGTCCGCTTCCCCCACTGGAAGGCCGACACGGGGGAGGGCAGGCACCATATGGGTTTTCTGCCATGCCATACCTTACCACCCAGCCTGCTGCCTGGCATACTGTGGCTACTCATTAAAGACGGCTGGATGATTGATTGGGCCCGTGGTCTAAGCAGGTAACCCTCCTTCAGAGCCACAACCAAAGCAGCGTTTTTAGAAGAGCCACGGCACTGCTCAGCAGAGCTTCGGAATGCATTACTCATCCATTTAATGGGCGTTCAGCACAGTTTGTGTGCAGAGGCTCTTCACAGATGGTTGCTTAGCATCCTTCGATTGTTGCGGGCCGGTCTCCCATCTTCCAGCCTAGGCACCCCTGGCTCCCTCAGTTGTCCAGCGCCCCGTTTTCAGATGCCTTCCCATCCTAGTCGCCTTCTTCAGCCTGCCCGTGAGGTTCCAGAATTTAAGGCTTGGTCTTTTGGTGAAGCTCGGCTTTGTGACAGTCCCACCAAGGAGCCTTGTTTTTTTTTTCCACTTGTCTTTTTTTCTTAAAAAAAAGGTTTTGTTAGATTTTATGTGCAGTTGTGTGCTCATGGATGAGTGTCATAGTATGCGTGTGGAGGTCAGCGGACAACTTGCAAGTGTCAGTTCTCTCCACGTGGGGGTTTCAAATATCAAACACAGGTCTCGGGCTTGGTGACTGAGCGACTTTAGCCACTGAGGTCCCCCTCCCCCAAATCCTTGCTACTAGAGCTTGAACATAAGGCATGCTGGTACATGCTAGGCAAGCACTCTACTGGTCAGCCCCACCTCCCGCCCATGCCCATTCCTGCTTATTTCTCTTAACATAGCCCAAATAGCTTTGTCTGTGTGGGCTACTGTGATGGGGGTGGGGTGGGGTGGGGGCCGGCACTCCTTCAGACACCGACCTGAGCCTTATCAACTACCTCCAGCCTATCTCCACCTATCTTATCCACTTATCTCAAGCCCCTCCCTGACTCTCAAGCAGCCCTCAAAGTTGTAACATTTGGGGTTCTTTATTTTGGTTTTTAGAATTTTAAGATTAAAGTAACTGTAGATCTGTGAACAACAGTAGATCTGTGAACAACAGTTAACTCAATCTGTGTTGGGGTTTTGGGCTTTTTTGGTTTTTTTGGAAACAGGGTTTCTTTGGGTAGCTCTGACTATCCTGGAACTCGCTTTGTAGACCAGGCTGGCTTCGAACTCACAGAGATCTACCTGCTTCTGCCTCCTGAGTGCTGGGATTAAACACCCGCCCCACCACCGCCGCCCCGGCTCTGTGTTCTATTTTTAAAGTAATTAAGTGTAGGTCAGGTTCACCAGCAAGACCAGGGGAAGAGAATGGCACTCAGGACACTGGTTTGCCTTAGCTTCCCCTTCCTCCTCCTCCTCCTCCTCCTCCCTCCCTCTCTCCATCGTCCTCCCCTTCCTCCTCCTTTCCCCCCACTTCTCTGTCTCCCCGTCTCTCCCTCGTCTCTTCTGCTCTTCCCCCTCCTTCTGGACCAGGATTTTTGCCATATGTATTTGATTTGTTCACTTAGGCAAGTTGAGTGCATCCTGTTAGGCTGAGGGAGAAACAGCTGATTGATTCCCTTCTTAATTAGTGAGGTTCTTCTGCGTGCTTGGTTTCCATCTCTGCCCAAATCATTTGTTCCCTATTGGAGCCTGGATGCCGAGGCTTCAGCTCCTGTGATGAGGAGACTCTGTCAGGTCTGACAGAGAGGGGGCAGGAAGGAAGCTAAGGGCAAGGCTTCTTCTCTGGGGCTGTTTGGCCTCTTGTGCATTTCCATGCCTGCTAAGGTGTGTGAGGCCTGACTGGGGGCTTCCCCCCCCACCCACCCAGGTTGGGTCTGGGTACTTCCCTCTCTGTCCCTTTTATTTGCCTCCTATGTTTCCTCTTGCTTTGAGGAGGTCCCTCCGGATGGGACTCCCTTTGCCTCCGAGGACAGAAAAGGCCCAAGGTTTCCGTCCCAGGCTGACTCTGATCTTGGAATACACCACAGGTTTCTAACTCATTAGGCATCGGAGATAGCCATAGCCTTGACCTCTCTACCCCCTGAGGGCTAGAACTAGAGGCATTCCATCCGGCATGGCTTATTTGGTGCTGGGGATCAAACCCAGGTTTCATGCATGCTACCAAATGAGCTACATTTCCATCCCTGGAGCGTGTGTTTGTCTGTTTGGTTGGTTTTCTTGTTTGTTTGTTTTGTTTAAAGGTCAACTGGAAATGGGGTGGATCTCCACACCAAGGCTCCAGTGTCGCGGCCACTTGAGTCTGAATGGCTGTGTCTTTTGAGGCGGGTCATGACAGGGTCATGATGGGCAGAATCATTGAATTGCCAGGGAAACTGGGGAAATGGTCTCCTTTGTGTTGTGCAGTCAACATCTCAAGGTAGAAGCCCCAGGGAGTGTGCCCAGGGAGTGTGCCGAGGGCTTTCCTCAGCAGCCAGCCTCAAGGCCATTAGAGGTCCCAGCATCACTGACCGGTTTAAATCTCCCATCTGATTTCAGCTGCTGCTCACTGGCATCCCTCAGCTGGTACAGTTGGTCTGCCCATGAGTGGTTCTAGTGGGATGTTTTGCCTCCGACATTGGAGAAGGGAGTAGTCATCTAGAAGCTTTCCAAGGACCTGTGCCTCAACCTTTCTTCCAGCCTGAGTGGCTTGTTCCCATGTGACCGACCACTCAGCGAGCATGCACTGATGGCCAGTCCCTCTGTACAGGGCACCTGGGGGACACTGAGTCTGTAGACCTGTGCGGCAACTCTCAGAGGGCCCTGGTAGCCAGGGACAGACAGGCTCCTGGGAAGGGTAGGTGAGGTAGAACTCCTGTGACATGCAATGCCATGTGGTGTCACCATTTTTTTTTTTTTGCTGCAGAGAAGGGCTAGCTAGCCTTGGAAAGAGGTGGGGGGTGGGGGTCCTGAGAATCCTGCTCTGGGTTTGCCCTTGGTCTCCATGGCCATTAAAGGCTTTAGGGGGAATGATGAGCCATGATGCAACATCACTGGATCTGTCCCAATCCAGCCCAGCTTTTTCTATTGCATAGGGACAGTGCTGTGGCTCTCTAGTAAGAACACAGCACCCACCGTGGGTTTTATCAGGAATCACAATGTTGGTGAGTGGAGGCGGTTCCTGCCCATTGCCCTTACCTCAAGAGGGGCTTGGGTGCCACTGGGTGCTCTGTGAGATGACTGACAGACTCCCACATTTGGAACCCCACACCCTGGGCCTCTGGGGACTATTTTTGTGATCGTGGTGTGTCGAAAGAGTCTAGCTGATCTGTTTCTCCATCTTAGTTATTATCTAGAATAATGAACCACCTTGCTCCCTGGCACGCTGAATCCTGAGCTCCTCCGTCCCCGAGGCCCCCTGTCTCCTTTAGGGAGTCCTGCCTGAGTTTAGAGCTAGAGGGAATACCAAGTATTCAAAGTTCATGGTAGTTCAAAGTTCGGACCAGAAGGGCCTCATCGTCTCTCTAGGCCAGCTCCACTGGCCAGTGTGCAGTCTGGAGGATGGGGCAGAAGCCCAGAGTGAGCAGCAACTTCTACCAGGGCACACAGCAAATTCAGAGACAGGGCAGAGACAAGCCAAGTCAAGAGACAGCCTGTAGCATCCTTGCATATGCCTTGAGTGCTTCTTGACCAATCCCCTTTTCTGTCCGCCTGGACTGGTGACCTCTCTCCCTGTATTCCAGGCCGCACAGGAAGCCAGGAAGGAAACACCTGTTAAGAGAAGAATGGAGCCTGCTAGCTTTCGTCATCACCTCCGGCTTCCCATACCTCTCTCCACCCCATCTTTCTCTCACCTCTGTACCTTCAGACAAGCCGGAGTCAGACCCCACCGCAGCCGTCTAGGCTGTTTCAGGCCTCTCTGGTAACTTTCTGTTACCTGAAAGTCAGTCACGACTAGGGCAGGGCCGGCCAGGCAGCCGGGGAAGGAAGGCTTGGTGCGGGAGGAGGAATCGATGGTTGAGATGGAAGGCAGGAACGAGGCGTTAAGAGAAGGAATAAAGGGAGCTGGAGAAATAGTCCAACAGTTTAGAGCGCTTGCTGCCCTTGTAGACTCCCAGGGTTCGGTTCCCAGAACCCACAAGTGGCTCACAGACGTTTGCAACACCAGTTTCAGAATATCCGACGATCTCTTCTGGCCCCTGCGGGCATGGGGCTCGCACACAGTATGCAAGCAAAATACTCGTAACACATTTTTTTAAAAAATCTTAAAGACGGGAGGAATGCAAAGGCATAGTATGCGGGCTGGGGCAGAAGGTAGACATCCTCTTGAGCAAGCCTGGCCTGCACCGGGGCCTCCAGGTACCACCAAGCCCTTTCCAGTGAGAGGAAGCGTCCCCTGTACCGACTCCTTCTGCGGGAAGTGGAGGCCAAGTCACCCGACATCGCGCGGGGCGGAGGGGTGGGGGCAGCGGGCGATAAGAGCGAGTCACGGGGCTGGCGGGCTGGTGCGGTCGGGCCCGCCCTGCCTGCTGGACCTATGAGCCGGCCAGATCTGCCTTGGCCCGCCCTCCCGCCTCCAAGTAATGAGGATGGCGTCACCGCTGCCCGCGCCACGTGCTCCCCCGCTGCCTGCCGAGCTGCTTTGTACGCAGCAGCAAAAAAATCCAAGGCTCGGAGATGCTTTCAATTCTTGGGGAGGGTTTTGTTTGTTTTTAAAGCGAGGAAGAACTTTGCCCCTAGCTACGACTACGCAAGATCTTGAGAGGCCCCGGAGACCCCAAGCCCTGGCTGCCACCGAGGCTGCAGGAACTCGGGAGCTTGGTGGGAGGTGTGTGGGTTCCCTTGCTTTCTGCCAGGGGCTGTGATTCTGACCTAGGACAGGTGTCCGTGCGTGGTGTGGCAGAAGAGAAAAATTAACCCAGCCCAGAATTCCTTGCGCTGTCTGCCCAGGCCTGCACCTGGGTCCTCCGCTAAAACAAGGGCTCTTTAAACCGCTCAACAATCGATGTCTCTGACCCACCTCACCCCTTACTGTGGGCCAATAATAAGCGGGCTGGAGAGATGGCTGGGCAGTTAAGAGTACTTGCAGCTCTTAAAGAGGACCTGGATTCTGTTCTCAGCACGCAGAGCACCCTGTAACTCCTCCCTCCAAGAGATCGTTTGCCCTCCGCAGGGTCCCTCCCACATGTGGCGTTCACTCACAGAAGCACATAAATAAAAAATAAGATTTTAAAACATTAATAGATGAAATCCTAAGTGTGGTGTTTGTTTTCACTGTGTGCCTATACACGCAAAAAGTGCATGCTCTGAGTAAAATGTTTTGTTGTTGTTTTTTAGCTTTGTTTGTATTAGTGTGGTGTGTGTGTGTGTGTGTGTGTGTGTGTGTGTGTGTGTACATCTGCAGGTGCCTGGGGAGACTAGGGAGAATAGGTCACAAATCCACCCTCCTCCCTAGCTGGGGTTACAGGCTCATGAGCCTCTGACCCTGGGTGCTGCACACCAACCAAAGACTGGCTGGCCCTGTACAAGAACAGCAAATGCCTTAACTTGTGAAACGACTCTCTAGCCCCGGAAACGTGTACCTTGCAGCGGTTGTGATCAGAAAGCTACTGGGCTCTGGTCCCTAAGACCCCTCCAGTTTTCAAAATATCCAGCTTCTGATCCAGAGCTGAGTCCCTTCCCGCGTGGAACCTGACTGAGTTTTGCAGGTTCCACCACAACGGTGGTAAACAGAAGGTTGGTAAACACATTACCGGTAAAACAAACGCAAGCATGCTTCTATTATCTCTGTCTGAAACCCCGATGACTCATACGGTTTGGCCTTCTAGCTAGAAATGGGATCTGCGACGGGGGATGGCCCATTTAAAAGCTGACCTAGTTAAAACCCAGGAGCACCAAAACACACAGGGTCAATCTGATGGGAGTCTTCTGTTCGAAGCCTGGAACTTGGAACCTAAACTGGTGAGGGGCTGACAAGGTTGAAACCAAAGCCACATGTATTTATTTGATTATCTCTCAGTAAAGGAAAGGAAAATCGTGGCTGGAGCTTGGTAAAGAAAAACCGGCAAAACAGGATGTAGAGGTTGAACATGGAGGGTGTGTTTTGAGTACCCTATGCATCTCCAGATCAGTGTGGGGGGCTCAGGATGTTGAGCTAGGAGCCCATGGCAGGCAGCTTGGAGGACAGGGGCAGGTTAGGTGCTTTAGTTTTCCAAGCCGGCATCTTCAGTGTGGATGCTATACATGTGTGGGTACTATAGTGGAGCCAGCTGTGGGTCAAGGGGGTGATGGGTGGCTTTTTCCAAGCCAGTGATGTTCTGGGCTACGGCATCTTATTGTTTAATCCAGCCCTAGGTGGTTGGCACTAGAGTTGTGACAGGAAACTAGAAGCCTAGGGAGGTGAGATGTCCTAGATCAGTGGTTCTCAACCTTTCTAATGCTGAGACCCTTTAATACAGTTCCTCAGGGTGTGGGGACCCCCCCCCCCTCCAGCCATAAAGGTATTTTGTTGCTGCTTCATAACTGTAGTTTTGCTACTGTTGTGAATTGTAATGTAAGTATCTGTGTTTTCTGATGGTCTTAGGAGACTTCTGTGAAAGGGTTGTCCGTCCTCTAAGAGGTCTCGACCCACAGGTTGAGAACCACTGGGCTAGAGAGAGAAACTCGGACTAAGCCGGGTCTGATTGACTACAAAGCCTGCCTGCCTCCTGCCCGCTCTCTCTGTTACCACAGAAGTTCCGAAAAAGTAAGGAGCAGAGCTCTCAAAAGTATCCTTCCGCCCGGGACTTTATTTTTTAGAAAGCTGTTGTAGATCCAAGCTGTCCATTTTAATCAGAGCCATGTGACCCACACACATACTTGGCTGTCACGGTCATAAAACTTGATGAGATTGTGTTTTGTATCTTGTGAACAAGGGACGCACCTTTTCATTTTGCACTGGGCTGTAGTTAACATAGCCACTCCTGGCTGAGACAGCATCTCCCTCTGGTCTTTCTGGGTGCCTCCGATCTGCCCTCAGTGGCCTGTCTTATCTACTAGGGACATTTGAAGACTGCTAAGTCCCTAACTCATCCTACTACTTGGTACTCTGGGACGGGGCTATTTACCGGCTAGCTGTCATCTCCCGGCATGCCGCTGCTCTTTCTGGTAGACTCCTCCCCTAACCCCATCTTGGTTCACCATGGCTTCTGTGTCTCTTCAGCCAACAATGTGGCAGGAGTGCCCTGTGTAGGGAGAACTGGAGGCCTATATGCTGAGTGCTGGGCCAGTTTGGTAGGGTAGCGGCTGATGGGTTGTCAGGGCTGGTGCCTGACTGGCATAGGCACATACCCAAAGCTGCTGTATGAAAGACAGAGCTCTTGCGGCGTTGATTTCCACCGGTTACAGCACACACGTTTTCGCGCTGCGTGTCAGGGCTGTTTTGCCCCTCTCTTTGGGTGTCCCCAGGACTCATATTGTGCCTGGCCCAATAAGGGGGGCATTTGCTAAGCAGTGCTGTGGTGTGCGTTCCCGCTAGGCTGATTATGGGGAAGGACAGTCTCTGACCTCTAGGAGGATCAGATGCTTAATACACGATTAAATGATTCATGCAGCAACCGCCTCTGAGCCCGGAGCCCAGCCTGGGTGCTCAGCGCCAATTACAAGGATGGCTGGAGGGGGCGGGGGGGTGGGGGGGGAGCTTGAACTAGATTTGGGTACAGGGGTAGGTGACGAGGGAAGGCTTGTGGATTACATTTAGAAACTTAAACATTTTCCCAGCATTTTTTTGAGACTGGAATGTGCACTTTGTAGGTTAAACAGATGTCACCGCCCCCTTTCTAAGAGGTAGAAGCTCGGACTCCAGAGGACAGAGATGGTATCATTGAGCCCAGGGTTGGGGTCTTGCATCCAGGGTGAGGTCTGTTACCAGTAGACCAGGCTATCGCCTAACCACATCCTCCCCTGAGGTCACAGCCTTCTAGTCTGAAGTAGCTTGGTGGCAGTGACCGGGGCTGCAGCCTTAGAGATGTAGGAGAAAGGTCACATCTGAGAAATCTGTAAAGGCAGATTCGCTGGTTTTGAAACAAACAAGTTCTTGAGCAGAGTGAGTGTGTTAGTGTTTATCATGAAATTCAGCTCCCACTGGTGAGGAACTATGGCAAACCCAAGCTTGGGGTGGGGTGGGTCGGGTTTTGTTGGGTTTTTTTGTTTGTTTGTTGTTTGTTTTTTAAGAACAGGGGAGCAAGGGCAGGCTGACTTCTTGGGATTCTGTGGTACCTTTCCACTGCCAGCAGGATGTGAGTGCCAGCCTCCTCCTGGGTGTGACCTCTGGGGGAATGGAGATTGCCTCCTGCCTGGGGCTGGAAGTTCCTGTGTAAGCAGAGTAATCTTGGTCGCTGGGGCTACACAGAGTAACTAACTGTGTTGGGATGTTTTAAAAATGGCTGGTGGAACCGGGAGGACATCTAAACCCGAAGTACAAACTTTCCGTTTAATTTTAACTTGTAGTTCGCTCCTACTCAGGGCTGGGCAAGGGAAGTGGGCCTTTTTTACTTTGTTTTGTTTTGAAGCACAGCACACCCCGAATACAAAAGAGATGTTCTCCTCACGTGGAAGGGCTAGAGAAGAGGCTGCCAAGTATGGAGGAAGTGGGCTGGAAATGATAGCAGTTGCAGGGTGTGTCCCTCTCATTCGCAGGGGGACGGCCAGATGACCACTCACGGAGGGGACCATGGCTAGAGTTTTTGTTTTGTCCCCTTTGAGTCACTTCTCAGGCAGCTCACCTGCCTCTCTCATTGTGAGCCTGCGTGGCCCTGGGCTTTCTACGGGATACTGAAACCTTAGGGTCTATGTCCTGGATCCTCCATCTTACCTCCTAAACAGTGCAGGACACCCCCTCATTCCCTGTCAAGGAGGGGCAGGAGCAAAGGAGACTGGGAAAGGCTACCTGAGAGTTCTCCAGAGGGAATGGAAGCAGCCCCTGCCCCTTTGGGGACCTACACCCCATGGGGGGAGGGGAGTGCACAGCCATCTGAGCCATGGCCAGGTTGAGCTCTGCACCCTGAGGACTGAGGTAGAAGTGGTGTCCACCCAGCTGGTGAGGCAGGAAAGGGTTGAAAGGAAACCATTAGCCCTGGGAGCCTGTGTCAGAAGTGCTTCTGGGGATCACTGTGTTGTGTGGCCGTTGTTGACCACGTTGGTTCGGCAGTTATCTGCTGTGGCTGTCCTGAATTTCAGGATAAGAGTTTTTTTTTCTTTTTTATGTTTTGAGACGAGGTCTCTCGTACAGTCCAGGCTGGCTTCAGACATGTCTGTGTAGCCAAGGATGACTTTGAACACACCTGGTTGTTATGGTGCTGGGGATCAAACCCGGGGTTTCGTGCATGCTAGGCAAGCACTACCAACTGAGCCACACCACCAACCCAAGACAAGTGTTTTTAATGTGGTTGTGAATAGAGAGAATCCCCCTCCAGGGTGTAGCTGGGGTGTTGAAATGAAACTGTGTGTGAAATACTTAAAAATGGGTCTGTTGTGGGGGAGGGCGGTGATTTTTTTTTTTTTTTTTTTTTTAACCGTAGCTGCGGTGACTTGCATGTTGTCCCTGGGAGGGGGCTCCCAGTTTGGGTGTGGTACTGGGAGGTGGAGACTGGTCATTGTTTTGTAGAAATGCTAGGCAGCCTGCCCTGAGAGCAGGAGTTGGGGAGGGGCTATGCCGCCGCCCCCCACCCCACCACCCCCCCACCCCCCTCCAGGATAGAGGCAACTTCCTGAGGAATTCCATTGACTGTCCAGCGTTACCTCCCCATCCCAGGCCCTCTTACGCTTGGCTAATGGCATGACGAGGAGAGGCCTTTGACCACTCTAGAAAACCACATTATGTCTGCGATCTTTGACTGGGATCTGCCTTTGGGAGCAGGGATTCCCAGGAAAACCAGTGAAGGGAGAAGACCGGGCCCCCGGAGTCCAGCATTTATTACTCGTGTCCCTCGGCCCACAGCCTCTCCCCACATTTACCTGCTCCCAGCAGCCTCCTTTCCTCTCTAAGTTTTCATGCCCTAGAGTGGAGGGCCGGCCACCTGCCTTTATTCTTAGGGACTCTACCCAGTGCGTGAGGCTTGGCCTGGACCCATGGCCTTTTGGACTTCCTCGGCTCTCAGATCCATCAAGAAGATGGAGCATGGCCAGGACGCCCGAGCTTTGTGATTCAGTGAGGAAGGTGGTGTTCCTGGCTCCCTTTCCTTCAGGTGGAACTCTGAATGGCTGCTACGCTGTCCTGCAGGAGACACTCACTGTACCTTCATCCACAGGGAAGAAAGAAGGCAGGGTGGACTCCGTTCCCTGAAGGGTGACTGAGTACAAGGGCTTGTGGAAGACCGGAGCAAGCCGGTCTGTCTGTAGAAAACTCTAGGCTAGGTCGCCTTCTTGGAGAGGCGCAGCCATGGCTCCTGTGCTGTTTATCCAGGGGAAGGAAAGGGTCAGAGGACAGTGGTGACCCTGTGAGCCGTGTGGGCCTGTGGTGAAGTACCAAGAATGGAGGGTGTAGCATACCCAGTGAGTATTCTTGATGCTTCCCAGAGGCTGCGGCGTGGTTCTGAGGCAGTGTCCTGGTGGGCAAGGACGAACCGAGACAAGTGCCGTTAGGAGGGGTCGTCTTCTCTTTTTAGATTCCTTCCAGCCAGGCCTAGTGCCACAGATCTCTAGACAGGAGGATTACCAACTCAAGGCCTTTTTTTTTTTTTTTTTTTAAGCTATATACAAGGGTCCAACTTAGGCAACTTAAAGAGAACCTGCATTAAAATTCAATAAAATAATGAAGATTGCTCGCCTAGCGTATGTGAGGGCCGAGGCTCAATTGTCGGCTCCATCCCACAGTAAGGTTCCTTCCATCCCTCACAGGCTGGGTTCCCCAAGCACCCAGCTTGCCCAGGAGAACTTTGGTCTGTCTGCCAACCCCTTGGGCTGTTTGTGACTACCTGAGGCCCACTGGCTTCCTCCTGGCCTATCATCCGTGTTCACTGGAGCCAGCAACTGCCCCTGCAGTGAATTTGACTTGGAACCTCCTCCTCACCAGAGTGGCTTTTTGCTTGGTCAAAAACAAAGGACACCCCCTTCCTCTTTGGACAGGGAATGGGTGAGGACTTACAGGCCCATGAGGGCACCTCCTTTAGTTGGCCTTGGGACCTTGCTGGCAGTCATATTTCAATGTGGACTATCCTAGGAGTATAGGTTTCCTCTTCTCCATCTACTAGGCAGGGATTAAGGAACACATCCGTGAGCCATGTGGTCCAGCAAGTACGCCTTGCCGCTCTGTATACTTGATGAAATAACACTCAAGTATTCAGGACCACACGAAGCTCGTGGTTCTGTTCTTGGACAGCACCAAACCTTTCCAGTCTGGTGGGAATTTCTCCTGAACAGTGTTGTCTAGGCGTGAGGACTTAGAAGGGGGCTCTGCTGCACTGCCCCTAGGGTGGGGTGGGGCGGGACGGGGATAATTGCCGGGCCTCAGTGGGCAGGCTGAGGCTGAAAGAAGGAGTGAAAACAAGTATGAGTGTGTTCTGTGCGAGCCATGAGCGTTTGGGGGAGAGGATGGTGGGGGTTGAGCACAGGAAGCCTGCCTCCACTGGGTGATCTGGCCTGGGCATTCGTAGGCAGGGATACCAGATGCCACCAACACTGACCCCAGCACTGTGGCTGGTGCCTGTGGGTAGTGGTGACTGATTTTCATTGTATACTGGGGTTGAAGAGCATGTAGCAGGATGTTGTTACACACACACACACACACACACACACACACACACACACAGCAGCCTCAGTGATGGCAGAGCCTACTGGTTGTCCTCTCTGAAGTGACTCCCTGTTCTAGAAGTGTGCTTACTCAACATTCTCCTGTCCGGGTCCTGCTAATGCCGGAAAGACCGGGCAGGCTGGTGATCCTTTGCTCTGAGGCAGCTCTGATCTGTACGAGCCAGAAGATGTGACAATGGGGTGTGTGTGTTTGTGTGCGTGGTGTGTGTGTGTGTGTGGGGGGGGTGATTCTCTGACCTGTCCCCGCTTCCACTCACGCCATCCTTCCCTTTCCAGGTGAAGGAACTCGTCCTGGACAACTGTCGGTCGATTGAAGGCAAAATCAAAGGCCTCACAGATGAGTTTGAAGAACTGGAATTCTTAAGTACAATCAACGTAGGCCTCACCTCCATTGCGAACTTACCAAAGTTAAACAAACTCAAGAAGGTAAACAGCCAGGGCTTGGGAGCCGGGGGCCTGGAGCCGGGAGGCTGGGGTGGGGGCTGCTTTGTGCTCAGGGAGCATAATTAAGGGCAAGGCAGGTGCATGCTGCAACTCACTGGTGTGTCCTCTTGGGGATGCTCCCTTCCTGCTGGCTGGGGAGAGCTAGGCGGCTTGGGGCCCTGAGCCGTCGAGTTAAGAGCGTCTTCCCCCCTCTGCCTCATACAGCTTGAACTAAGCGATAACAGAATCTCAGGGGACCTGGAAGTATTGGCAGAGAAATGTCCGAACCTTAAGCATCTAAATTTAAGTGGCAACAAAATAAAAGACCTCAGCACAATAGAGCCGCTGGTAAGTCCCTTGGGGTCCTCCGCTTTCCTTGGGGGCAGTGGGGAGCCCAACTTTTGCGTGTGTGTTTTGAGTTCACTTCCATTCCTTTGAATCTCCTTCTGTGCTGTGAGCGAAGGCGGGAAGTTGGGTGCTTTGACCAAGGCCCTCTGGCCAGAATGGGCATCCAGTGTGGGCCAGGGAACGGACCCTGTCTGGTGTGTGCCCTTCAGCCTGGGGTGTAGCATGTCTGGGCTCACAGCCTGACTGGCTTGCCACCCTTTGAGGAGAGAGGAGCAATCTGGTTCTAAGCTGACTGGAGGTAGATCGGCCATTGTTTCTTCTTGGGGCTAGGACAGATGCCGGCCGGTGGGAACCTGGTACAGGCCTGCCTTTGCATATGTGGAGCATGGTGTCTCTGTTGGTGACCTGGGCCTCAGAGACATGATGGGTGACACTACTTGTTCTTCCCTTTACTCATTTTCCAGTTAGAAAAGGGAAATTTTGGTCAGAATGACATTCTCCATGGTCAAGATATGAAGTGCAGCATTCTTTTTTTTTTTTTAAAGAAACCACCCAAAGATGTGACAGAAAAAAAACCTTTGGTAGAAAAAAGTAGCCCATTCAGCAAGCTTGCTGTTGAAAATATGCACAGCACCAGGCACTGTAGACTTGAGGAAGGTCCCAGGACGCTGCCAAAGTGACTGGTCCAAGTAGCAGTAGACCTCCCTCTGAGTTTGTGTTTCCAGGGTTCTTGTCCACAAGGCACTCCTCAGTCTCTGGACACTCTCGCTGACTATCAGGTGACAGTGTCAACAAGCTGGTGTTGCTTTTTCGAGCTCAGACTTTACCTTTCTGTCTGTGTCTTGGGGTCAGCTAATAAAACACATTGACCACAGAAAGTTCTTTCCAGGTCTCCCACTAATCACCCAGGAGAAGGCAGAACTATTTTCATCTGCCTGGAAGTCCTGATGTCGTCATGTTGTTATGAAAAGAAACATCTTTGAAGTTCTGAATCACCTGTGTTGGGAGTGCGTCTAGGGCTGAGTCTATAAAGTCTTCATAAAACAGTGTGGCAGGGTCACCACAGGAGACCACACATACGCACGTGTCCTCACTTCCCTGCACGCAGATCACATGATTTATGCAGCTTCCCACCCTGGTTATTGACATAATGTCCTCTGTCCTCCCGGGATTGGAACCTGTTTTAGGTTGGGGGGTGCTGGGCCCCCTCACAAAGACTGGAACTCAGATGTCCTTTCTGCCTTGGGCCTTTCCACCAAGAATTGCCTGGGTCTGCATACAAAAGTGGTAGAGAGTCAACTCTGACCCCGAAGGGTCTGCTCTTCCTAGTTTGACCTGGTCCCCATGGCAACAGGATGGCAACAGGGACTCGTTGTGGAATGAGTCCTTAATGAATGAGGGGGGTGGTCAGGATCTAGCTGCCTCACTTGCTAACTGTGTGCCTCCTTACTTCGTGGGCCTCAGTTTTCCCAACTGTCCAGCGAGATAACATGGGCAGGACTGGTCTGACCTGATAGAGATATGGTATTCAGTGTTCCAGACAGAACTGGGGTCCTCTGTCGCTTCTTTTCCTGTCCTCGTGGACAGTATATTTAACAGGCTAAGAGTGCAGGCCTTCGCCTCTCGTTCCTCAGCTGGGCAGCACACTGGTCGTTAGTTCTGCCTTGCAGGGGTTGGAGGATACTTTGACTCAGTGCATGAAGATCTGTGCTCCTGTGACGATTAGATGCAGAAGTTAGTTCACGCTGTCCTTTTCACCCCCTTTGAACTGACAGCAGGGGTGTGTCAGAGCTCTCCGCTCATGTCCCAGAAGGGCTCAGTCATAGTTCGGCGACAGCTGAATAAAGTGTTGACTTTGGGTGAGGTTTTTCAAACCCTCAAGTCCAACCTGTTTTGTGCACTGAGGTCTGGGCAAGTGCAGAGCTAAGCCGAGCGCTCGAGTGTGCACACACTCTCACACACCTGGCTTCCTTCTCACTGTGGTTTGGGGCCGTCCATGCTGCCTTTTCCTGGGGTGTTTCCCCCTCCCCACCCACTTTCCACAGTGACCCTCACCATCGACCCCCTTTCTCCACTTGCAGAAGAAGTTAGAGAACCTCAAGAGCCTAGACCTGTTTAACTGTGAGGTGACCAACCTGAATGACTACCGAGAAAACGTGTTCAAGCTCCTGCCCCAGGTTACGTACCTCGATGGCTACGACAGGGACAACAAGGAGGCCCCTGACTCCGATGTTGAGGGCTACGTGGAGGATGACGACGAGGAAGATGAGGATGGTGGGTGACTTACCCTGGACCAACTGACCAGCCACCTGCCACCTCTTTTCAAAACCTTTGAACCTCATCTCCCCGGTCCCCAGTTAGTCTTACTGGTCGTCTCCTGAAAGACGTCTTGAGACTTGGCGGTTGTTAACAGTCATCCTTTCAAATTTGGTCTTTTCTCAAAGTCCCCCAGGGAAGGTCACTCTGTGCATCTCTCTTTTCTTTTATCTTTCTTTTCCTTTTTTATTTTTTATAGACAGGAGGAGGGAGGGAGGAACGACAGGAGGATGGAGGGAGGACAGGAGGGATGATGGACAGGAGGATGGAGGAAGGGAGGACGGGAGGATGGAGGGAGGACAGGAGGGATGATGGACAGGAGGATGGAGGAAGGGAGGACAGGAGGAGGGAGGGAGGAACGACAGGAGGATGGAGGGAGGACAGGAGGGAGGGATGATGGACAGGAGGAGGAGGGAGGGAAGACAGGAGGATGGAGGGAGGACAGGAAGATGGAAGAAGGAAGGCGTGCATCTCTAGTGTCACCCCAGACTTGGGAGAAGAGGCCAGTAAAGGTTGGTTTGGGGACTTTTCCCCACCTGGGAGACTAGGTCTTCTGCTGGAGAGGTTGTGGCGCCCCCTGGTGGTTGCAGCATGCAGGACACAGGCCAGCATTGGGCTGCTCAGGGGCCCCAGGCTGGGAAGTTGGGGCCTGTAGGCAATGTCAGACCCCTTGGGAAGGAATGATAGGCTAAAGGCCCCTCCTTCTAATCCCTTCCCGTTGTCCCCTGCAGGTCCCCTGCATGTCTTTACAGCCTAAACAAAGCTAAGAGCCCAGATAGTGCCCAGTCAGTGTAGACATGAATTTCCCTTGTTGGTCTGGGGTCTTCTGTTGATGTTCAGATAGTCTATTGGCCTTCGTGGAGGTTCTTTTCCCAGTAGATTGTGTCTCCCTTTTGGGGGCACGATGTGGTGCTGAGGATGTGGCAGGGGCCTGTGTCACAGTGCCCTGTTGCTCCACTGCACAGGCCGTGCATGGCCTTGAAGGAGTCATTTCTCTGAAGAGGGAGGCATGAGTTATGGTGACTTGGCCTCTCTGCTTCCCTGGGCCCCGGAACTTCTTGTTCAGACCTCTGTCTCTGTGGCCTTACCCACACATAGGGTCTCCCACCCGTGTGACGTGGAGGAAGGCTTCTAACATGTTTCATTTAGTATGTTTGGCTGTGTGATCACTACTTCTGTGCTGCGTTCGAACAGTGGGACTCTGGGCTTTTTGGTGGGGGTGGGGCAGACGTGGGCCGCCAGTCATCTCAATCCCTGTCGTGTTCTTGTTACCCATCCCCCACAGAGGAGGAATATGATGAATATGCCCAGCTAGTGGAAGATGAAGAGGAAGAGGATGAGGAGGAAGAAGGGGAGGAAGAGGATGTGAGTGGAGAAGAGGAGGTAAGGAGATAGGGCTGGCCTCTGTGCGGTCCACCTGAGTCCTGCCCCGCACCTCAGTTATCAGTCAGGGCACCCAGGAGCCTTGGGTTGTCTGTTCCCCCGCCCACCCCCAGGGAAGGGAAAGGAGCCCCTTTCCGAGGTTTTTTTACTGTACAGACATACAAAGTTCTGTTCGGGAAGTTAGTTTCAGAGTAGAGAAGGGAGTGCTGGACGCAAGGGCTCCACGTGCTTTGGGGAGACCGAGAACAACATTTGGGGGTCGGTTTTACTCTTTTCATGGTGTGGCTTTTGGTTTTTAGATTCAGATCGTCAGGCTTGGCCGCAAGCACCCTCCCCTCACTGCTCCATCTTGCCAGTCCCTACTTATTTAATAACCAGTTCCAGCCCCGACCTGTGCTAGCTGTGTGTCCTTGGACAGGTCACTTGGCTTTTCTGAGCCTCTTCGCATCTGTGAAGTAGGAATCCCGTCACCTTCCTCACTGGGTTATTGAGAGTAAAGTACACACTGACGGGAGGTGTCTGAGGGGTGGGTATATGGCGGCTCCCCTGAGTCGCAGCTGTCCACACTATCCTCTTTGTTCTAGGCGTGCTGGGTTTTGAGTTCGGACGCTCAGGGTCTCCCAGTCTGGGTCATTTCCCATGAGTTTGGAATGCTAACTCTGTTCTTTCTGCTAGTGGCTGGTATACGGGGAAAGGCAGCAAGCACATGGGTAGAGGCCTCCGGGCACGCACACGGTACACACACTGTAGTCTCATTCTCCCCTAGTTTTCTGCCTCCTTGCTTGATAGTGCACGTCCACCTGCCACACACACCACCTGAGCAGGTTTCCCAGCCTGCCTACCCCAGGGCTCGCGATGGTGAATGCCAGCAGGAAAGCCGGCTCCCATCTGTTCCTACAGTGTCTCTTTCTTCTGGGCCCAAGCTGCCAGGCACATCTTTAAGGGATCCTTGGGGGAGGGAATGTCTTTCCCTGAGGACAGGGTAGTGGGACATACCAGCATCGTACTGTTCTGGCCTGTCCTAAGAGCCCCATGTGTGGGTTTTTTGTTTTGTTTTTCTGTAATCTCGTTGACCATCTGCCCATTTCCAGTTACCAGTGAAGAAGCATGGAAATACATACACACACAGTCTTAGCAAGCAGACCAGGGAGAGAACTATTCAGTGACATGAAAGCAAATTTATTTCAACAGTTCTTAGAAAGCATAGGCAGCTGCGTGCCTTAGAACTGGGGGCTTCAGGTACAGAGAGGCCAGCATGGAACCCTGGGAAGTACCCAGAGCAAAGGCCCTGGGTGGAGAGGATGAAGTCACAGGCTTGGCTGAATCCAAAGCAAGTTGGAAGTGAAATCCTCAAGGGGCCCTGAGTCCCCCCCACCCCCACCCCCGGCTGCCTAGGCTCGGCTTGGGGGAGTGGCCGGGAGAGGAGAGCTGGGCTTGTCCACTTGATTCTGGGTTTTGCTGAAACCCGAGTCTCCCCTTGAAGCCAAAACCATATTGGGGACAGATGCAAGAAAGGATGGCCTAGTTTCAGTGACAGAGCACTGCCTGGGGATCCCATTCTCCTCCAAGCCTGCACACTGTGGAAAGCTGCCTGAGTTCCAGGGACTTCACATCCGGAGTCCCTAACATGGGCAGTCAACAATTACTCCACCCCCAAGGTGGTTTGCCAATGTCTCATGTGATGTTGGAGATGTCTTAGGGCACACGTTGAAAGCCTTCTGACTCAAATGGTCCCTTGATACAAAACAGTAAGAAGCCCTACTGTGTGTTTGCCCTGAGCTGCAGGCATTATCGTGAGCTCTGAGGTGGGAGACGAGGCCTTCCTAGGCAGGGGCATTTAACTCCCCTTCTCGTTTTTTTTAAACTCATGTATGTGTGCAGGTATAGTGTATGTACTTGTGTGTGCACACAATGTGTGGAGGCCGGAAGTCAATACCAGGTGTCTTTCTTGATCACTCTCCACCTTATATTTTGAGGCAGGGTCTCTCACTGAACCTGGAGCTCATTGATTTGGCTAAACTGCCTGCCACCGAGCTGTAGGGACCCACCTGTCTGTGCCTCCATGGTGGCCCAGCTTTCACATAGGTGCTGGGGTGGAGCTTGGTCCCCGGGCTTAGCTGCCTCTGAGCCCCACCCCCAGACCCGTTGGGGGCCCGGCTCATCTCCTGCTGTCTGTCTTTGCCCCTAGGAGGATGAAGAAGGCTACAATGACGGGGAGGTGGATGAGGAGGAAGATGAAGAGGATGCTGGTGGTACGTCAGCCTTCCTGTTGTGTCCTGGCGGCAGCCGGATCCCTTTGACCCTGGCGTTGACTTGCTTGGGCTGTGAGGGCTGGCGGTGGAAGGGGGGGTGCCCATCCGAGGGCGCCTTGTTTCCTCGATGGCCATGCTTCCTCCGTGTGTGCAGCTCTGGGTTCCGTGGGGCGGGCTGACTGGAGGATGGCTGCCTGTTAACTGTCCCTTTCTCCTGGCTTTTCCAGAAGAAGAGAGGAGTCAGAAGCGAAAACGAGAACCCGAAGACGAGGGCGAAGAGGATGACTAAAGGGGAATTCACCTATTTGGGGAAATTCCTATTGTGATTTGACTGTTTTTACCCATATCCCCTCCCCCCCCCTCCTATTCCTGCCCCCCCCGAAACTTATTTTTTTCTGATTGTAGCGTTGCTGTGGGAATGAGAGGGAAAAAGTGTACTGGGGGTTGCCGGGGGGCGGGGCGGGGGGAGGGGGAGGAATAAAATACTATTTTTACTGCCGTTCTTTATTTTCCCTCCTTTCTCCTTGTGTCTGGTTTTGTCCCCGTAATGCAATAGCTTAGTCCGCACCACGCAATTGTTTGTTCTTACTCTCTGGAGAGGGGGGCTGTGAGGTCTCCTTTTGGTATGCCCCACATCCCCAGAGTTGGTCCGGAGGCTGTGGCCGGCCTCCACCAGGTGACTCGCAGCCCAGGAGGCGCCGAATCCCAGCCCCTGTCTTCGGTAACTCTGCTCTGGTTCGTGTGGTCTCTGCTAGAGGCACCCGGCACCCGGGTTTGTAAATAGCAACCTAAAGGCGTATTTTGGCACTGGTCTGGGGACATTCCCCATCTCTCATCCCTTTTCCCCCTTCGCAGATGGCAGTGGGCTTTGCTTTCGCAAAAGAGAAACCTGTGTTGCTCTGGAGCTGTGAGCCTCAGAGCCTAAAACCGGCAGGCTTAGGAGAAACGAGTAAAATGGGTTTGGTAATCATAATGAAAATAAGTGAACCTTCATATTGCAACTTCTTTAAAAAAACACCATAACCTGTCCTATCTTGTTGTGTAAAATATTAGCGCAGTCTGTTTTGCAGAAATGACAGGAGGTGCTCCAGCTTAGAACATTTTTGCAAATCTAAGCTCTGGAGGCTCACTGCATGTCCACTGGGTAGCTTTGTTTTGTTTTCCTCCTCGCATACCTTGGAGCACGGAAAAGGAATGCAAGGTTGTGTTTTCTTACCTAGTGGACTCAAGTGACCGCAGGGCTCCTCCTGACGAATGCTGCCTGCTTTCGGCGTCCCCCTTCCGTATTGCTTTAGACGTGACATGCTGTTTCCTACCCTGTGTCTCATCTGTACAAAGAACATCTGCAACCCATTTTTCTCCCACCCTTGAGAAGAGCCAAACTTTGAGTTTTATGTCTGTTTGTCATTGATAAATTTCAATAAATCTTTTTGATACAATTTTTTTGGGGGATGGCTTCTTTCGAGTCCTTACGAGCCACTGATCATCCAAGGATCAACCGCTGGCCCAGGAAGGAAGTCTTGTTATTGTCACCTGCTAAAGCAGAGTATGTCACCTTACACCAAGGCTGGAGACTTGGTTCTCAAAGCAAGGCTGGGTGGGATGTGTCCTCCTTAAAGGCTACATTTAAAAAAAAGGGGGGGGGGGGTACAAGGCTTACTTATAATAAAAACATAAAACACCCAAAAGATAGACCAACAATAGCATTTGTTTTTTAATATCTTCAAGTATCTTTCATGTTTCTTTTCCTATTGTAAAAGAATGTATGCTTTGAAAACTCAGGAACGTATAAAACATTATTTAACAAACCCTAGAGTTACAGCTGGTGTTTATTGTGTACTTTTTACTTACGGCCCTGGGCATCTCTGTTCTTGTAGTTTTCCCAAGCACTCAGACTGGCTCCCTGGTAATCCTGTGGCTGAGGTCTGATTGGCTTCATTGTGACCATATATGTAGGTCATCAGATTATTTCTGGTTTCCCCTGCAGCAGACGTTCTGATAAGTATTTACATTTAAAATTTTAAAAATCTATTCACATTTAGTGTGTGTGTGTGTGTGTGTAAATGTAAGGATGCATGTCAGGACAACCTTTGGGAATCAATTTTCTCCATGGTATGTGGGTCTCAGATTGAACTTGGGGCATCAGACTCTAGGGCAAAGGCTTTTATTTGATGGGCTGCCTCTATCTTACCAGCCTCAAGAACTTATTTTTAATCAGAGTTTAATTAAGTAGCCCTGGCTGGCCTGGAACTAACACTCTCTCTCTCTCTCTCTCTCTCTCTCTCTCTCTCTCTCTCTCTTCCTTCCTCCCTCCCTCCCTCCTTTTTCCTTTCTCCTCTCTCTCTCCTCTCTGTATATCAGGCTGGCATCAATCTGCCTGCCTCTGTCTCCCAAGCAGACAAGATGGTCATTGGGCCAAAACTCCCTGAGCATTTTTTAAAGGTCTTGTATGAGATTTCCCTAAAAGTTTCCAAAATAGCCATCTGTGGGTGCACCAGTGATGTGCACACCTCTTCGCAGCCATATAGCTTTGCACCCCATAGCAAGCCCTCATAATCTTACAGACGTGGTTGAGTTTGAATGACTCTTAAATGCTTCTGAGAGGACCTGGGGCTCACCTCACCCTGACACCTGCTCTTTTAGGTTAGCTACCCAGTCTGGCTCTGGAAGTAAGGTCAAGTGGTCTATAGCTAAGCTCTGTGGTCATGGGGACCAGAAATCAGGTACACGTGTCCTGTGTCTTCCAGAGGGTAAGAACATGGAAGTGATGCGTCAGGATGGTGCTGCTGACCCTACCCCTCTGTGGTGGCTTTAATTGGCGTAGAGTGTGGGTCGTGAACAAGCTCTGCAGACAGCCTCTAGGGGACACCCTTGCTGTACCAGGCCGCGTATTTCCATCAACCTTTGAGAAAAGTTGCTGTGACATTTTAAATATGAAGGTGCTGGCTCAGTCAGTCAGCTATAACCTCGAGGACCTGGGTACCAGCCTCAGCATCCATTGTACAGAGCTGGATGTGGCATGTACTTGTAACAAGCATGGAGAGGTAGACAGGCAGATCCCTGGGCCTCACTGGTTAGCCAACCCCTGATCCTACTGAGAGACCCTGTGTCAGAAAGCAAAGTGAACAGCTAGGAGTAACCATTAAGGTTGACCTCTGACCTCTACAGGATTGTACACATGAGTCCATGCTCTGGTCTCCCTGGAACCCACTCCTCTATAAATGAAAAAGGCTGCGTAGCTTGGGAATAAAAGGTGAAGCCCAGGTCAGTCACTCTGGTTCCTGTAATATTTGTTTCATTGAATGGGAAGGAAAAAGTGAACCTTCTAATACTTTAGATGCAGCCAGTCGGTAGGCTCTCATAGTCTCCTAGAAGGTCACACGGACAGAAGAGCCCCGAGGAGCTGAGCTACGTCTGGTCCCAGAGCCAACCTTGGCCTTATCTCTGGCCTCCTGCATCTTTGACTTGTGGCTTGCTAGGTGAGGCATCGTGAGACGGTTCCTCAGCTCACACCAGCATGACTCAAGTTACCAATGTGCTAGCAAGTGCTATACAGATGAACAAGAAGTTACCCAGCTCCAGCTGTCCACAGCGGCACCTACCCAATAATCCAACTTGGAAGGTGGAGGCTAGAGGATCAGAAGTTAAAGGCCATCCTTGGCTACATAGCAAGGTTTTGGACAGTCTGCTTACAGGAGAATTTGTCCAAAAATTAAACCAGAAGCCTCCCAGTTCACCCTCTCACTTGAAGTTCTGGGAGGGCAAGGGATAGGCCCAAGGTCACACCACAAGGGAGTGGAAGAGCCGTGCCTTAAGCCCAGGATGCCTTTTCTGGGCTTTGGTACATGCCTCTGCTGAACTGTGTGGTTGAGGGAGGGCTCTACAGTGAGGATGGAAGGGATGAAGGGCAGTGTTTTCCAGGAGGAATGGAGCAAACCCACAGGTTTCATGTGGTGATAGAACCCATCAGTTCTCCACATTACTGATGCTGATGACCAATGGGAGGTTCCGCACCTCCTTCCTGGTGCAGTCACTGCCCGGAGAGATGGGGGGGGGGGTTGTTACTCTGGGTGTGACCTCCAGGCCAACAGGCTTTGAGTCCATCGCTCCCTTCAGTCTCCTAGACTGCACAAAGATGGAAACTGAGCTTCAGAAGCAAGAAGACTATCCAGCTAGTAACTGCCTTAAAGCCCCAGCCAGGTCTCTGACACCAGAGACACTGCTCTTCTCCTGTGTTAGGAGTGCTAGCAGATGCAGGCCAGAGGTGAGCAATTCAGGCTGTCTCATTTGCTGACTTGCAAAGACTATTTATATCCTGGTTCGGAAATTCATTGTTCACATTTGGAAGGATTCCCACACTGGGTCCCTAACAAGCGGTCCCTGTGGCAGGCTGAAGAAGGCCAGAGATGGGGACACGTTTGAAGCTGAGTGACTTGGCAGACCCTCTAGAGATTGGAGAAAGCCAAACCCAGTGAGACATTGTCACTGTGACCCCAGAAGCAGAAGCAGGAGACATAAGAGTTCCTCTTAGTGGGGGACTGTTGGAATGTGGATGGGAACACTCTCCGTTCCTGAAGTTCAGTTGGATGATGTCTCACTGCACACTCTCAAGGATAGAGGGTGTTTTCACAGTCTGCCTGGTGTCCAGAGACATATGGATAGTGGTAGAATAGAGACAGTTTGGTTGTTTGAAAGACTTTTATTATTTGAAATTACACGTATGTGTGTGTCTGTGTGGGGGTAAATGCACATGAGTGCAGGTACCCAAGGAGGCCAGAAAAGGAAGTCTGTCTACTCTGGAGCTGGGGTTACAGGCAGTTGTGAGCCACCCAGTGCAAATGCTGGGAATCAAACTCAGGTCCTCTGCAAACACAGCCTCCTCTCCTGTTCCATGGAGACAGTTTATTAAGAGAATGCTTAGGCCAGGCATGGTGGCAAACACCTTTAACCCCAGCACTCAAGAGTAGGGTGGATCTCTGAGAGTTCAAGGCTACCATGGTCTACATAGTTCTAGGCCAGTCAGGGCTACAAAGTGAGACCCAGTCTCAAAAAACAAACGAACCAACAAACAAACCCAACAAACAAAAGGAGAACAGACATGTCTTGCTGCCTGAGCATAGGACTGGGAGGAGCCTGGTGCATCTTCCAGGAAAAGCCTCATCCTACAACCAGAGCCAGGAAATCAGGGTAGCCGGCTTCCCACGGCTCCGTTCATCCTCGGTCTGGCCAGTGCAAAGCAGGCGGCTCTTAGTGGTCCTTGGCGAGTCTCTGCTTTGCTTTTCACTCATGAGAACTCTGTTTGGCTCACAATCATCCCCACAGAAAGACTGCACACACTGAAGTGCTCAGTAAATACTAGCTGCTTAGTCCTGAGCACAGCAATGGACAATTTACAGAGGCAAGAGACCTGGATTCTCATCCTAGCTCTGAGACTAACTAGCTAGGTCTCACGGCTGATAGGTGCCCTCTCTGGGCTGTGAAGAGAATAGTTTGGGCACTGTCTTGGTCAGGGTTTCTGTTGCTGTGATGAAACACCATGAAAAAAAAGCAACTTGGGGAGGAAAGGATGTATTTGGCTTACACTTTCACATCACTGTTCATGTTGAAGGAAGTCAGGACAGGAACTCAAACAGGGCCGGAACCTAGAAGCAGGAGCTGATGCAGAGACCATGATGGTGGTGGGGAGTGCTGCTTACTGGCTTGCTCCGCATGGCATGCTCAGCCTGCTTTCTTATAGAAGAACCAAGGACCACCAGCCCAGGGACAGCACCACCTTTAATGGGCTGGGCCCTTGCCCATCAATTACTAATTAAGAAAATACCCTACAGACGGATCTTACGGAGGCTTTTCTCAATTGAGTTTCCCTCCTTTCACACAACTTTAGTTTGTATCAAATTGACATAAAACTAGCTAGCTAGAGCCGGGCAGTAGAGGGACACACCTTTAATCCCAGCACTCAGGAGGCAGAGGCAAGCGGATCTCTGTAAATTCGAGGCCAGCCAGGTCCACAGAGCTAGTTACAGGGCAGCCAGGGCTACACAAGGAAACCCTGTCTCGAGAAACAACAAACAAACAAACCCAAACAAACAAACAAACAACTAGCCAGCACAGACAGTCACATTGGGAGTATCAGGTGATGGTTTGTTGTTTGGTTGCCCAAAACTCTCTTCAAGATAGTCATTATCCAAGGTCACCCAACCAGAAAGGCATCGGTAGCATTAGAACCCATAGCCTCCTGGTCTGCAATACAGGCACGTCTCCTTGGCTCTCAGGGCAGAGAAGATTCATCTTGACTAATTTCACATGTTTTCTCAAGATTCTAGCTCTCAGACCCAGCACAGCCCTCCCTCTCATCTCTGCAGCTCGCTCTGCTTCCAAGACAGTGACAAAGTGTTCCCATCATCCCCGGGGACAGATGTCTCACAGCAAACATGTTCTGAAACTAAGGTATGAGAAGAATGGGCCTCTGCTACCAGCCAGGTACTGGCTGTTTCCAACATCAGTTGCTTCTGGTGCTTAAAAAAAAAATCAACCGAGGCTGCAAGGCTGGAAGGGCCAAACTCTGCTGGGACCATCCTGAGACGGTGCCATATGACCTTAGACAAGCCACCTCTCACTGCCTAGCTCTAGAAGGCTCAGGAGGTCAGAGCATACATTCTGCTAGAAACTGTGTGGGAGGAAGAATTGTAGATGACATAGGAAGATGGGGAAGTATGGGATCTTGGAAGTTTGACTTGTAATGACTATTCTTGGTTGTCAACTTGACAACATCTGGAGTTAGCTAAAATCCAAGAATGGAGAGCACACCAGTGAGGGATTTTTGCTTAATTTGAAGTAGGAAGATCTACTTCTAATCCAGATCTTGAAGGTAGAAGACATATGCCTTTAATCTGGATCTTGAGGTGGGAAGACAGACCTTTAATCTGGGCCACACCTTCTGCTGGAAGCCCATTTAAGGACATGGAAGAAGGATGCTTTTGTTCTTTGCCTGCTTGCCCTCACCTTGCCAGCAAGTTCATTCCTTCACTGGCATTAGACCCACATCTTCAGAATTCCAGCATATACTGAAGACCAGCTGAGGCATCCAGCCTCATGAACTGAGCAACTGTTAGATTCTCGGACTTTGCATTCACAGCCAGCCATTGTTGGGTTAACTAGACTGCGCCTATAAGTCATTCCAATAAATCCCCATTATATATAGAGAGAGGCATTCTGCCAGTTCGGTTGCTCTAAAGAACCCTCATTAATAAATAGTCTTCCATAGAGACAGGGCACCTCACCCTTTGTAACAGAAGAGGAAGAGAAAGGCCATAGATTGCCTAAGTGGGAAGGTTCACTGGTGGGAAATTGGGAAGAAGGTACCGGTTAGTTTTTGAAGAAAATGTAATCTAGGGTCATCAATAAGACTCAGGCACAGTGGAAGGTGGGATGAGGATAGGGCTTGAGGTGGGTACAGAAGGCATGAGGAGGTTTTTCTGGGTGTTGGAAAGCAGTCACAGGGCAACAGAAGGTAGGCTGCTCATGTAGTGGAGACTAACGCCATTGAGTGCGGCTTTAAAGTGGGTTGTTCAGGAGTTGGGGCTATAGCTCGGTGGGTAGAGTTCTTATCTAGGATGTGCAAAGTCCAAGTTCCTTCCCCACCTCTGCAAACACTGGACATTGGTGGTGCGTACCCACAATCTTGGCACTTGGGAGGCAGAGATAAAAGGATCAGAAGTTCAAGGTCATCTTCAGCTACATACTGTGTTCAATGCCAGTCTGGGTTTGAGCCAGAAACAAACAAACAAACAGTAGCCCTCTAAGGTAGAGTGTTTGGGAAATTATAAGGCTGCAGTTTGAGCTCTAAGTTGGTTAAGGAGGTAAGTCGGGGTTGACCAGAAGGAAGTGGAAGGCCAGTAGAGGTGCTGAAGGCCAGAGGTGGAGATGTTCAAGGAGAAACAGGGATAGGAAGAAGAGAAAAGACATAACTGTGGGAGTGAGTGTATTCCCAGGTGGAGGTGAGTGGTATTTTCCCAGCACTTCAGAGACAGAAGCAGAGACATCAGGAGTTCCAGGTCATTCTTAGCCTTAGTCACCTCCTAGCCAACCTGGGCTCTATGAGGTCTTTTCTCAAGAAGTGCTCTAGCCCTTTCTCTCTGTGCTTCCCCCACATCTCCCCTTTGAGGTAAACAGCTTTATTCAACCATGCCCTTCCACTATAACTTCCTACCTCAGCACAAACCCAGAAACAATGGACTCAGTTGACCATGGACTAAAACCTCTGAAGCCATGAGCCAAAGGAAATAGTTTGTCTTTTTAAATCATTTGTCACAGTGATTGTCTTAGTTAGGGTTTCTACTGCTGTAAAGAGACACTATGACCACAACTCTTATAAAGGAAAACATTTAATTGAGGTGGCTTATAGTTTCAGAGGTTGAATCCATTATTATCATGGTAGGATATGACAGTGTATAGACAGACATGGTGCTGGAGAGTTAGCTTAGAGTTCCACATCTTGCAGGCAACAGGAAGTGAACTGAGACACTGGGTATGGCTTGAACATATATGAGACTTCAAAGCCCGCCCCCACAATGACACACTTCCTCCAACAAGGCCACACCTACTCCAACAAAGCCACACCTCCTAATAGTGCCACTCCCTTTGGGAGCCATTTTCTTTCAAACCACCATAGTGACAGAAAATAACTAAGCTTCCAAAGCAGGAAGCTCTTTAGAGGAGGTGAGGGGGCGGGGGATGGAAATGAAGCAGTAATGGAGAATGAAAAGAATTCCCCATTCAGGAACACATGAAGAAATGACAGCTTCCCTGTGGCTGCTTCACTCGAAGACTTCAAGGGCACAGGGTCATCCAGCAGAGCCAGAGGCCACCAGGAAGGAGCTCCATCAGGCAGTGTGCAAGGGAGGAGGCCTGCCATCTGCTAACCACTGAGCTATACCTAGTATATGGGTTACTTTTCTCATTGTTCTAACAAAACAAGCAACAAAGACAGCTAAGGGTGGAAAGGTTTGCTCGACTCACCATTTGCAGGTACAGTTTGGGAGTCGTCACAGTGGCAGGGACGTAATGGAGCTGGTCACAATGGGTCCAACAGTCGGGAAGCAGAGAGAACGCAGATGCTCTGTTCACTTTCTTCTTTTCACTTGGTCCAGGACTCCAGCCCAGGGAATGGTGCCACCCACATTTGGGGTGGGTCTTCTTAATTTAATTAGCTCAATCTAGAAGGTCCCTCCTAGACATACTTAGATGTGGGGAGAGGATGAAGTCCTGAGTAAACGGATGTTATTGACATGAGCATAGATAACTATGTCAAGGGCCCCAGTGCCTCAGACCCATAGGAATGGCAAAGTCTTCCCTGGATTTGAGTTTTCAGGTTGACATTGTATATAGGAACTACCAATGGCAGCTTCCTCCTCCTTGATGACTGCTCATCTGCAGAGACCTCCCACCAAGACTAGCTAGCCCTCCTTCTTACTGCTGTACATATCAAACTCTCTGAGTTTCCCAGCAGCGGCTGCTGCATCTCCACCAGAGCTCATAACTCACACGATCCCAGTTTCTCTGTACATGTGTCTGTTATTTCTTCACACCCTGGTGCTGCAGTCAAGTCAGCTCCAAAGCTGTGCAGCTCATGGCAACCAGAAGTTTATTTTTATGGTGATTCTAAATTCTATCAAATTGGTAATCAAAACGAGCCATCACACTTGATTCTTAAGTTGAGGTGTAAGAGGCAGAACAAGACCCTTCTGGGCTCAGCAGGTGAAGATGCTTGCTGTTGACACTGAAGACCCAAGTTCTGTCCCCAAGACCCACATGGAGAGAACCAACTTCAGCAAATTGTTTTCTGATCTCCACATGAACACCTTGTTATGTTTGCACCCAAACACATCACACATAACTAAATAAATACCTAAATGTAATAAGAAGGAAAATAGCATTTGTTCTTCTGTCTGCAACTTCCACACATTTCAAGTAGATGATGGGACAGAGTTGGGGGCAGGAAGAACACTATGTGCTCCCATTCGGGTAGTCAAGGTGATAGTTAAAATGGCGCTTGTGGGTGGCGCTGGTTACTGGTGGAAAAGTCATAAGCCACGGCCACAACTACCAGAGTTAGAAAGAGCATCATTAGAAAGAAACCAGGCCTGGAGAGAAAGGAAGAGGAAGATGGTGGGAGGGAACAGAGCAGAAAGGAAACACATAAAAAGAGCACACACAGAGAGAGTATGGGGGTCCATGTTCAGCTTTTTAAGGTGGGGATTTCGTGACCACACAGTCGCTAGGCCTGATGATGATGTAAGACGTAGGACATAGGACCCCGAGCTGTGCATGTGCAGAATCCTAACATTCCAGACTTTTGCTTATTATAAAAAAGTGAGTGAATAGGAATAGGAGCGTTGTTTCTCCTGGAAAAAACTGCTGCCAGCTGACTTGGTGGGCGTCAGTTGGCTCTTAGGGGGAATAAGAAAGGGGGGGGTCTTCCGAGGCAGGCAGGCGTTCTGGGATGATGGGCTATCCTGCAGCCCTGGAGCCGTCCATGCTTCTTGGCTTGGCACTCTGGCTGCTTTTGTGTCTGACAGGATGCTGGTGAGACAGAAAAGGCCTGAAGTAGATCTGACCTGTCCAGATGGATTTAAGCTGGTTTCTGGAGCTTGGAAAAAATTTTGAACATGTTAAGAAGCAGCCTTGAGAAGATTAGTGACCATTTGTGGTGTTTAGTACTCTGCTTGTATTGTTTAGTGTTAATGAAAGAGACAGAGAGATTGGAACATGTTAAGCTTTATCAGAGATAGATTATTTCAGGCACCTGTTTTAACAGTAATAGATGGTTATATTAAAGTCTGTTTTTGTAGAACCTGGACACTTTTGGGTCTGGGGGTGTAAATACCTTTTAGCTGTTACAGTTTTATACTTGATGATCTCTAGACTCCAGTTCTCTGGTGATCCTGTAACCATTAGCTGAACAGTGAGTTAGAAGAGGGAACTGGGAAGAGAAAAGCTTGTGGTGCATAAGAACTTTTTTTTTTTTTTTTTTTTTTTGAATTAGGGACAGGGCAGAGATCAGGGCCCTGTCTGTGTGCAGGAGGAGGAGAAGCACTGCTGACAGGTCTGGAGTGAAGTACACGGAGGGAGCAATGAAATGAAAGCTCCTATCGTAGCTGGAAAATCTTTTCCCATTAAGTAACCCTGAAAGTATAATTAAATCTGATGGGGCGGGGGGGGGGGGGTAAGGCTGTCCTCCCTATCCCAACATTAGGGAAGCGAAGAGAGGTGATACCCCAAAACTCTCCCAGGACCGGGTCAGTGGCTCTGGTACCCAGAAGGAAAGAAACAGATCGCTTCCATGCTGTGTTCTGGGTTCCCTGCGAGCCTGTGGCCAAGCCTAGGTCTGCTGGAGGTCTTAGTTTGATGTTCCCATGCCATCTTGTTGCCTAGGGGCAGTCAGCTGACTGGTTGTCTTTCTAGGCAGCACTTTCAACAAGGCTCAATTGATGGCCTGGCAGGGCAATCACTAGCCCACGTGGCCTTTTTTTCCTCACTTAAAACAGGGACCCAACGGCTTTCGGGAGCCAGGATGTGCCAGTACTTGGCCAATTTATTCTCAGGCTTTTGTTTATCTCTTCCCTGGTACGCCTTGAATACCAGAGATGACACTTTCGCCTGTGGGGTCAGGAGCCTTGCTCTCCAGATGCTTAAGTTTTAGTCCCATGTTGGGGAGGTCCGAGGGACAAGAGATGGATTTTACTCCATGTCTTGACTTTTTATTTTTTCCTTGATGTCTGCTGGCTTGGGGACAGCTTTAGGAAGATCTGCCAGGAGGCAGGCTATAAACTGATCTCTGGCTAAAGAGCCATCCTGATTACTGTGATCCCCATGTAGGTCCTGATCGTAAACTTATTTGCATGCATCCTAGCCGGCTTCCAGACCCATCTGTGCCTCTCAGGGCAGCTTGAGAATGGGTGGGAGGAGGTAAGGTGAGTTACAGTGTCGGAAAGCGGAACTCAGATAGACAGAAGTGGTTGCACATGGCAGGGGGTTGTAAGGGGAGGGAGAAGGGTTCAGAGTTTCAGTAGGAAGCTTGGGGATAAAGTAACTCTTTTCATTTGCCCGTTATGTGGCCAAATTTACTGGTATCTACCAAATTTACTGATATCCACCCTTATGTCCCATGGCTGCAGCCGAGAGAGAAAAACAAAAAATTAAAATAACACATCAGGATCCTAGGCTCCTATCTCAAGCATCCCTGAGGCAAGGAGAAGGATCTATGAATCAGCACAAGTTACCCAAACCGTTGTCACGGTATGAGTAAGGGCTGGGAGCATACATAGCAGGTGGACCACCCGGTGGTCTGACAGCATCCTATATTTTGTCAAGATAAAATGTGTCCTTGCCAGTGCAGCCCGAAGACCCCCCCACCCGGTGGTGGTGGGGTCCGGCACAAATAATATACCTCAGACTGCAGAGCCATGGGAAGGGACTCACCAATCACATGTGTGGCGGAGACACGGTGTCGGGAGTGGTGTGCGGGTCCAGCAGCTGGGAAAATGGAAAAAGTGGATCTGACAGTCACTGGGCAGTCACAGGTCCTCAGTTAGGTTTCTGATACTCAGCCGCAGATGCTGAGTGCACAGAATTTCCTATCCGAGTCCATGGCACCAATGATAGTAAAACAGAGCTGGTTGGTTGGTTGGTGGAAAAGTCACGGGCCGCAGCAGAACACAGTATTAGTTTTTAGAGCTTTATTAGGAGGGAAAGGTGGAGAGAGAGAGCCAGGCCTGGGGGAGGGGACAGAGCGGGAACAGAGAGAGGAAACACAGGAAGACAGTGCAGAGGGAGAGCAAGGGGGTCTGTGTCCGGCTTTTTAAGGCGGGGATTGCATGACCACGAAGCCACCAGTGCCTGATGATGATGTAAGACGTGAGACACAGGACCCTGAGCTGCGCATGTACAGAATCCTAACACAAGGTGTTCACAGATTTGCTGGTTGTTTTCTGCTTTTTGTCTTTTCTGAGTCTTCGGGGCTTGCTGGCCCTCGTTTGGGAGCCTTTCAGTTTTCCGTGCCCCCACACCTCCCCATTCTCTGTTGTAGCTGGGTACAGAGGTAGTCCTCTCCTGTCACCTGGGGTCCATCCACTCTCCTAGACCAGTTCCAGCGGGAAGTTCTGGGAAGGAGCCTCCCGGTACACACCCATCTCGGTACACACCCACTTAACCATATACAGACCTCAGGTGTTCCCTCTACTGACATTCCTTTGGCCAGCATTCCAGATCTCATTGCTGGAAGTCAGATGTCAAGGAGAAAATCAGGGGGCACCCGCAGCAGCCCAGCTGTGGAGAGAGCATACACCGGCATTCAAAGAGACTTGCGACAAGTGCCCTCTGTCACCCAAACACAGGGCTGCTCCAGGACCTTGGGCATCAGCTAGCTCTGCTGTTCTCTGCATGTCCCAGCCAAAACAAGCTGTTTGAGCCACTTATCATCTGCAGCAGGAAACCTTGCCCTGGTCGGACAGTTTCTGCTTTCTACAGTGAATGAAAAGGAGGACACCACAGCTCCAAGGTGTGGTTGAGGAGAAGGGTTCTGCTGTAGATATGAGGGAGAGAACAGTCAGAGGCACCTGAAGAGTCCAGACCGGACCATGAGAGGAGAGGGTGCAGGAAGCGAGAGAAGAGAAGAGAGGGCACGTGGACCAAGGCAAGAGAGCACGTGGCCAAAATGGCTGAGTTACATTGGAATCCGAAGCTGGGGGTACGGAAGAGAAGCCCAGTCCCTGGGTTGGAGAAGTTAAGGCTAGGGGGTGGGGTGAGAAGAGCTGGGAGGAGCCACCGGTAGGGAATGAGACTTGTCCCAGGTTTCTTTGGGACCTGACAGACAGCATGCTAGTTTCTGTTGCTGTGACAGATACTGAGAGAACTGAGATAAAAGGAAGGCATATTTACTCCTGCTCACTGTTTCGGAGGGCGTCTGGCCAGCTGGCTCCCTTGAGTCTAGGCCTCTGAGGTAACATGGTGGAAAGGCAGGGTGGAACAGAGCAGCTGCTCACCTCATGGTGGCTAGGAAGCAGAGAACAGATATGAGAAAGGGAAGGAGACAATGTATGTCACCCTTCAAAGACCTACCTCCGGTGATCTACTTCCTCCAAGCAGGCCTCACTTCCTGATGTCTCTGCCACCATGCAACAACACGGTCAGTTACAGATCTATGGTCAGGTGAACTCACGACGGAGCCAAAGCACTCATGACCCAATCACTTTCCCAGTGGCAGCATCTACCAGCTGCGAATCAAATTTCTCCATTCAAGCTTTTGGAGGACATTCATATCTACATCGGACCAGGCACCAAGCCCTGCTCCAGTTGTCTGGCCAGGGCGCTCCAACCTTGAGTGACAGACCCTCCCAATAGTGCAGAAAGGACCACCAGGGCCCCATTCTAGGGGAATCTGTGGGTGTGCTTGCTTTTTGTTTGTTTGTCTGAGGCAGGGTCTCATGTATTCCAGGCAGGCCTTCAACCTGCTATGTAGCCAAGGATGACTTTGAACTTCTGACCCTCCTGCCTCCACTTTCCTAGTGCTGGGACTAGAGACATGCTCTGTTAATGTGGTACTGGGGTTGAACCCAGGGCTCCATGTGTGCTAGGCAAGAAACTCTGCTGAGCTACATCTCACCCAATGCTTTCCTTTTTATGTTTCCTAGACCCACTAAGAAATCAGCATTTGTTTGTGTTTTGAGACAGTTTCTCTATGTAACCCTGACTGCTGTGGAATAATCCTTTTGTACACTGTGAAGATGGTTTGCGCCCATTGGTTTAATAAAGAGCCAACTGGCCAATAGCTAGACAGAAAGAGGTTGGGCAGGAGAGCTGAGAGAATGCTGGGAAGAAGGACAGAGTTGCCAGCCAGACGTACCAGGCTGGCCTCACACTCACAAGGATCTGCTAGCCTCTGTCTCCTGAGTATGACTTGTTTATCAGCAAACCCCTAGGATCCTCTGTCTCTATCCTACTCAGTGTTGAGGTCACGTGCATTCCACCACCCCTGGCTTTTCTGTGGGTTCTGGGGATCTGATTTCAGGTCCTCATGCTTACACAGCAAATACTACCCACTAAGCAATCTCCCTTGGCCTACCTGGAGCATGTGTGTGTGTGTGTGTGTGTGTGTGTGTGTGTGTGTGTGTGTTGTATAGTGTTGGGGGGTGGAACCCAGAGCTCTGTACTCACTAAACATGCTCTACCACTGAGTTACATCCCCAAACCCTCATATGAAATGTAGTAACAAGCAAAAGTAGCCTACAGTGATAGATGTCCGACACTGGTTTGTAACCAGGAGCACAGGGAAGGGACTGTAGAGAGAGAGGGAGGAGGATGGACCTAGAACGACAGAATTACTCTACATCTTAATTGCGATGTGGATTACACATGTGTATGCATTTATCAAAATTCATCAGCCATGTAAGATTTATGAATTTCACTGTGTGTAAACTAAAAAGCCATATCACTGTAAATAAACAGTGAGCCACAGCTAATGGAGTGTGTGCCGAAGCATTCAGAGATGAAATGGCACTGATTTCTGGAATTTGTTTAGTAATGCATAAAAATTAGATGTATCAATGTACATGTGATAAAGTAAATATAGAAAAAGGTTAATTACAGAATAGAGGTGCTAAATATATTATCAGCTTTTCTGTGTATATGAAAAATGTTGCCATGAAACAACAGTGCGAAGATTATATGCAAAACCAAGATTATAAAATGACAACCATAGCCAATCTGTAATCACCTAGAAGGCTGACATGTTTTTCCATTCAACTAAAACACGATTTTTTGAATTACCAAAGTAAAAAGGGCTGTGAGATAGCTCAGTGGATGGAGGTGCCTGCTGCCACGCCTGGCCACCTAAGTTTGATCCTGGGAACCTGAACCCAAGGTGGGAAGAGAAAACTAACCTCTTAAAGTTATCCTCTGACCTCTACACATGCACATGTGTGTGCATACACACACACACACACACACACACACACACACACACACACACCCCCATGCATGCACACACATAACTATATATAGAAACTTTGGACCATGGTTGGATATAGTGGCTAACACCTGCAATCCCACACTCAGAAGGCAGAGACAGGCAGATCTCTATGAGTTCAAGGCTAATCCATTGCACACAGTGGGTTCCATCTCCCTGTCCCTTCCCTCACTTGGGAAGGGGGATTTTTAGTGTTTTTATGAAGCTCATGGGAGCTCTTTGTGAGGTAACCGCGTTAATCCCATGCCTCAGGTGTTTCTCTCAGTTTATTATTTACCTTTAAATTCATTTTGATTTTGAAGTAATTGCAGATAATGTGATTTTTCATGTCAGGAGTATATAACTATTGCACTGTGGGTGAATGTTTATGAATTCTGCAATTATCTCCTGATAAGCAAAAATAAAATGAATGTATAATGTTTTTATTGATGCTTTGGGGATTTCACACCATGCACCCCACCCCTCACTTCCTAGTCCTTCTGTGTCTGCTCCCCACTCTTGTGACCCCTCCAAGTAATTTTTAAAAAATAGAAAAATAAAGAAAAAGCAAGTCTAATTTGTGTTACCTATATACTCATTGGAGCGTGGTCAAACGCTCAGTGGCCTGCCCAGGCCTTTAGATAGGACTGAGTCCTTCCCCTTACCTCGTCCTGTCCACCATCAATTGTGGAGCACTACACTTCCGCATCCTTTTTAAGGGTTCTCTTCAATGGCTTCCTCTTTAGGCTGTTACTTTTTTGGGGGTGGTGAGTGTTGGGGTTGTCACAGAAGCCTTCCATGTCCCTCTTTCTCACCTGTGAGTCTGCAGTCATCAATATCATTGCAAAAGTAGCTTCCTTGCTCCTTACAGTCAGAGGGAGCTCAGATCATGGGCTTCCACACGGTTTCTGGTGACAACACAGTCCATAAACACGGTGGCTCGCAGCTGCAATAGGAACACAGACTCAGGCAAGGCCCTCAGAGGCAGCCCAGACCACAGACATCCACGTGGCCTTAGATGGCAGCACAGGTCACCCACATCAATATGGCCCCTGGTGGCAGTATGACCCACAGACATCAACATGGCCTCAGGCTGAAGCACAGACCACAGACTTCCACATGGCCTTTGGTGGTGACATGGTTCACAGACATGCACACAGACTCCGGCTGCAGTAGGACTAGGGACCCAGAAATGGCCCCTGGTGGCAGCATGGCTTCAGTCAGCAGCACCGACTGTGGTCTTGGATCTCAGGCTTCATCATGGCCTAGGGAAGCAGCATGGACCACAGACACCAACATGGCCTCCAGAGGCATTCGCAGGTTGTCCTTCAAGGAAGTCCAGTCTAGAAAGTGAAATGTTCCTCATCTCTGGCCTCCACTGTTGCCCAGAGCCAGAGCAATCCCGCAGTAGACAGCACGTTGGGGGACCGAGTCTGCATCTGTGCAAGCTCCAGCTGCTGCATACTACCCCGCCAACCCCACAGGGCAAGGACATGTTCTACTGCAGACCTCAGTCGTCTCTCACGCCTGTCACCACCATAGCGCCTCCAGTTCTGCCTCTCTCCACAGCCCACATACTGCTCCGTTTTTCTATTTTTCCCCACCTCTCCATCACGTATTTGTTTGTTTTTTCCAGACAGGATTTCTCTGTGTAGCCCTGGCTGTCCTGAAACTCGCTTTGTAGACCAGGCTGGCCTTGAGTTCACGGAGATCCGCCAGGCTGCCTCCTGAGTGCTGGGATTAAGGGCATGCGCCACCACCGACTGGCTTCCTAACATACATGTTCAGTGTAGTGGCACCTGCGGTCACAAAATGAATTATTTTTAACTTTGTTTTTGTACTGAAAGGGCCTATTTTAGTCATCTGTAGTTTCATACAGACTTGGATATATGAGATTTTTTTTCTATAAAATGAAATGAAATAAAATAAAATCCAATTTAAAACACAGATATTTAAAATATACCACAATTTTTTGTGAGCCTACTTGGTTATCTCTTCGTTGTATAATTTATCACAAGTACTTAAAATGTGACTTTAGTGGGACTGGAGGGATGTTTCAGTGGTTAAGAGCATTTGCTGCTCTTGCAAAGGACCCTGGTTCAGTTCTTAGCACCCATCCGGCTTATAACTGTTCCCAACTCTTCCGGCTTTCAGGGGTACCAGGAAGTCAAACAGTGCCCTTCTGTACACGCAGGCAAAATACTCATATACATAAAATAAAAATAAGTTAGTCTTTTGTTATTTGAGACAGGGTCTCACTATGTAGTCCTGGCTGGCCCAGAGATCATCCTGCCTCTGCCTCCCAAATGATGGAATGAGTGGATGCATCTCCATGCCTGGCCCCGCCCCAAAATAATTTTTTTTTTTGGCTTTTTGAGACAGGGTTTCTCTGTGTAACAGTCCTGGATGTCCTGGAACTTGCTCTGTAGACCTGGTTAGCCTTGAATTTACAGAGATCCACCTGCCTCTGCCTCCTGAATACTGAGATTAAAGATGTGCACCACCACTGCCAGCTGAAATAAGTAACTTTTTTTTTTTAATTTTTATTTTCCAGAGCTGAGGAGTGCTCTACCAGTGAGCTAAATCCCCAACCCCAATAAGTAACTCTTTAAACAAAACAACCAAACAATAACAAAAAACTCTATATGACATTAACTTGGGCCACTTTTTTTTTTTTTTGAGACAGGGTCTCATGTTGCCTAGGCTGACCTTGAACTTAACTATGTCACTAAGGATGACTTTGAAATGCTGCTCCTCCTGCTTCCACCACCCAAGGGCTGGGCTTACAAGGGTATGCCACCTACCATGCCTAGTTCATGTAGTTCGAGGGTTGGAACCCAGGGCTCCCCACATGCTGGACACTCTACTGACCATTATATCCTCAGCCTTAGCATGGATCTCCTAAGGACACTGGGATCTGTTTGCTGCGAGTCCCGAGTCCTGGGAGTACAGTGAGCTCAGATCTCTGATGGCTGTTGATGGTGCAGGCCTTTGTATGTCTTTCAGACAGAGAGAGACTCTGGATATCCGCTACTTGTACTGGGGCAACTCTCAGAAGCATCTTTGTTAGAAGGCTGGACACACACACACACACACACACACACACACACACACACACACACGTTCCCATGATGCATCAGGCTGGCATGCTGATCTCCCAAATCTTGTAACATTGAATAAAACCAAAAGGCAACATATCATGTCCTTTGGGGGAAGTGATAGCAAAAGATCTTTGCAAGCCAAACATTTATTGAAAGTGGACATTTTTGTTTGTTTGTTTGTTTGTTTTTCAAGACAGGATTTCTCCGTGTAGTTTTGGTGCCTGTCCTTAATCTTGATCTGTAGAACAGGCTAGCCTCAGATATCTGCCTGGCTCTGCATCCCGAGTGCTGGGATTAAAGGCGTGCACCACCACTGCCCAGAGAAAGTGGACATTTTATAATCTTTTCTGGAAACGGAAAGAGATTTAGCATTCTTATCTGATGCCATAGCTGGAATAATGTAAGTACAGGTAGAGGCAGCCCAGACTCCAACCTTTCCTGACGGCATTTTGAGGGGTGGAAGCTCAAATGGGAGAGTGCTTGCCTGCCTGGCACACAGGAAGCCATGGGTTTCATCCTCAGCATAAACCGGGCATGGTAGTGTGTGCTTGTAATCCCAGCCTTTAGGAGTTGGAGGCAGCTTGGGCTGCTTGAGATCCAGTGCCCCAACAGAACTGCTAAAAGCCTGGTGGGATGACTCAGTGGACAAGGGAGTTTGATATCCCATATAACACGCCTGAGTTTCATCCCCGGAGCCACATAAAGGTGAAAGAACAAAAAACTCTATCCTGTAGAGTTATCCTCTGACCTTGTGCCCATGCTTGCACATCACACACACATCTTTAAAAATTGGGGGGAGGGAGATGCTGTTTTGAATCTCAATATTTAAGCAATTCAGACCCTGTGACTCATGAGGAGGAGAATGTCAGCGAGTCAACCCCACTGAATCTGTGGGGAGATAAAGGACTTAAAAGACAAATCCCCATGCCAACACAGCTGGCATCCACGCTGCCACCCTCGGAGGGGAGCGGATTTCCTTGCTGGTTAGTCATGGCGCTGCCCTTCTGTTAGCTTGATCTGGGGACCCACGTGTGAGGCGGTGCCATGGGATTGGAGCCTTGACATCATGGCCTGTGTGGTCGGACTAAAGGGAGGCATTCATCTGTTGTCCCTCGATACTTCCAAATAACAAGATGAAATCTGCTAGAGGCTTAAAAGATAAATATCAGAATATCCAAACAACAAATGGCGACAGGAGCCTTATTGACCCTAGGCGGGCTTCTCTTACAACAGTGGTTTGTTCATTTGAAGCAAAGTTAAAATGCTTGTTTGATTTAGTTTTAAACAGGCAATGTATTCACATGGACCCCAAATCAAATGCCATTAAAAAAGGGGCAGAATAAAGTTTTTCATTCCCATTATACCCCCTCTATTCCTAGTCCCACACTTCAAGCAACACACGTGCATCAGTTTCTTTTCATTCCTTCCAAAATTCCATTTTATAAATACAAATTATCATTATTATTATTATTTTGCGACAGGATCTCCTATAGCCCAGGCTGGGCTCAAACTTGCTATGTGCCTGAGGATGGCTTTGAACTCATCTTCTTGCCTCTACTTTGCTAGTGCTTTGGTTATAGGCATTCACTGTTGCTTTACCTTTCAACTCCAAAGTCACAGGCCTGCTTCTCTGACAGCTGCCCAGCTGCTGAGACCTCAGCCCGGTGGAAACTGTGTCCCTCCCCACTTCCCACCCCCATTCCCTTCTATTCCCTGGCAAAATTCCCTCGCAATGGCTCTGTTGCTGCCACTAAAAGTAGCTTTAACTAAATCTCTACAGTTCTCTTTGTAAATGAGAATCAAGATTCAAAGGCTGGGGTGAAAACCTCCGAGCTCAGAGAGTTTGAATAGCAACTGGCTAACTTTCTCTCCTTGCTGGTCTCCCTGGAAGATGCTCCACTCAGTCCTTCCCTGTTACTCCCTGTGCGTCTTTCTATCTCTACCAGCTGCCCTCTGTTGTTCTATGATTACTTCCTGTCAGCTAGTTGCTAACTCAGCCTCTCTGAGTCAAGGTTAATTTTATTTAATTCACACAAATGCAAACTCGGGGTTCACAGTGTGATTGAATGTCCCACTACAATTCTTATCATTCCCTGTTTATGTGGTGCTGGGGATGGAACCCAGGGGCTTTCTACATGCCTGGTGTGATGGCTTATGTTGATTATTAACTTGATACACCTCGGAGACAAATCTCTGCACATGTCTGTGAGTGGTTGTCTACACTAGGTTAATTGAGGTGTGAAGACTCACCTGACCTGTGAGCTGTGTCCTTTTTTTTTTTTTTTTTTTTTTTTTTTTTTCCGAGACAGGGTTTCTTTGCGTAGCTTTGCGCCTTTCCTGGATCTTGCTCTGTAGACCAGGCTGGCCTCGAACTCACAGAGATCGGCCTGGCTCTGCCTCCCAAGTGCTGAGATTAAAGGCATGGGCCACCCCCCCCACTCCCCCCCCACCCCCTGGCAGTGAGCTGTGTCCTTACCTCTCAATGTTTGCTTCCTCATCCGCACATACACGAGAGATGTCCTTGTCACCCTTATTGTATGCTAATTCAGAACTAAGTGAGCTAATACAGGAAGCACTGATGACAGGCCTGGCACCCAGAGAGCCCTCTATATGTGACATTGTCATTATTATTGGTAGCTTTGGCTCCTGAGCCTAAGAGCATCGGCTCTGGAAATCCAAAGAGTACCTAAGGTCAATCTTATTTCCTGATCTATAGAATGTAGACAGCCCACTGTCATAGGGTGTTGTGATGTGTGTGATGTGTGGTGTGTGTGTGTGTGTGTGTGTGTGTGTGTGTGTGTGTGAGTGTGTATGTGTGGGGTGTGTGTGTGTGTGTGTGTGTGTGAGTGTGTATGTGTGTGGGGTGTGTGTGTGTGTGTGTGTGTGAGAGAGAGAGAGAGAGAGAGAGAGAGGAAGAGGCTGCCAGATAACTTAGTAAAAGTGCTTGCTGCCAGGCCGGGCGGTGGTGGTACACGCCTTTAATCCCAGCACTCTGGAGGCAGAGCCAGGCGGATCTCTGTGAGTTCGAGGCCAGCCTGGTCTACAAAGCGAGATCCAGGACAGTCACAAAGCTACATAGAGAAACCCTGTCTCGAAAAAAAAAAAAAAAAAAAAAAAAAAGTGCTTGCTGCCAAGTCCGATGACCTGAATTTGACTCCCAGATTTACATGGTGGAAGGAGAGAACCAAGTACTGTGGGCTGTCTGTCCTCTTGTCTACTCATCTACACACATGTGTTTGTGTGCCTGAGCAAGTAAGCATGCTCTTGTACTCGCTCCAATGCACGCGCTCACACACAGTCACTCACGTACTAACGAAATAAATGTAATAAAAAGAAAAAAATCTATATGTAATATCTGAGCATCACTTGACAGTGCCTTGAACTTGGTAAATGCTATTGACTTTCATAAATTTCCAGATGCTATATATTGTAAAACATGACATTATTTTATATACTAAGAGTGAAAAACCATTCCAATTGAATTACGGCAGGCCTTCGATGGTAATCTATCTTCATTTCAAATATGTTACTGGGTGAAGAAGCATATGTGTCTGGCTCGGTGAGGGGAGGGATCTGGGTGCTGGTGATTCCACTCTTGGATTTTCATTAAAAATTATATCTTGAATATTGTTTTGGGTACGGAGAGAGCCTTCTTTCTATTTTAAATGGCTGCATAGTCATCCACTATGTGGGTAAGCGGTGAATTATTTAACCGGTCCTCTACTGTTTTCCAGGATGTCACTGCTACAAATGAAGCCATGATGAGCTCTCTGTAGCTGCCTTGTCTTGCAAGCCAGCTGGAATGCCTGGATGATTCATTTCCAGACTTGGCGTCTTGAGGGCAACAAGCATGTGAACTTGAAACTTTTGCAGCTCTGTTAATCCCAAGTTTTAAAATTCAAGGCTGCTTCTAACCGCTCAGATCAAGAATGTTTAATTGTAGCCCAGGCTGACCTCAAACTTACTATATAGTCAAGGATACCCTTTTTTTTTTTTTTTGGTTTTTCGAGACAGGGTTTCTCTGCGTAGCTTTGTGCCTTTCCTGGAACTCGCTCTGGAGACCAGGCTGGCCTCGAACTCACAGAGATCCGCCTGGCTCTGCCTCCCGAGTGCTGGGATTAAAGGCATGCGCCACCACTGCCCGGCGCCCTTGAACTTCTGATCTTTTTTTTTCTACCTACCAGTGATGGGATTATGGGTGAGCCACTGTGGCTGGTTTATGTAGTGTTGGGGCTTTGTGCACACTAGACAAGCACTCCACCAAGTGAGCCAAATCCCCAGCCCAGGAATGTTCGAAAAGAAGTATTTAAAAGGCTGGACCTGATGAAAGAAGAACAAGCATATGGCAGAGGGGCATCTCAGGTACCACCAGTGGCTGTGGAAGCTGGTAACAGGCACTTTGGCACTCTCCTGGTCTGCCTGCCTGCCAGCTTTTTTTCCTCCCTCCCTCCCACCGCCTTCTCTCTCTTTTCCTTATTATTATTATTATTGATACAGGGTGTAGTTCTGTAGCCCAGCTGTATAACCCAGGCTGACTCTGAGCTTGCAATCTTTCTGCCTCAGCTTCCCCATGCAAAGATCAACTGGCAGGATCTACTAGACCCATCTCATGGCACTGTCTGTTTCTAGAAAACTGTCTTACAGAAACGCTCACACAAACGGTCAAGACAGACACGTGTAGTGATAAAAGCAGGTATGATGTGAAAGGCACCTGCTCAGAGCTTTACAGAAACCTTCGGGTCTCATGGCACTGTGGGGTCAGGGCTACCAGCTCAGCTTTACAGACAGGGAAACTGGAAGTGCGCAGGGTGAAACTAGTCCACTGAGAGGAACACCAGCCACCCAGCATTAGTCTGCACCCTGCAGTGCGCAAACACAGTTTTGAGCCGGGCAGTGGTGGCGCACTCCTTTAATCCCAGCACTCGGGAGGCAGAGGCAGGCAGATCTCTGTGAGTTCGAGTTCAGCCTGATCTACCAAGTGAGATCCAGGACAGGCTCCAAAGCTACACAGAGAAACCCTGTCTCGAAAAACAGAAACAAAAACAAAAACAAACACAGTTTTGAAATGGTGTTCTTTAAAAATGTTCCAAAGGGAGTTAGTTAATATTATTATAAAACTGTGCTGTCGCTTGGGAGGCAGAGGCAGGAGGAGCTCTGCATTTGGGGCCAGCCTGGCCTACAGAGTGAGTTCCAGGATAGCCAGGGCTACACAGTAAAAACCCTATCTTGAAAAACAAACAAACAAACAAACAAAACCAAATCAAACAAATGACTTTGCTGTGGAATGCAGTGCAGCCATGACAAAGAATGAAATAAATCTATACACCAACACCATGTGTCTACAGTGTATTGACTGGTGAGAGAGGTTACATTTAGGGGGCGGAGAGGTGGCTGAGGGATCAAGAGCACTTGCTGCTCTTGAAGAGGACCCAGATTTAGTTTCCAGCACCTATGGTAGACTCACAACCATCTATACTATTTATGTATGTATGTATGTATGTATGTATGTATGTATGTATGTATGTATTCATTCATTCATTCATTCAGTGTGTGTGTGTGTGTGTGTGTGTGTGTGTGTGTGTATGGATGCCTGCATGCCATAGTGCTCATGTGGAGGTCAGAGGTCAACTTTGTGGCGTGGGCTCTCTCCTTCCATCTTAGCCTGGGTTCCTGGGAATGGAACTCACCACGTTAGTAGGTTTGTTTTGCAAGTATCTTCACCCTATGAGCCATCTCGGTAGTCCAAAGAAAAAGACAAAATATTTCAAAGGGCTGGGGGTATATAACTCAGAGATACACAGCTTGCTTAGCATTTGTGAGGTTCTAGAATTGATTCTTAGAACCACAAAAGCTACATAAGTAACTTCTTTTTTTTTTCTTTAAAGAGGCTCACTTTGTAAGCTTTGGCTGGAACTCACTATGTAGACCAGGCAGGCCTCCTACTCACAAAGCTCCGACGACCCGACGACACCCCCCCCACCCCCCACCCCCGCGCACGCGCCTCCCCAGTGCTGGGATTAAAGGCGTGGTCCTCCAGCTCGGGCTCATAAATATCAGTATAAAAGGAGGCTGCAGAGCGGCTTGCACCCTTTCCTCCCGTCACCTCTCCCTCCCATCCCCGCCCTTTCTCTTCACACCCAGTCTGGGCTATGCACTCGGGAGGGAGAGGCTTTTTGGCTGTGAAGCCCTGGACACAGGGCAAAGCTCAGGGCTCAGCTAGCTACTCAACACTGCAGACGCCACAGCTTCTGACCGAAAAGGGAGTCTAGTGACTCAGGAAACCATCTTACAAACCAGTGAAACTGTAACAGGCCGAAGCTGTTCTTGCTAACCGAAGTGTGTCAACAGGATGTGGTGTCCGTGCGTAAAAGGAAGGTGAAGACGGGTCAGGCTTGGGCTGCGTGACTTGGGCAGTTCCCTCGGTAGCCCCTCAGCAACACAGACTGTCTACTCCACTTTGAGAGTGTCCTCGGGTTCTCCGGCGGAATTGTCTTGAAACGGTACAATAGCTACTGGTATTTTTCCTTGCTGAACCCCTTTTCTTGTTATTTGTTTGTTTGTTTGGGACCCAAGCTGCCTAGGACTGGTTACAAAGCCCAGACAAGCCTTGAACCTGAGATCCTGCTCTCAACCTCCAAGGACTGGGACTACACGTGTGTCCCAGCACACTTGGTTTACACACCCTTTGCCAGAGTGAGAGCGCCCCTTCCCCTCTAGTGTATAAGAGTTTTAAACTGGAGGCTGAAGAGATGGCTTGGGGGTGAAGAGGACTTGCTGCTCTTGGAGGATCTGAATTGGTGGCCTGCGCCACATCCCGCAGCTCACGTCCCGCAGCTCACATCCCGCTGCTCACATCCCGCAGCTCACACAGGTCTGAAACTCCACCTCTGGTCTCGCCCGGCTCTTGCACTCTCGTGTATTTATCCAAATGCAGACCCATACACATTTAAAATAATAAAAATAAATCTTTAGAGGAGTTTCAAACTGTGAATGAGTGTTCTCTTTTCTGAACTGCCTTTTCTCCACATGTTGAGATGGCTGTTAGGGATTTCATCCTTTATTCTGTCAAATCAGCTTTGAAATCTAGGAATAAAGTTTGCTTAGTCATAGTATATTATACTTTTTTTTAAAATTAAGATTTAAATTTTTGTTTGTTTGTTTTCGATACAGGGTTTCTCTGTGTAGCCTTGACTGTCCTGGAAGTAGCTCCATAGACCAGGCCGGCTTCAAACTCACAGAGATCCTCCTGCCTCTGCCTCCTGAGTGCTGGCATTAAAAGTAGTGCTAACATCACCTGGCTGATTTAAAATATTTTTTATTGAGTCCAGCCTGGTCAATAGAGCTAGTTCTAGGGCAACCAGGACTACACAGAGAACCCTGTCTCAAAAACAAAACCAGTTTTTTAAAATTCAAATGTAATTACGTCATTTCCTCCTTTCCCATCCTTTCTCCAACTCTTCCCATGTCCCCACCCATCTGTGTCAAATTCATAGCCTCTTTTTCATATATTTATACATGTATATATACATTTCATATATATGTATATATCTTATGTATGTAATTACAGGGCTGACCACTTGATATTGGATAACCGATTAGCGGGCTTCTCCCTGGGAAAGACTATTTCTCTCTCTCTCAACATTTCTGAGTTGCCCAGTTCTTTGTCTAGGGTGGGGCCCATGAGATTTCTCCCTTCCACGTTAGCATGTCTGTTGATGGTGTGATTGTTCAGGTCTTGTTTAGGCAGCCACGCCACGCTGGTGAGACTTCGTGAATGTAGTTCTTCTGTAGTTTCAAGGAGACACGGTCCCACAGCAGATTTCCTGAGCCTCAGGCTCTCACAGTCTTCCTGCCTCCTCTTCCAAGACGTTCCTTGAGCCACAGGTGCTGGCATTATGTTGTAGATGTGTCAGCTGGGGCTGGGCACCCCATGGTCTCTGTATTTTAACTTCATTTCTTTGTATTTGGAGATAGGGCCTCATATAGTTATTTGGGTAAAACCAAAAACCAAAACTTCTGTTGTTTTTGTTTGGGACAGGGTCTCACCTCGCAGCTTTTGCTGTCCTGAAATTTATGGATAATCTTAATGTGTCTGCCAGCTGAGGGCTGGGATCACAAGTGTGATCTCTACATCTGGCAACTCATGTATTTTGTTAGTACCCTCGTGTGTGTGCTCATGTGCGTGCACACATCTGTGTGTATGTGTATGTGTGTGTGTGTATGTGTGTATGTTTGTGTGTGTGTGAAGGCCAGAGGAGTACCTCAGGTGTTATTCCTCAGGAGCTAGCCACCTTGCTGTTTTTTTTTTTTAAATATGTATTTTATTTTTTAAATTTTTCTTTTTTTTTTTTTCCCCCCCTCTGTGTAGTTTTGGTGCCTGTCCTGGATCTCGCTCTGTAGACCAGGCTGGCATCGAACTCACAGAGATCCACCTGGCTCTGCCTCCCAAGTGCTGGGATTAAAAGTGTGCGCCACCACTGCCCGGCTTTAAATAAAGTGTGTGGCTATGTGCAAGCAAGTGCAGGTCCTCCCAGAGGTCAGAAGCGGTTGTTGGATCCCTGGAGCTGGATTTATAAGCAGTTGCAAGCTGCCTAAAGTGGTTGCCACTGATGGTCTCGCCAGCCCCACAGTCTTGGGTTTTGAGACAAAGTTTCTCTTTGTCCTGCAGTTTTCAGATAAGGCCAAGGCTGGACAGCCAGAGGAGTTTTCCTGTCTGCCTCCTGAGTGCTGGGATTACAAGTCCATGCCTTCATGCCTAATTATTTTGTTTTTGTTTTTTTATTTTTTTTATTTTTTTAACAAGGGTTCTTGGAAAGTAACTCAGGTTCTCTCAATCCTCCTCAGCAAGCACTTGGCCAAGTGAGCCGTCTCCCCAGCCTCTCGGTATCTTTTCCTCTCTTAGAACTTTCTCTGAGTGTTGCAGTGATCGAAAGGCTCTTTTAAACTGATTTACACAGGTTGTTTTTCTCATATCACACACCTCTCTTGTATACGAATTAGAAAAGAAAAATAGCAGCAAAATTGATGGGTGACAGCATCCCTGAGACTCCCCAGTCTTGCAGTCTGGATCTCCTGTGTTGCTGTGGTTCAGCATCCGTGGCAGCCACGTTTCTGGACACAGAGCTGTGCTCCGTCACCAAGAAGCTGGAGCAGCCTCATTCTTACAAGGTCACTTTGTCTTGTTCTTTGTAGCTCTTTCGGCTGTCACTGAAGTGAGGCAGGGCAGGCCCTCAAGACTGTTGCCTGGCTGGGAGGGTGGTGTCCAAGAAGGACATGACAGTTGGAGCACAACGGGGTGAGGTTTGTCTAGCATGTCGGAAGCCCTGGATCCCATCCCCAGTACCGTGTTAACCGGGCATGGTGGAACACACATGTCATCCCAGCACTGAGGAGGTGGAGGCAGGAGAATCAGAAGTTCAAGGTCATCTTCAGCTACTTAACGAGTTTGAGGCCAGCTGTGGATACATGAAACTACACACCCCCTCAAGAAAAAAAAAAAAAAAAAAAAAAGGTGAAGTAATGAGGCTCCTGGAATCAGAGTATTGGATACTTTTTTTTTTTGGCTTGTGAGCTGCGATGTAGTGGCCTGCTCACCGGCTCTCTGGAGCCCTTTGGAATACAAGATCATATTTTCTTTCTCTCTGGAAATGGAGGCTCAGAAGAGTGAACTAACTTGTGTAACCCACTGGGGATGGGGAAAGGGCTGACAGCCTGCTGTGTCGGGCACAGAGCCATCTTTCTGCTTCCCTTCCCACTACACCAGTTCCCACGTTCTGACCCTTTGAAACCTCATTCGCTGCCCCAGGGTGGCAGCCTGAGGTCCTGTTCCTCCAGCCACCCCAATGGGGGTGCCGAGTGTGATTCCATCACTGAGTGTGATTCCATCACTGAATAAACGTATGCTTCTGTGACTCATCCTCTCCCACAGCACTGCAGGAAGCTGAGGCTCTCAATCCCTTACTGGCCCTGAGGGTCTACAGCCACCCTCCATAGGCCCTCCCGCAAGGCACTCCGTGTTCTCTGAGTGCCCTCGCCAAAGCTGAACACCTTTCCTGACCCGCAGCTGGGTCCTCACACCATGCTGTGGGGTGGTGGGCCTTTCTCCTGGGAAAGGCTCTCTCTTCTCTTTTGGACACAGAGTCCTCCCATAGGCCAGGCTAGCCTCAAACTTGCTATGAGGCCAGGGATGACCTCAAGCTTCTGATCCTCCTGCCTCCGTCTTCGAGGCTTGGGCGTATAAGGGTATATGTCCATGGTGGGTTATGTGGTGCTGGAGGTTGAATGTTAGGCAGGTGCTCTGCCAATAGCACCCAAGCTCTTTGTTTTTTTTCTTTCCAGATACGATTTCTCTGTGTAGCCTTGGCTGTCCTGAAACTCACTCTGTAGGCCAGGCTGGCCTTAAAAGGATACACCACCATGCTAAGTTTGTGCAGTGCTGGGGATTGAACCCAGGGCTTTGTCCATGCTAGGCAAGCATTTCATGAACTGGGCTACATTCCCAGCCTCGTATGCCTATACTCTTAAAAAAAAAATAATGAACTATTTATTTACTTACTTATTTTTGCTGGGGTTGAACCCAGGGCATGCTGGGCAACATACATGAAAAAATAATGTGTCTATTTTATGTGCATGGTTGTTTTGTTTCGTCTGTTTGTGTGCCTGTAGAAGACCTCAGATCCTCTGGGACGAAAGTTGCAGACGGTTGCGAGCTGCCATGTGAGAACTAGGATCAAACCCAGGTCCTCTGGAAGAAGAGCCACTGAACCATAGCTCCAGCCCACAACACACATTAAAAAAAAAAATAATAATTTATTGTATTTTTATTCCATGTACATTGATTGGTGTGTTGCCTGCATATTTGTTTATGTGAGAGAGTCAGACCCCCCCCTCCCCCAGAACTGGAGTTACAGACAGTTGTGAGGAGCCATGTGGGTGCTGGGAGTTGAACCCAGGATCTCTGGAAGAGCAGTCAGTACTGTTAACCACTGAGCTATCTCATCAGCCCCCACAACATACATTTTTAAAAAAATTTTTTTTCCAGAAACAGAGCCTTACTACGTTTTCCTGACTGGCCTGGAACTAGTAATAAGCCCAGGCTAGCCTCCAACTTGCAGAGACCCTCCTGCCTCTGCCTCCCTAGTGCTGGGATTGTGAATATGTGCCACCACAGTGAACTTCTCATCTCGCGGTAGTGTGTGGGAGAAGAGCAGGAGAGCTCAGCTGGGTCCTTAGGAGGCTGAAATCCAAGGCTCGGCAGCTCTGGGCTCTTGCCCAAAGGCTCTTGTGGAGAACCCACTCACAAGCTCTCTTGGGGTGCTGGTAGAATTCAGCTGCTTGGAGTGCAGGACTTCAGTCCTGTGCCCACAGCTTGCCAGTCACGGCCTTGTCTTTGTTCTTAGACTCTGATCTTCTTTCTCACCTTTTCAGGCCTCAGCCAGGCCAGAGCAGTGAGTTGAAGCACACCTGTGCTCAAGCCTCTGACTTCCCCTTGTTCATCTCTGAGAAGCCAGTTACAGAAACTATGTGATTAGATTGATCCTACTTAGCCGATGGTGGTGGCTCACACCTTTAAGCCCAGCACCCTGGAGGCAGAGGCAGAGGCAGGCAGATCTCTGTGAGTTCAAGGCCAGCCTGGTCTACAGAGCGAGTTTCAGGACAGCCAGGGCTACATATAGTGAGACCCTGTCTTAAAAAACAAAAGATTGGGGGCTGGAGAGATGGCTCAGAGGTTAAGAGCATTGACTGCTCTTCCAGAGGTCCTGAGTTCAATTCCCATCCACATGGTGGCTCACAACCATCTGTAATGAGATCTGGCACCCTCTTCTGTGTACATAATAAATAAATCTTTGAAAAAACAAAAACAGTGCTCGCTTCAGCAGCACATATACTAAAATTGGAACGATACAGAGAAGATTAGCATGGCCCCTGCGCAAGGATGACACGCAAATTCGTGAAGCGTTCCATATTTTAAAAAAAAAAAAAAAAGAAAAAGAAAAAACAAAAACAAAAACAAAAGATTGAGGTTGGGCGGTGGTGACCCACGCCTTTAATCCCAGCACTCCGGAGGCGGAGGCAGAGCCAGGTGGATCTCTGTGAGTTCGAGGCCAGTCTGGGCTACCAAGTGAGTTCCAGGAAAGGTGCAAAGCTTCACAGAGAAACCCTGTCTCAAAAAACCAAAACAACACCGCCGGGCGGTGGTGGCGCATGCCTTTAATCCCAGCACTTGGGAGGCAAAGCCAGGTGGATCTCTGTGAGTTCGAGGCCAGCCTGGGCTACCAAGTGAGTTCCAGGAAAAGGCGCAAAGCTACACAGAGAACCCCTGTCTCGAAAAACCAAAAAAAAAAAAAAAAAAAAAAGAAAAACAACAACAACAACAACAACAAAAAACCCCACAAACAAACAAAAGATTGATCCTACTTGCTGTGAAGCCTTGGCTGGCTTGGAACCTGATATATAGGCCATGCTGGTCTTGAACTTGTTCCTATCCTGGTGCCTTCAGTCTTCTGAGTCCTGGGGTTGAAGGTGTGAGTCACCATAGCCAAATGAGAATCTATCTCATATCTGCAAACTCCCTTTATATTGCATCAGAATACACTGACAGGTTCAAGGACAAAGTGCATGGACACCTCCAGGGGACCATTATTTGGTCACCATATCTGTTGGTTTAGAATATCCTTGAGGAGTCAGAGTGCAGGCTTAGCCACATAGGCACCTAAAACTATTGCTGGGACTCAGAGGGGCTGCTGTGACACATGCTGTGACACACGGGATGAACAGGCAGGGTCTCAGTTAGGTTTCTATTGCTGTCATAAAGCACCATGACCAAAAGCAACGTGGGAAGTAAAAGTAAATCCTTCCAGTTTACACCCTCAGGTCACGCACTGACGGAACTCAGGCAGGAACCCGGAGGCAGGAGCTGAAGCAGAGGCCGTGGTGGAATGCTGCTTACTGGCTTGCTCCCCGTGGCTTGCTCAGTCCACCTTCTTATAGAACCAAGGACTACTTGCCCACAATAGGTCGGGCCCTTCTACATCAATCATTAATGAAGAAAATGCCTCACAAACTTGCCTACAGGCCAGTCTTATGAGAATCCCTCTTCCCAAATGACTCTAGTTTGTGTTAAGTTGACAAAAAAAACTCAACCAGGATAGGTGAAGTTAAAAAAAAAATTCTTTGAGAATTTAATTAAAAAAAAAAAAAAAAGATTTACTAGTTTTAAATTGTGTGTACACGAGGGTATATGCATGTGAGTGCAAGTGCCTGAGAAAGCCTGGAACTTGAGTCCTAGGCAGTTGTGAACTGCACAGTGTGGGTGCTGAGAACCCTTCAGTCCTCTACAAAAGCAGAGTGTGCTTTTAATCAGTGCACATCTCTCCAGTCTGAGAATTTAATTTACAAAATACGTTGTGTGTGTGTGTGTGTGTGTGTGTGTGTGTGTGTGTGTGTGTATTCTAGACCTTTAAGCTATAGAACTTACCTTCATGGTCACATGTACTTTGCAAAGGAGTGTTTTTGTTGTTATTGTTGTTGTTTTGGTTTGATTTGGTTTTTTGGGACAAGGTTTCTCTGTGTAGCCTTGGCTGTCCTGGAACTTGCTCTGTAGACCAGGCTAGCCTTGAACTCACAGAGATACACCTGCCTCTGCCTCCAGGGTGCTGGGATTAAAGGTGTGTGCCACCACCGCCTGACTCTAAATTGTACCCTGTTTTAAATATGCTGACAATGAGCTAAGTGGTGGTGGCTTGTGACTTTCCCAGCCCTCGGGAGGCAGAAGCAGGCCAATCTCTATGAGTTTGAGGCTATCCTGGTCTGCAGAGTGAGTTCCAGGTCAGTCAGGGCTACATAGAGAAACCCTGTCTCGAAAAAGCAAAAGCAAACAAACACGCCCAAGGGGGTAGACAAAAGTACCTGGGCCTAAGTATCGACATTTTGACTTCAGACGCCATTTTACCTGCAGGGTGAAATAAATTCAGTTTTCCAAGCCCTAGGGAAGCTGAGCTTTCCAATGGCTGATCGACCTCATCCCTAAACCACAGAAATAGTCTTTACGCATCTTTAGTTCTGTAGAAACTTTATGACTTTCCCTAACAACAGAAAGAACAAAGGAATCTGACTGGCTGGACTAAAAGGCTTGCATAGTATGCCGGTTGACAAGGATGGAACATACAAGGAAAATCCCTAATCTTTGATTCCTGATTGGTGAAAATTGTAACTGTAACTTGGCAACAAATGTTTGAGAATTCTGTGTTTATAAACCCCGCTTCTGCCCTTGCTCGGGGCTGTCAGGAGAAACAAGACTCCTTGTCCTGCAGCCCTGATCCATCAGTGACCCGCTTCTGTGGTGATTTCGTAAAATCTCGGGAACCCGGAAGTGTTGTCTCTCTCCTTGTGGTGCACAACGGACTGGGTGTAACAAACCAAATACGCTGACAAGGGAATGCCTGGCATCAGACTCCCCAAGGTTTGATCTAGGTTGAGTCAAAGAACTAAGCGTTCATTCTCACCTCTTCATGGTTTGCTTCTGTGCCTGGCACCTGCAGAGACACCCCACCCCTACCCCCAACCTCCCTGTGGCAAATACCTTCAAGGGGTTGGCTCTGGCAGGTGATAGTCTTCAGCACTTGGGTCCTGCAAGGGTAGAGAGGGCTCTGCGTGCTGTTGCTGGGGTGCATGTACAAGGCGGCCCATCAAACTGGGTAGAGTAGGGTGCTGAGGCCTGGGAGTGGGTTGAAAGAAGCAGCCATTCCCCAGGCTGACTCTGAGGTTTGTCATGATAATGTGGCCTTGAACTTACTGCTTAATCAAAGAACATCTTACATTTCTGACCCTCCTGCCTCCCCGCTCCAGAATGCTGGCGTTACAGGCATGTGCCATAATTCTGATTTTATACAGTGCTATACTTGAACCCAGGGCTTTGTGCATGTGAGTGGGCACTCCACTGACTTTGTTAGGTCCCCAGTCAGTCTTAACAATGTCTTATTTGTTTTTATTTACATAATTGTATGTTTAGTGTATGTGACACACACACAGAAAAAGAGAGAGCGAGAAATGGGGGAGGGAGAAAGGGCATATGTCACGGCCACCTGTGGAAGTCTGAGGACAACTTTCAAGAATCAATTTTCCTGCTGGGCGGTGGTGGCTCATGTCTTTAATCCCAACACTCGGGAGGCAGAGGCAGGCGAATTTCTGTGAGTTTGAGGCCAGTCTGGGCTACAGAGTAAGTTCCAGGAAAGGCTCCAAAGCTACACAGAGAAATCCTGTCTCAAAAAAACAAAAACAAAACAAAACCCAAAAGCAATCAGTTTTCTCACTATGGCATATGTCTTTAATCCCAGCACTGGGGAGGCAGAGGCAGGCGGATCTCTGTGAGTTCGAGGCCAGTCAGGTCTACAGAGTGAGTTTCAGGACAGCTGGGCTACACAGTAAAATCCTGTCTTGAAATTCCCCCCCCCCACACACACACACAAGAATCAGTTTTCCTTCCACTATGGGCTCCAAGGTTCAAATTCAGATCATCAGGAACTTATCCAGCAACTGCTCTGACCCACTTAAGCCATTTCATAGACCTTGGATTTTTTTTTCCATGTAGCCCAGGCTGGCCTTCAAACTCACTAGGTATCTGAGAGTGGCCTTGAACTCCCAATCCTCTCACATCTATGTCCAGATTTCTGGGATTGTGCACACACACTGCCAAGCCTACCTACATATTTTTGTACTTCTTTCTGTTTCTTTAATGGTAATAGTCTTTTTATTCTGTCCCTTCAGAGCTTGCATCTCACGCCTAATCCACATTTGAGTTCTGAGCCTTTGCCCTTCTGTCTCTCTATGGCCTTTCTGCTCTTCTGGGCTTCTCACACCAGGATTCAACAAGATAAGATGGTGGGGAGCCTTCACCTTGCTAACAGGTACAGTAGATTGTTATCACTAAGGACTCATCTGTACAGCTACATCAGATAAGCATTGCCCGGATCCTACAGTGGCCCTAGGCAGTTAGAAAAGGGAAGCCAGAAGCTAAGGTCACCTCTTATCTGGCTGATCCCCAAGTCAGGACTGAAGTTTGGCCCTAACAGTCAACAGAACTGACCTCAGCTAGAGAGAAGCCTAGAGAAAATGTTTACCCTGATAACAGACAAGAACTGTGGCCAGAACACTTTCAGGTGTCTGCTGGACTGATCCTAAACACAGTGACTACGAGGCACCATGCAAATTCCATATCACAAACTAGGGCAAGCATCATGTGCCCCCACTAGCTCTGAGAATTCCCTAGCTCGGGTTTCTAAAGCTCCCTTTTAGCTGTCTTATGGTCACACCTTCATCTGTACCCCAGCATTGCCCACAAAGTGAACACAGACCACTCTCCTCTAATCCCTGTTCATTTGCTTCTGGGAGTGGTGGTGGGTAGCATTTATTGGCAATTTGAATATGTGTATTATATTGGGAAAAAAAGGTTAGGTTAAATCTTACCACTGTTCTTAAAGAACTTCCTTGCCTGGGGAGATGGTTCAGTGGTTAAGAGCACTTTTTCTTCTTCCAGAGACCTGGGTTGGGTTCCTAACATGGTACATGGTGGTTTACAACCATTCTTAACTACATTTCCAGGTGATGCAATGGCCTCTTTTCACCTCTGTGGGAGCCAGGTACACACATGGTACATACATTCAGGCAAAGTACTCATACACATAAAATAAATAAATCTTAAACAAATAAAAAGAGCTTAGAAAGCTTCTACAAGGTTTTTTAACTAGTATTTTTAAATTAATCCATTTATATGTATGTGTATTTGCTTGCACAAACTTATGTGCACCGCATGTGTGCAGTGCCCCAGAAAGCCAGAAGAGGGCCTCAGACTCCCTAAAATTAAAGTTACAGGTGGTTGTGAGCCACTGTGTGGGTGCAGGGTCCTCTGAAAGAGCAGCAAGGACCTTAACCTCTGAGCCATCCCTCCCGCCCCAGTGGGTTTCTTGTTCTGTTTTTTGAATTGAGTTCTTACTGTATAGCTCATGCTGGCCTCTGAGGGCAGATCCTCCTGCCCCAGGTTCTCAGTGCTAAAGCCATGGTGTCTGCCTCAGCCGGCTGTAGCTTCAGGTTCCTTCTCTTTTGTTCTTCCTCACTCCAGATTCCTGCTTATTCCCCAGACAAGAGTCTTTGGCTATCTGCTGTTTTTCCTCCCAATCCCTGTCCACGCCCTTACTCATCATGGCGTTTTTCCTAAACAAAGAGACTTCCTTCCCTCAAAGGAACTCTGGCCTCAGCTGATAAAATAGTAACTGATCTCTCCCATCTGCGACAACGTTGCCAAGTTGTAATGGTTGTGATTGCTCTTTGGCCTCTGACTTTCCTGGGACTTCTGGCCAGTGGTGAGAATGACACTCCTGTGGCTTTGTTCATCAGCCACCATCTCAGTGGAGCTCTTGTGGTTGAGGAGAAGGCTGGGTAGCTCCAGCTAACACATTTTTGTTTTATTATTGGTTTTTTAGTTTCCTGGCCAGACTTGCATTCATGGTAATACCCCTGCCTTGGCCTCCCCAGTGCTGGGATTACAGGACCCATCCCTGTTGTTTTTGTTTGTTTGTTTGCTTTGCTTTGTTGTCTGTCCTTCCTTCTCTTCCTCCCTCCCTTTCTTTTGTTGTTTTTGAGATAGGGTCTCAAGTAACCCAAGCAGGCCTCAAACTCAGTATGTAGCTGAGGCTGAACTTGAACTCCTAATCTTCCTGCCTCTGCCTCCCAAGTGCTGGGGTCACAAGCCTGAGCCACTATACCTAGTTAAGCAACACTGTCGCCCATTTTATGAAGGAAGAGCTAGAACCTAAACGCATCCAGTTGTTTCTCTGGGAGAGTTTTCAGGAAAATGGCAAATATACTCTACTAGTCAAGCCAGCGCTTTTGAGGGTAAACTTGCCATCTGTCCCTGTGAGGAAGGTCCGAGGAGACGGGCTATTTGGTAGACAGGTGTCACAGAAGTGCACAAGGGACAGACAGAGCTGTCAGCAGAACCTGTCTCTTTTTGTCACAGAGCTTGGAACGTCGTCTCCCTAGGATAACCATCTTGGCCTGTTCGGGAGGGATGGCTTGTTGTGGGATATTTGTGCAATGTGTGAAGATGTGTTGCTGTGAGCGGTGTAATAAAAAGCTGAAGAGCCAATAGTTAGGCAGGAGAGATAGGTGGGACTTCCGGGCAGAGAGAGATCTCTGGGAAGAAGAAAGGCAGAGTTGCCAGCCAGGAGTGGAGGAAGCAGAATGGGCAGTGTAAAGGTAACCCAGCCACGTAAAAGAATGTAGATGAAAGGATACGGGTTAGTTTAAGTTATAAGAACTAGTTAGGAACAAGCCTAAGCTAAGGCCGAGCTTTCATAATTAATAAGTCTCTGTGTTGTTATTTGTGAGCTGGCGGCCCAAAGAAAAATCGGACTAAAATGGCTGGGGATGGACCCTGTATACCACGGTCCTAGAGCCAGGGCTGCTGGCTCCCGAGACTTCCCCTCAGCCACGACTTCCTTCTCTACCAGCTTCGTTCACACCTGAGCCTCTTCAAGGCTTAGTTCCTACCAGCGACTATTCCCTCGGGAGCCATCCTCGATGGCCGGGATGGTGGCATTCTTCTGGGAACCTTGGTGACAACTCCTCTCTGCTTGGCACTACGAGCCTCTCCTAGGCAAGAGGCTACCAAACCCCGCTGATTGTGAAATGTAACTTCTCTTACCTCCCACCTCTATCTGAAGACACAAACTATAAAAAGTATTCTGACCTCATTTGCTCACCTGGACCCGTTGAAACCTCCCAGGGTTGGACCGGAAAGATGGGTCAGCGGGTGAATGTGCTTGTAGGGTGAGCCTGATGTCTCAAGTTTGGATCCATGGAAGTCGTGTACAAGTTGGTGACAGTGGCAAGTGTCTATAATCCCTGCATGACTCTGGCCAGGTTGGGCCTAAACAGGAGACTCCTAGCAGATTTCTAGACAGCTAGCCCGGAGTAAAACTACTGAAGATTCTCCAGGCCCGAAGAATAACTTCTAAGTAGCTTGCCACACTTCCCTGTCTTCAGCCACTCCAGGCTCACTGTGTGCCAGCTGCTGGCCCTCCCAGTGACTTTGGACATACATTTCTCCAAGACCTTTCTTTCTCTTTGGGGGATACCTTTCCTTTGCCCTGTGCAGTATGACTGCTCTAGTACATACTTATTGAACCACATGTACTTCCGGCCCCACATACCTGTATCTCTTGCTAAAGCAGTGATGGGTCTCAGTGTCTTCTGTTCCCCACTTGGGACAGGATCTCATATCCCAGGTTGGTCTCAAACCCACTCAGTAGCTGAGGGTGACCTTCACCTGTTGATCCGCACATGCCTGCCACACCAAGCCTGACTTTCCAGTCTGTTCTACCTCACTCGTACCTACCTCAGAACGGTTGTCTAGCAGATGTTGATTGAAAATCAGCAAAAGAACATCGTTCTCTAGTTTTGTATTATCATTTGTTTCAGTTAGGGTCTCTATTGCCGTGAAGAGACACCATGACTGGCTACTCTGATATAGGAAAATATTTAATTGGGGTTGGCTTACAGTTCAGAGGTTTAGTCCATTAATGTCATGGTGGGAAGCCTGGTGGCATGCATCCAGATTGGCAGGCAGCAGGAAGAGAGAGCAAGCCACTGGGCCTGGCTTGAGCTTGTGAAGTCTCAAAACCCACCCCCAGTGACACACTTCCTCCAATAAAGCTACACCTATTTCAGCAAGGCCACATGTCCTAATCCTTTCAAATAATGCCATTCCCTATAAACCTGGGGGGGGCATTTTATTTAAACCACCACATTATTAATTAACAACCCCCATTCCATGTGGTTGTAATCTCTTTGGCTATTTTAATGATCCAGTTGTATATGTATGGCGGGAGAAGGTGGTGAATGTGGGCTTCGGAAATAATCACAACTGTTGATTCTATAGTTCCTGAAGCACCTCCCTCCCATTGAAGCCAGCACACCTACCTGTCTCCCCCTTCCCTCTCTTCTTTTTTAAAAGACAGGTGAGTATTATTGTCCAGCTTATGCAGTGCTGGGGATCAAACCCAGGCCTTTGTGATGCTGGGCAAGCACTCTACCAAGTGAGCTACAACCCACCAAGCCTGATTATCAGATTTTTGATAGTTGGAAGGCACAGACAAATAAACAGTCAATATTCAACCTTTAGTTTTCTGAACAGATTTCAGAAGTTCATGGCTGACAGTTGGGGATGGGGAGCAAGCCTGGCCTCATACTCACTCAAAAGGTGGAAGCAGACTATTGGTGGTGGCACACACCTTTAATCCCAGCACTCGGGAGGCAGAGGCAGGTAGAGCTCTGTAAGTTTGAGGCCAACCTGGTTTACAGAATGAATTCCAGGGCTACACAGAGAAACCCTGTCTCCAAAAACAAAACAAAACAAAACAAAATAACAACAACAACAACAAAAAAAAAACAAAAAAAAAACAAAAAGGCAAAGTTTAGAGGGCCAGGAGTTCCATTTTTGGCTATGCAGTGAATTTGAGGCCAGCTTGAACTACTGGAGACAGTCTCAAAATTGAAAACAAAAACAAAGGTCACAGCTGAGACAATCTGCAATAGACTTGAAAGCCAGACCTACGACTCGAAGGAAAGGGCCCATTGCCAGGGAAGGGAGGTCATAGGGTTTCCGCTGCACACAGTAGGCTAGGGAGAGGGTAGATACAGTCAGTGCTCCACCCTCTAAAGGCAAGAGAGGGAGGGGGTTAGTGGGTAGAACAGGCAGAGACCATCAAGCAATGTACATCAAGAAGATCCAGGGAGTGGGTGAAGGAGGACTGCTCTTCCAGAGGACTCAGACTCAGTTCCCAATACCCACTCAGAGGCTTACATTATCTTTAACCCCAGTTCCAGGGCATTTGCCACCGTCTTCAGGCCTCCTTGGGCACTAGAGGCTTGTGGTGCCTAGCCATACATTCAGGCAAATGTTCATTAAAAAGCAATCCAGGTAACCCCAGGTGTGGTGGCACATACCTGGGATCCCAACACTTGGGGTCTGACAAAGGAGTCTGAGGATGGAGGATCACGAGTTTGAGACTAGCCTGGGCTTAGTAAGATCTTATCTCAAACATACAAGGACTGAGAGTTAGGCATGGGCAGTGGAGGCAGGGGGATCAAGAAGAGCCTGAGCCGCATAGTAAATTCAAGGTCAGTCTGGGCTATATATATGAAACACTGTCTCAAATAACAGCAAAGCAAATGAAAACCCATCTCCTGTGGAAAACAAACCGTGAGCTGTAGAAAATGCAGACATTGTGTGTGTGTGTGTGTGTGTGTGTGTATACATGCCATTTGTGTGTGTACCCTCAGGGGTCAGAAGAGGGCATCAGATTCCGTGGAGCTGGAGTTACAGCCAGTTGTGCGCCATGGGACAGGGATGCCAGGAGTGGAAATGGAGTCCTCTGAAAGAGCACTGCCTCTGAGCCATCCCTTCAGCCTCCCAGGCTCAGTCTGCTCGCCCTCATGCTGAGACATCCCCTGCTAATCTTAGTCCTTGCACACATGTGCTGCATATGCACTTAAGTTACATGCCAGACTGAATCTCTATATGAATTACACACTGCACTCTCTCTGAGACCAGCAATGGAGTCTTCCTTGTTCCCCAGTTTCAGCATCCAGCAGAGTTTTAGGATGTGGAGGGACATGTGAGGAGCATCTGGCTAAATAAATTTTTAATGAAAATTTCTCCAAAATCTCAGTAGGAAAAAAAAAAGGGGGGGGGGCTGAATTTATTATTTTTGCAAATGATTTGTGGGAAACTGTAAATTCCAGGCATCTTAAGAAGTCGATGGGAGATGATGTTAGGGAAGGAGACCCATGAGGTATGAGGGGACTTTCTAATCATACTGCTAGGAAGCCCCAAGGGGCAGCCCCGTCTTTCAGCGATAAAAGTAGCCAGCAGGGTTGGGTTGTAGCTTGGTTGGTAGGGTGCTTGTCTAGAATACATGAAGTCCTGGGGGTGGCTCTCAAGCACGACATAGGTCGGGTGTGGAGGCTCATGCCGATGATCTCAGCACTAGGAAGGTGGAAACGGAGGGATCAGGAGTTCAAAGTCATCTAAGTCATCTTCAGCTACCTTTTGAGTGCAAGGGCACTTTGAGCTCCAAGGAACCCTGCACCCCTCCTCGCTCAGGAAAAAGAAAGCACTCGGCATATATTTTACATCTGATCTGAAAGGCAGAAAGAAGCAGTCTGCACATTTTCTAAGACTGTCTCCTTTTCCTTTTTGTATCTCAAGGGACATCTGCTAAGCTCCATGGCGTGTCCCCTTTGATAGTGGGGGGTCATCTCAATTCATCTCTAGTTCCACTCCCAAGCGTTCTCCTAATGTGTCCCTTGTGCCCTCTGTCTCCCTCAATCAAGGTCAATTCCATAGCTCAGCACGCTCTCTCACCCTTATCCAGGCCACTGCCCCCCCACCCCCACCCCCACCCCGAGCTGGACCTGGTGTCGCTGCTGCTTCAACGACGCCCTTTAATCCCCTCCGGTCGAAGCAGCCGGACTAGTATCGCTTCACTCCAGGCCCTTCCTCTGCTTCTCATCCGAAAGGGGTGCAGCCTCTCGGGCTGGCTCCACCTTCATCTCTGGCCCTGGACACTTTGTTTTCCAGGGCGGGAGGCAGGGAACTGGGGAGGACGGCTTCTGTTTCTCTCACCAGCAGCTTCCTGGAGATTGCGTAGGCTGGAGCTGGCGAGCCCTAGGACTGGGCTGGGCGGTGACCCTGGGCTACCAGGGTCTGCCCTGGACCCCTGGCTCCTCCTCCCAGCTCCTTTCAGCCCTCCTCTTCTCTTTCCCTCTCTGCCCCAAACCTCTTGGAACAGCGGAGTCTCTGGGCAGAAAGGGCCCCTCCCAGTTATTGTCCCAGTGGGAACCTTGCTCAAGGTCACCGAGCAGGTCAGATCCGCGCTGGGACTGGAAGCCAGCCTCAGCCTCCTTCCAGCTCCCAGGCAAGCAGGCGCGCAGCCCGCTGTGACAGCGGGATCTGAGGAAGGGGGAGGCGAGCGCCCTCCTCTGGCCGCTCTCTGAACGCCGTCTTCCTGGACCAGGAGCCTGCGGGTCACGAGAAAGCCTCCCTCACCCGTGCCTGGGTGGTTCAGATCTGAGTGACTGCTTTGCCAGAAGGCCCCGGTGGTCTATGTTTGGGTCATTCATTCAGAAGTGGGATGAGTGGTCAGAAGGCACCCAGCTCAGAACAGTCTATAGGAAAGCCATCATCTACCACCTGCTGGCTAGGTTCGAGTTTCTAGCAAATTCTTCCTGGTCTTTGGCTCTTGCTGGGTGATCGCTATGACCTTGAAATCTAAGATCTGTATCCTCAGTTCTCCGCCCCCTTTTCCCTCTCATTTAGGCCCTCATCGTTTAACCAGTTCACACCAGCGTGTGTGGTGTGGTGGAGTGTGTGTGTGTGTGTGTGTGCAGTGCTCTGGGAAATCAATGGCTAACCTTAAGGGATGGTGCTGCCAGGCAGTGACCTCCTAGGACCCAGGTGTCAGGGAAGGAGTCAGAATAAGGCTAACATTGTCCATGTTGCTGAATTGAAATAGCAAACTGCAGGTTATTTCAAAATAGAAAACATTCCCCAGAACTGGGAGCTTGTTGTCCCAGAAGGAGCCACACACACACACACACACACACACACACACACACACACACACATACACACACACACTTCCTTCCTCTGTGCCACAGGTCCACAGGCCCCAGGGCATCTAGTCATTCTTCCAGTGGCCAAGGTTAAATGTCTGCCGCTGCTACATGCAGCCCCTGTAACGGCATCTTAGTTCTTCCAAGCTGGAAGGCAGGGCAGGGCTGGGGGCTGTTTTCAGTATGAAATCATTTCCCACAGTGAAGAAGCAGCCGGGTTCTGCATGCGTCCACTGACAGTCTTGGATGCCTGCCCAGTGCTAGGAGTCTAAAAATGCCTGAACCCATCTTGAGATCTCAGGAGACTGGCCTAGGAGCCAGCAACCCCCCCAGACTGATGACCACCGTATCTTGAACCCATCCCAGAGGGAAGCTCCTCCACGCTCGGTGCTCTGTGTCCTATTGATGGTTAGATGCCATAGACAGATATGGCTGGAGTCCCTGAGGCTCAGTGCCCAATACTCAGTTATCCAGCTCCGTTGGTGTGTGCTAAACCAAGTAGGAAGTTCAGTCAGGTTTCAGGGGAGCACAGGAGTTCTAGTCATGCCTAGGAGAGGTACCCTTGTCTGTAGAGACATAAAGGCCTATTCGTAGAAGAGAAGGATCTGGAATTTAAACCAACACCTCCTTACCTGGGGAAAAAGCAAGAATAATATTTGGTGGGAAGCAACGGAGGTGGTTCAAAGGACCGGGAAGGGCTCCCTCCCCTCTCCATCTTTAAGTAATTAAAGCTGTGTGGTAGTTTGAGTCATCACTGGTAGAGAGACCAGCATGACAGACTAGGCGTAGAAGATATCATAGCGTAAGAATTAAAAAAACAAAAACAAAAACAAAAAAGCCCCACAAGGTCTCATGTAGCTCAGGCTGGCCTTGAACTCACTTTATAGTCAAAGATATTCTCAAACTCTTGGACCTCATGCCTCCACCTCCCAAGTGCTGAAATTACAGGCATATGCTATTGTGTCTGGTTTATGCAGTGGTGGGGACCAAACTCAGGGTTTTCGGCGTTCTAAGCAAGCACTCTGTTGAGCTACATCCCCAGCCCAGCATGTAAGAATTTAAGGACACATAGGTAATCAGTGGGAAGCTAATTATTCAACAAACAGAGTTTGGAAAATGGGCTACTGAGGGGGAGGAGGCACAGGTGATACTGACCTTAGCTAATTTACCATTGTAAGTCATGGTTAAAGAGTTGTTCTGCTGGGCTCAGAATGGGTGGGCCAGAGTGGCAGACAGATCATCTTGTTCACTCATTTACCTTCTCCCCTGGGCCCAGGCAGGATAGTCTCAGCCAGGTGACGGCTCTATCTTTCCTGACATCTGATAAGAAGGAGCTTACATGGACCATACTCTGAATGGATTCAGGATTCCTTAAAACCTAGGCTTTGATAATTGACCTAGAAGCAGAAACTCCAGGAGTATCTTTGCTCAAACTCACGTTCGCCAATGCTGCCTTCGGGCCTCACAGGAGCCCCTACCACTTCCCCTTTCCCTGACGAGCTTGTTTGTATCACTTGTGCCAGGCACTGGGCGGTATTGGGAATCTGTCCATCCTCTCAGCAGCTGGCATCATGGAAACCACAGGTGTTTGACCAGGAAGGGCCCCTGGGAATTGTTCCCACCCCCTTATTGTACAGATAGGGAAAATATTGCCCAGTGCAGAAAAGTGACATGCAGGATTTCCCACAATGGGGCCAGAATGGATCTAAACCCTCATCTGCCCAATGTCCTGTCACAGTTCCCCTACAGTCTTCTGATGCTCCCCACTTAAGCTTGTACTAGTTCCTCTGGCTCCCTGAGTTACCTGTGGCATCCCCTTGGCAAACTGACAACCCTCTTCTCAGAGAGGCCTGGCTTGGTGAGGGAGTACTGGTGTACTCAGCTTCTCTGTCCCTAGACCCAGAAAATCCCCATCTTTTGGCTTCTTCATGACACTGGTTCAGTGACCTCGGGCACATCACTCACTGTTCCACCAATACAGTAATAGGACCTAGGGAGTCAAACACATGGACCAGTCTCTTACAGACTATGCAGTGCCATTCCAGTGTAAGACACTAGTCTTCCCAGACCCCAACACAAGACTGGATACTGAACAGACATGGTCTTCTATAGCCCAGGCTGGCCTTGAATTCCCTATGTAGCCAAGGTTAACTTTGAACTCCTGATCTTCCCCCACCTCCCAAGTGCTAAGATTACAGACATGCACTACCGCCCCCAGTTTATGTAGTGCTTATGACCACATCCAGGGCTCCATGCATTCTAGGTAAACGCCCTACCAACTGAGCTACACCCTAGTGTAGACCTCTCCTCAGATAGGGTCTTGGGGTATATCTCAGCCTGGGCTGGAACTCTTGATAATCCTCCTGCCTCAACCTCTGAGTGGTAGAATTATAGATATGAGCCACTATACTTGGCCATAGCAAATACCTTTTGAATAGCTGTAGGAAGCAGTTCATTTAAAAACTGTAATATTTGTGTGTGTGTGTGTGTGTGTGTGTGTGTGTGTGTGTACAAGTGCACAAGAGTGCCATGTCAAGTGTGTGGAGGTCAGAGGACAATTAGAGGGAGTCAGTTCACTCCTCTTACGACTCAGGTTGTCAGGTTTGGCGGTGGGTCACTTTTCCTGCTGAACCATCTCACCAGCCCCAGAACACTAGTTCTGCATTGGGGGTGATTCTGATACCCCCAGAGGTGCTGAGGAACATCAGGGGCATTTTTGTCTGTCAAAACCATGTAGAAATTGCTGTGACATCTGATGTTAGGCCAGGGACATTGATGAGCACTCGTACGGTGCACAGGGCAGCCCCCACAGCAAAGCACTGTTGGTCCCATGATATCCAAAGTGCCAGATGAACGGAACATGGCAGGAGAGCTGTACAGACGTAGCTGTCATCCCAGAAAGACAAAGGAGCCGTGAGTGTGCAGCTAACCATAGAGACAAGGTGGTGACTAAGTAAGGTCTCCCTGGGGCTAAATGACATGGCCATGCCTTGGCTTGATAAGTGAAAACATTTTATTTCAATTCTATCCTTGGGAGGCAGCATAAATAATCACAGAAGACCACAAAGGTCAATGGAGAGAAAGAAAGCTCCGGAAGTGTGGAGGAGGCGATGAGAGCTGGCAGTCTAGCTGTGGTGGTGCGGGAGGAGACGCCGCTGCAGCAGGCTGGGAGCAGGAACCATCACTGGGTGGAGAGCAGAGGCCCTAAGACTGTGGAATCTCACTTCCCGGCTCCCCAGCAGGGCCTCTGGGGTTGGGAAGTTTTGCAGGGTGGCCACAGAAAGGGCAAGCAAGGAGTGTCCTGTGGGTAGCAGATCCCAGGCCACGACAGAGATGCCCACACCTCTGCCCAAGTGGCGGGGACTGCTGTGACATCAGTGCTTCTGAGCTCCGTGTGGTAGGTGGGGAATGGAAAGAGGGAGGGGAGAGGGAAGAAAGCAAGCCTGCAGAAGACCCGAGGGGATGTAGCATCTCAGAGCCGAGTGCCTGAGGGCCACTTCCCTGTTTCTGTCACTGTAAAGTAGGGCAGATGCAAGAGTCGGTGAGATCCATGTGTCACAAAACTGGGTAAACTTCCAAGTGCTATGTGGATGGAGTGGCTGTGGTCATCCTGCGTGTGTAAGGCTGAAAGTGGCTGAGATAGCAGGGCTGGAGTGGGAAGGGGAAGGCGGAGGGAGATACAGGCAGACGGCATCCCTGGAAGCCATCAGACCCTTGCTCTGTCTGCCCTAGGGCCAAGCTCTACCCTTCTCAACCTCAGCTTCCAGGAAGAGGCCTCATCTCAGATGGAGCTGGGGGGGGGGCCGGGGGGAGTGAGAGCAAAGAGTGCAGGCCAGGAGGGTCCAGGGGCACTGAGTGTGAGGGGCCTCAACCGGGCAGTATGGCGTGTTGGCACTACTGGTGTTGGGCAGACAGTAGAAATGGCTTCCAGTTCTCATTCTGGGGAAGCCTACACAGGGATTGGCATCTCAATAGACTGGGAAAGGCCCTGGCCAGGGCATCTGGATGCCAAGGGTACTTGGCCTGCTGCTGCCCCTCTGGGTGATTTTGAAAGTTGAAACCTGATTGCAACCCTCAGTTCTGTGATTTGACAAGTGGGGCCACTAATCCCTACCCTGCCTGGATCACAGATGAAACGGAAAAGGGGTGTAAAAGAGCTTTGAAGAGAACCACGGGGAAGGCAAGGGGTCATTATGGCCTTGGACAGCGTCCTCTTCATTCCCTGAAGACAAGGGGGGTCGGGGAGAGTTCAGAAAGAAAAGGGCATGCTGCCAGGTGCTCACCGCTGCGTGAGATGAGCAGGGCTTGTGGGGCAGCTGGGAGCAGAATGAGGTGGGAGGTGGGCAGAGCACTCCACCCTCCATCCAGCCTCACTGTGCTTCAGAAGTGAGGCTGAGACCCGGAGCAGCTAATCCCTGCGTAGGTGGGTCCTGGCAGCCCCTCTGCAGGGGACAGATTCAAGTTCTAAGTCAGGCTGTAATCCTGCTCTCTCCATCCCTTGGAGAGCATCCTCAAGGGAGCCAAGAGGAAGCCTGGCTCCCCGGGGTTGCAGGGAAAGAGGCTGCCAGTCAAGGGCGGGCTCTCCAGGAGAGGCAGGGGGACTGGTATTAGCATGAAGTCAGGAGGTCAAAGGTCAGCTTCCAGTTCTTGAGGTGGTAGGTAGGGTCTACCGGCTGGTCCCCAGCTGCAGTCCAGGCCCGGTCTCTGGGCTCAATAGATGAGGGGCAGTTTAGGGACCAGTAGAAACAACGGAGAGATTGGCTTGGAAAGCAGCCCACGGAGGGGCTAACAGTTCTTGGGGTTGTTGCGCAGGTTTTTCAGTTCCAGCTGGAGCTGACGGAGCCGTATGTCCTTCTGGGCCAGCTCCTCCTTCAACCTCCGGATCTCATCCTGCTGCCTGAAGAACATCCTGAGGAGCTGGGGTGGAGCAAGGGGTTCAGGGAGAGAGCAGGTGAGGAGGACTCTGGAGCACCAGGGCTCTTAGACATCCCACCCCACCCAGGCCTGCCCTGCCTGTTCACCTTCCGCATGCCTCCTGCCACCCTGGGACAGCCAGCCCAGTGCTCCCTGCAACTATTCTCCAGGCTCATCCCTCCAGGGTTCCTATCTACCCTTGAAGTGAGACTAGAAAGCCTACTGGCCAAGCAGACCTGCCTGAGGGAGGCCAGTTTCTGCCATCTCAAGCTCGCCCCTTTACGGGTCTGAACCCGAAAACTTTGTTTGAGACAGGGTCTTACCCTGCAGCCCACTGTCATATAGCAGAGGCTGGCTTCGAACTCCTGACCCTCCTGCCTCCACTTCCCCTTCTTTTCTTTCTTCTCTCTTTTCCCTCCCTCCCTTCTTCTTGCCTCCCTTTTCCTCTTTCTTGTAGTTCAGGTTGGCTACATTCAAACTTGCTACATGGTAGAGGATGGCTTGCATTCCATGTACTCCTGCTTCTGTCTCATGACTGTGAGTGCTGGGGTTACAGAGAGAGGTATATACCACCCTGCCCAGCTCCTAATGACTTTCTGTTGTTTGTTTTCAGACGATGTTTCTCTGTGTTACCCAGGTTGTCCTGGGACTCGGATTGTAGACCAGGCTGGCCTCAAACTTGGAGATCCGCCTGCCTTTGCCTTCCAAGTGCTGGGATTAAAGGCATGTACCACCATGCCTGGCTTAGACTTTTCTTTTTAAGACAAAGTCATAGCCAGCTGGCCTCAAACTCACTAAGTAGCTGAGCCATGACCTTGAACTCAGGATCTTCCTGTCTCTTCCAGGTGCTAGGATTATAAGCATGTGTCTCGGTTTTTGCAGTTGCAATGTAGGGGGCGACTGAACCCAGGGCCTGATCTGTGTACTCAGTTCCTCTTCTCTTCTTGAGGAAACCGAGGGTACAGAATGGTGCTTAGCCTTAGCGATGGTGGTGGTGGTGGTGGTGGTGGTGGTGGTGTGTGTACTACAGAGCTCAGGGCATGCTGGGAAAGTGCTGTACCACTGAGCTGTTGCTCTAGTCCTAGAATCTTGTTTAAAACATGAGACCGTGACTGAAATACCAAAGTCTGGGCAGTGGTTCAGTTCCTGGCAAACATGGATGGGCAAAGCATTGGTATTTTGGCAGCCCCTCATGCAGTTGACTCCCTGGATCTACCAGATTCTTGTGGCTTCAGTGAAATATTCTAACAGACGCCCACAAAACAATGAGTGGGAAGCAGGCTGCTGGGGAGCCCCTGCATTTGAGCATGCCATGAGGAGCAGCCAGTAAGCTGCATTTCCCCGTGGTCTCTGCTTCCGTTCCTGCTTCCCAGTTCCTGGCTTGAAGTTCTGCCCTGACTTCCCCCAGCGATGGCATGTGATGGAGAAGTGGAAGTTGAATCAACTCATTCCTCTCTAACTCACTTTTGGAAACAGTGACTTATCAGAGCCATAGAAAGCGAACTAGGACCCCACCGCCACTGTGGTGTGAGACTCCAGCATGAATTCCATTTGATACTGCATGTACTTTTGCCATTTAATTAGATATAATGTATATTGATGAGGTAAGTACAAAGAATTGCCATTTCTATAAAAAAACAAGTAGAAAGTCTTGCTAAAGTCGATGCTTAAGCAATTGTGGCAGAATCCAGAGTAAGGTTGATGTAACCATGGAGACTGGTTATAGTGGCCTTCCACTTATCAAAAATCACAGACCTGAGGCTAGAGGTGGAGCTCACTTGGTAGAGTACTTGCCCAGCATGCACACAGCTTTGGGTTTGATACCCAGCACCATATAAATCAGATGTGGTGTCACATGCCTAAAATCACAGCAACCAAGAGACAGAGAAGGATAACTTCCAGATGACCCTTGGTTAAACAGTGAGTTTGAGGGCAGCCAGGGCTACAGGAAACCCTGTCACAAAATGAAACAAAACACCCTCATATATATATACATATATATATGGTACCTGTCTCAAAAGTAGTTTGGGAGCTAGTGGTGGAGCACTTGTAATCCCAGTGCTGGCTGAGGCAGGAGGATGGAGAGTTGGAGCTTGGCCTGGGTTGTTCAAGGAGATCCAGTTTCAAGTCTCTTCTCTGAACTATTGAATGAGAGCATATATTTTATGTTTCGAACAAAAGCCAATGGTTTAAAGAATTCACCACTTACTTGGTCGTGGTGGTACAAGCCTTTAATCCCAGCTCTCAGGAGGTAGAGGCAGGCAGATCTCTCAGAGTTCAAGGCCAGCCTGGTCTACATGGTGAGTTCCAGGAGAGCCAAGGCTATACAGAGAAGTCTTGTCTCAAACAAACAAGCAAGCAAGCAAACAAACAAGAATGCCTCACTTCTTTGATTCCCTCCTTTCATTGATTTTCCTTGTTTTAAAATCAATTAATTAATAATTAATAATATTATTGGGTGGGGGTTGCTGAGGCAGGGTCCCATTATATATAGTACAGGCTAGCCTGGGATTTGAGCTACTCCTGCCTAAACCCCTTGAGTGTTGGGACTACAGGCTTGTAGCCCAGGCTAGCTTTGAACTCACGGCAGTCCCACTGGCTTTGCCTCCCAGTTTCTGGTATTATATGCATGCACCACCATGCCCACTTCAAAACGTGGCTTTTTGAGGTACAATTCACAGACCCTCACATCCACACATTTTCAGTAAAGTTACTGAGATAGCCAACCATGTACCTTCCCTCCCTCTCTTTTTCTCTCTCCCTTCCTCTCTCTCTCTTTGTCCTGTTTTTGAGACAGAGTCTTATTCTGTAGCCTAGTCTGGCCCAGAATTCACTATGTAGTCCAGGCTGATCGTGAATTCATGGCAATCCCCCTGCCTCAGCCTCTCGAGTGCTGGGATTTCAAGCACGTACCAGCACGGCCTGCTTACGAGTTATCTCCTTGTCCTTACTTAGGTCACCGTGTTCTCCTTTCAAGCCCCTTTTTCTCGTTGGTTGCTTCTGAGCTTTTGGAATGACTACAGCCATGGGTAAAGGCGGCTCTGCAGGGCCTGAGTTACTTCTTCCCAGGATGGGAGAGGTACAGCTTTGCTACGGGAGGGTAGTGGACTCTGCCTCACCTGAGCAGAGAACCTGTGAATGTTTCCCCCGTCCTCAGTTCCATCCAGATGGACATCCTGGTAGCCGGATGTCACTCCGTTAATCCCCTCCAGCCCTCCCTCTCCACCCTCAGGGCTCAGACAGAGCTCCACCTCTCACTGCTGCTCACCTGGGCAATCTCAGCAACCCATGTTTCTACCTCCAAAAGGCAGAGTACTTAACGTTTTAAAGACTGAGTATTAAATATAAACGAAACTAGGAAACGTAGCACCAGGAACTCCCCAGTACCTGTCATCCAGCTTCACCCCTGCTCCAACTCTCTACCACTGCCCTGTGCTGCCCTCCTCCTGGGGGTTATTTTGAAAAGAACCCTGTTTATCACAAGACTTCATCCATTCTAGAAATCTCCCACAGCGGCACACGACCCCACATCCCTTTCCCTCCCTCTCCCGGGTGTCTAGCTCAGGCTGGATTCTACCTCAAAAGCACTCCGATTACAGGTGTCTATCACCATGCCCAGTTTATATGGTACTGGGTATTGACCCTGGGTCCTTGAGCATGCTAGACAAGCATTTCACTCGCTGAGCCCCAGCCCCAGCCCACATAAACACATTTCATGCCTGTGACCAAATGCCTGTCTTTTAAGGCAATCCCTGAGGTCGAGTGCAGTCTAACTTTTACTAATGATGGTGACAGCCCACCTTTGTGGACCAGCAGCCTAGTCTAAGTTGTTATTCTCTTCCCTCGAGACTGAACGGGACCTAACAGTGTCAAGCTAACAGGGCACCGCAGGAGCGATGATGTGTCTTCCCCGGATTAGTTAACAGAACTGTTTTGGCCTCCATCTTGGACTCTTCTTACTCTATGGGAAGCTGGCTGCCATGTTGAAAGCCAGCATGTAGGGAAATCCACATGGTGAGGACAGTGAGGACTGAGGCCCTCAGTGTGACAGCAGCCATGTGAATGAATGTCCAAGCAGGTCCTCCCTTAGCCGGGACCTGGCATGTGACTGCAGGCCCCGCTGATAGAACTGCAGCTTCATGAGTGACTTGAACCACAGGCACCCGGAGATGCTGTGAGCTGACAAACCTTTGTCGGGCATTGGGCTTTGAGTGCACCCTAGAGTATTGGGTGTTTTCACACGGTTTCCGACTGGTGGTGCTGTTTGGGAAAAGGCTGTGGGACCTTTAGGAGGCAATGCCTCCCTGGATGAAGTAGGCCACTAGGGTGAGATTAGAAGTTTTATAGCCCTGCTTCACCTCCTGTTCACTCTCTGCTTCCTGACTGTGGAGGTGATGTGACCGTTGCCTCCCACTAATGCTGCCATGGCTTCCCTGCCATCGTGGACTGTATCCCCTCGAACTATAAGCCCAAGTAAACCCTCTCTGCTTGCTCCTTCAGGTATTTTGGTTCCAACAATGAGAAAAGTAACTAATACATGGGGTGAGGTAAATGTGCTCTGGGGTAATTTATTACATAGCAATACAGAGCTAACACAGCCAGCCTCTTTGAGCACCTAGCTCAAAGACTACTGGGTACTTGTGCATGATCTCTTAAATGTCACAGCTGTTGGAAAAGTCAGGAAACTCACTCAGTCCCAGCCGGAAAATTGCAGAGCCAGTATTCACACACAGAGGGCCATACAACCAATTACTCTTCCAGCTGCATCAGGCCAAGGGCCTGGCACAGAGCAGGCATCCCATACTGCCAGCTCAGCTGAGCTCTGTTGGCATGTGGGCCTGGGGGTATAGATTGAATGGAGATGACTTCAGAGGGCATGGTCAAGAACGGCTCAGCTCCAGCTCTCCCAGAATGGGCTTGCATCCCTTCTAGACGGTACAAAAAGCCTTTCATAGACCTCCAGCCTCTTCCACCGAGGCAGGAAACACACAGACCATCAAGCAGGAATGCAAGGCAGGCTCTGATGATGAGGCCTAGCTGGATCCTGTTTGTCGGTAATTTACAATCCTCAGAACAACACCTGACAGTAACACCCCGTGGTGGATTCATGAGGAGATGTTCAACCCCTGTGCTGGTGAATCTGAGGTTAGAGGGGCACAGATCTTTCTGACTTCTCAGACTCTATTCACTGAGGTCAGAGGCAAAGGAAGCCAACCACACACTACTTACAGAATTTGCCACTGAAAGAAAAATGTCCCAGAATAGACCTGGCTTCCAAGCCCGAAGCTCATAGTGGTAACAGAAAGGCCTGGCTCTTCCTGAGCTGCGGGAGAGACCCTGCACCTTACCTCGTTTTCTGTCCTGGGTGGGACATTTTCTAATAAATCTATGCCATTCACGACAACACTCTTCTTTTCTCGGATGGGGGCCTTAAACACCACTTTTGAAGACTTCTTATAGCCTTCCTTCAAAGACATCAGCACAGGATCTAGGAAGGCAAGGGAGACAGTGTCACATAACAGGTCGGACTGTAGAGTGAGGGAGCCTCACTGCATTGAGCTGGCTGTGTGGGAGGGAGGGGACATCTGGACGGGGTGGGGATCATGCAGAGGAGGCTGGGTGAGCTAGGGAATGGTAAAGCCTGCAGCCTCTTGGGCTCTTCTGTGGTGCCTGCCTGCTGAGGTACCTCGGTTGATGCCTCCCAGCCATTCATCTGGGGTCAGAGCTGGCTCCGTGCCTGGGGTCATGGGGTAAATGTCTTCTTGGTAGGAATCTGACTGCATGAAGGAGGAAGAAGAGAAAGGATATCTGGGGACTGCTGGGAAAGCCCTTCCCACCCAGCCAGGCACACCTCTGTGCTGTCACTGCCCTCCTCAGGCCTCCCATCTAGAACTGTCCCCTTTTTCGCAAACCAACCACCCCCACCCGAGAGTGTCCTCCACCCTCTACCCCAAGTGGAGCCTGAATATTCTAGTCTGCGACACCTCTTTTATCTGGGTCCCTCTTGGCTTCTGGTTAGTAAGATTCAGCATGGGGCCCTTTGCAGCCCAGCCCAGCCCCACTCACCCTCCGGGGCACAATCATGGAGATAGGCTCAATCAGGCCCTTGAGTGTCACCAGCTTGTAGAAACGGAACACCTCACAGGCGGACACATCCAACCCATGCTTGGGCATGACGCCTACGGAGAGATGCATGGCTTTGTGGGGATCTCTTTGTCCCTGCTCACTGCCTGATGTTCTCAGGAAGAAAGCAGGGCAACGATCCATCCAGGACAGAAGGTGGCCATGATGTCTTGAGTCAGCCTCTGACTCTAGATGGTCACTTCTTTGTGTGTGTGTGTGTGTGTGTGTGGGGTGCCATGGGCAGAGTCAAGATCACGTATCTCAGGCTGGCCTCAAACTCAACATATAAAGGTGTAGCAAGGCTGCAGGGCCAGGACCTTCTGGGGTGACCTGTCTTCCCTAAGCCCTAGGTCTCAGTCTGCAGAGGACAAAATGGAGGGCAAAGCCATCCCCCACTCATCCAGAGGTTTCAATACAGCCTAAGAGAGGGCGTCCGTTGTTTATCTTCTAGAACCAGCAGTACATGTGTGTTTCACTAGCCGTGATGTCCCCAACAGCTTTATCTCCTGAACAGAAGGAGGCGGGGCAGCATAGTACTAAGAACTCAGCCTGGGGTTTCACAAACTGGGTTTGAACTGGGACTCTTTTCCCAGTCAGGAGTCCTCGGGTGAGTCACTAACTCTGAACTTTTTGGTTCTTCGAGCAGAAACAGCCCTGTGTGAGGTCATCAGAGAATGAGGCACAAGACGATTGGCACTTGTCTGGCAGCATGACAAGGGCAGGCAGCACACATGTCTCTCCTGTGATGTGAGTGTGAGTGAGGGTCTAGGTCTTTCCCACTGGAGTGGAAGCTGCTCTTCCAAACAGAATTCTAGAATGCCCTCCCTCCCACATAGCTCTCTTTCTCTCTTTTTCTTCATTGAGACAGGGTCTCGGTTCACAGCCCCTAATCTGGCCTTGAACTCACAGTCTTCTGCTTCCCTCTTTGAGTTCTAGGATCCTAGGAAAATGGTGAACTTCTACCTGCTCTGCTGGGCCGGGCCAGGGCTGCAGCTTGGGGCTGGAGTCCTGGCTTCCAAGCCACTGAGCCACCTTGTACCATGCGAGTCCCACTGTGGAGTGAGTCTTACCCGTGTCCTGCAGGCTGCTGCTGGGCAGAGATGGCCAAGCTAGTGCCATGAGTGACAGCGGGCTACAGGGGCAGCTGACCGGCTGAAGCAGCATCTGTGGGTCCCATTCCCACCTGGCCATGGAGTGCGGCTTTGGAGTCTGACTACTGTGTAAAGGGGAATATGACGCACAAGCCAACGCCGTCTCCCGTTCTGCACAGAGCAGCCCTGCAGCCTCTTTGAATGCTAGGATCCTGGGAAACCCTCTGGGTCCTTACCTAGGCCTTTCTGTGGGGCTGGGGAGCGGAACTCCATGAGGTAGCTCAGGTAGGGCTTCTCCGTGCTGATCTCATAGTACCGGATGTTTCCATCCCCCTGCGGGTAGCAGAGAGGCAATGAGGATGGAGGACAGGGTCCAGCAAACCCAGCCCCAAGGGGCTATGGAAAAGAGCTGCCCTTGTGCCTCAGAGGTGGCCAGGAGACCAAGGAGACCTGCAGTTTAGACCTTGGTAGCTCTTCTGGAGGCAGGGGTGGAGATGGGATGGTGTGTATGTGATATGTATGTATGTGTGCTCACGGTGTGTGTCTGTATGGTGTATGAGATCTGGGTGATATTGTGTGCAGTGTGTATGTGTGTGGCATGAGTACAGTGTGGTATGTTTGTATAGTGTATATATGCTGGGATGTATAAGTTGTGATGTGTGGTATGTATGTGATATGGCATGTATGTATGGTATGTGTGGTGTGGTGTGTGGTTTGTATGCACTGTGGTATGTATGTATGGTCTGTGTGACATGTACGTATGGTGTGGTGTATAGCATATATTGTGGTATGTATGTACAATACAGTCAGTATGTATGGAACGTGTGTGGTGTGTACACTGTATGTGCAGTGTGGTGTGGTTGGTTTTATCGTGTACACACAGTTTTTCTGACGAGGCCATATTCAAAGATCTCCTGACAGGTGTTTCACCTTCTGCCCCTGGTCACTGTCTACATGTCAGGGTTAGATCTTTATTCCTCCATGCCAGCTTGTCTTGTAAGGAGTTCTCAGTCACCAACATTTCAGTGAAAACGAGAGAGGTGTAGATGGAAGTGGTAAGAGCCGGGGCTGGACTGGCTCATGGGAAGCCACAAAGGTTAGGTTGGTTTTCTTAGGGGTAAGGCAAGAGTGAAGTTCTAATGGGGACTGGAGCCCCCCACTAACTGGCAGCCCTCCCTCAACCCACTACCTTTCCAGCCAGGTAGAGCATGTGGGTGTCAGCATCATAGAATGGGAAGAGGAGGCCGGAGAGCCCATCAATTTCCTCCTCGATCATCGGCATGGACAGGTCCTCCTGTGGGGAGCAGGGTGTCAGTCAGTCTGCAGTTAGGAGGAGGGCACGTCTCCTTCCCACATCCCAGCACAGCCCCTTCTTTTGAAGACTCCCCAAGATGCTGAAAAGACATGGGTTCAAAGGAAGGCTGGAAGTATCTTGCAGGTGGGCAAGGCATTGTCTGGAAGCCTGTCTGGTCCCAGGCTCCATCTCCTGAGGTCTCTGTCCGATCCTTACTGGTGATGCCATAAGAGGCTGACTGTGCTACCAGGGACCTGGCTTTCTGAGGACCCAGCTGGCCACTCCTGCTTCTCACCTCGTGGCCTTCTAGCCCACTCCCACTCTACCTGTAGAACCATAGGAAGCTCTCCTCGGGGCACAGCTAGGATGCGACTGGAAGGACCCGAGGAATGGGTTTCTGTCCTCTGTGTCGCTGAGAACAGAAAATGGGCCTGTCCTCAAGCCACACAGGGCGTTGGCATTCACTTCAGCACTCACCGCTGCCCTCCAGGCCTGGTCACTGGCCCATTAGACTGCTCTGGCAGAGGGGGAGGTGGGTGAGAGGACACGGGAGGGGACTGCACAAGGGTGCTCACCATCCTACAGACCCAGCCGGAGACCAGCCAGGCCTGCTGGATGGTGCAGCTGGAATATAGGCACGGATACATGCCAATGGGCATGGAGCTGGGGCAGTGGAGCTAAGCTGAGCTGTTTGTAAAGGGAAAAACGATGACTCAGTTGCTTGGGGGCTCTAGGGGCCCCAGAGCATGGTGTGGGTGCTTATTTAAATGTATGCCCATGTCCAGGAGGTTTGTGAGCACCATCTAAGCCCCACCTGAGGTGGCCCTGTCCCGTCCACTCTCCACACAGGATGGGCCAGGGTGAAGACTTTCGGAAACACCACTTTCTTGGTCTCTTCCCCCACATGGGCTTCATCCCAGCCCTTTTCTAGTACATTCTCTGTCCACCTGCATGGAGGCCCCAGGCACCCATACCACAGACTTCACTCTACCCTTGCCCCATCTGGAAATCAGAGGTCCCGGGAGCTCAGATCTAGGCTGCCTGCCCCTCCAAGCCATCCTGCTGCATCCCTGCGGCTGACCTGGTCCCAGAGGGCGATCTGTCTTGTGTTCCACCTGGAGACCCCTGTCGTGAGGAGCCGCTTCATGTTGCCCAGGAACACTACCCGATTCACTCTGTGGTTTTTGCAGTTTGCCTCCTGGTGGGGACAGAGACCATAGGTGAGCCAGGACCCTCAGCACGTGGTTCTGAGGAGAGCGGAATGGGATGGCAGTTCCCCCAAGAAACCCGTGGAATTAGGAAGCATTACCCAGAGCAGCGGGAACAGGGAAGGGCTAGGTTAACCTTCACTATCCTCCTCAGGGGACTACATCAAGGACTGTCGCCATGGCATTTCTTTTAACCCACACAACATCTCCTGGAAAGAATCATCCCATCCTCCTGCCTTTGTCTTCAGATGCTGGGATCCCAGGCATGTACCACCATGCACAGTTTCAGACAGTGCTGGGGATCAAACCCAGGTCTTTGTGCATGGTGGGCAAGCTGTCTATCAACTGCTCCTTCTTAACCAAGGAGGAGCATGGTGTCCCCTGTCCTGCCTATCCATATTTTCCATCTTCCAGAGCCGTACGGTTGCCATGTAGTGAGAACTCAAGAAACCGTCATTGGTTATTCCCAAATAGCACTCAGTGCTTTTAATCTGAGACTCAGGGACTAACCTCACCACCAGACTCCCCACGTGGAGCCATCTGTGGACCTGGACCTGTGTGCCGTTTGCCCCAGGATCATCCTGTGCAGGTGGCTGGGCAGTGAGTCCAAAGTCCCCTCCCTCCGTACCCATGATGAGACTTGGTTAACCCCCTGGGACTCAGGGACAGAAGGCCTATTGCGGCAGGCTGAAGAATCCCATTTAGAGGAGAGGTCACTGTGCAGGAAAGAGTCCTCTGGTTCCTTTCCACCCATAACAAATCAGAAGTCCTAGAGGCTGAGAACGGCCCTAAGCCGACAGGCTGACCAGCAGGTGTGGGTAGGGTGCATGAGCAGGGCTCCAGCACAATCCCTTTCCCCCACAGACCCCAACACCTCCTCCCCGTCAACAAAATGTAGAGCTCCACCTGCAGCACCCGGCCGGAGCGGGGTTCAATCACACGGAGCTTCTTATCCTTGCACGTGGTGGTGAGCAGGCTGCCATCTGTGTTGAAGGACATGCAGAGGATCACGTCTGTGTGGCAGTCAATCATTTTCACTGGCTCGCCTATGTCCAGGTTCCAGATGAGGACCTGTGGAGGCAGACATGCAGGAGGTAAAGTCGGCGGCGGCGGCTGTGGTCCCGGGTGCCTGTCCTCCACCCACACCAACAGACCCTGGCAGGAGCTGCCTGCACATGGCCTGGACTATGTTGGGAGGCAGGCACACTGTCAAGGGTTCTGTTCAGAGAGGCAGATGCAGCTCAACTACACTCCGGTGTTCGTCATCACCCTGACAGGATCTACAAATCACCTAGACGACAAGGGAGTTTTTGGACTGGCTTAGCTGAGGTGGGAAGCCCTTCCTCACATGGACAGCACCACTCCATGGGCTGCAGTTGAATAAAAAGCACCAGCATTCATCTCTCTGCTTCCTGACCACAGACGCAGTGTGAGCAGCGGCCTCATGCTTCTGCTATCATGGCGGACTAGACCCTCCAACTGTGAGCCCAAACAATCCCTTCCTTAAATCGCTTCTTGTTAGGTATTTGGTCACAACAGCCAGAAAAATAACCAACATATATCCACTGATATCCCCCAACAGGTCCCCGTACCAGTCTTGGTTTCTTCAAGAAACAAGGAGAGACATCCATGACTGGCCCCTGATGACTGGCGTGCTCATTTTTCCTACCAGGAGGCACGGTCATCTCTTGGTTAGGAAGTTACCAGGCAAAGGATATGGCCATTCTTTTCTAGTCCCCAAAACTCCAGAGAAGACAGGAAAGATGCCTTAAGCCCCAAGGTCCCCCAGGACAAAATTGTGCACAGGAGATGCTCAGTCTTATGCAGAGCGAATGAGCGATTGAAGGAATGGACCGCTGCCAGTCAACATGCTTAGGCTATATCCCTTGCTCTCCCCCCATCCCTCCCCACTGAGCAAGCTCTAGCCAGGCCGCCCCACACCCGGGTCCCACACCTTGTAGTCATAGCCAGCACTGAACAGAATGTTGTTGGTTGTGGGGTGCCACTCAACCAGGCCCACACGCCGGCTGTGTCCGTGGAGCTCCAGGAGAGCCTCAGTCATGTTCCGCTTCAGCCCGCCCTCAGGAATCTCCCAGATCCGCACCTGCCGAGGAAAGAGTCTGGGCATTAGCTGAATGAGCAGGGGTAGGGAGGGCCACAGATGGCCCTGTTCCTAGGTTGCTGAGGGAGGTGCCTGCTGGCTCAGGGTAGTGGACAGAGACTTGGGGGAGGGGCTAGTGTTAGAGATGGCAGAGAGCATGCCTCTTTGGCCTCAGGTGTTCTCTTCTGCTGTGTCTTCAGACAATGAACATTGTTTTCACTTTTTTTTTTTTGGACAAGATCTAATGTAGCTCAGGCTGGTCTCACTATGTATCTCAAAATGACCTGAAGCTCCTGATCCTACCACCACCTCCAGAGTGTTGAGATTACAGCAGTGTGCCTAGTTTTACCACATCTGTTTTATGGGTTGCTGGGGATTGAACTCAGGGTTTCATGCATGCCAGACGAGTACTCTACCAACAGAGCCACATCCCCAGCCCCCAGCATGCTGTTCTCCTCCTGACAAGCTCAGACTGTCCCAGCAGCTTTTAGCAAGCGCCAAATTAAAAATCTGCCTTTGTTTTCCCCCAGCAACCCCCCACGAAGAAAATCTGCCTCTCCTTCTTCTGCCTCAGCTTCTCTGTGTGTCCTTCAGGGTGGGCCCCTTACTCTGTCCCTGACCCTGGATGGACATCTGGGCAGAGGGAGGCTCTGGTCTACGCTAGGAGATAATGGACTCAAGGGCAGAATCCTTGAGGTCAGTCTAGAGGTCAGGCCTAAGCCTGGATGATGGAGCTGCTGTTTGCAGTCTTGTGGATGCAAAAAAGCAGAAAAGGATGGTCTGTGGAGAGAAGGATGGACCAAGAATGGTCCAGGTGGAGAGCTCCAGAGAAGAGCACACACAGCTCCAGAGAGAGGCGCTGGGCCGCAGACAGACCTTGTTTACTGATACCCGCCCCAGTGGGCTTCGATGGCTCCATCCAAGCATGCTTCTGGATCCTTGCCATGTCATCTGCAAGGCAGTGTGTGTGTGTGTGTGTGTGTGTGTGTGTGTGTGTGTGTGTGTGTGTGTTGGACGAGGATGAGGGTGGAGAGTGTCCTTGCCCTGCCTGGCCCACTGGGATGCAAAATGAGACAGTGGTGGTAATGCTTATCAGCTATAAGGTGTTGTGTAGAGCTACAGAATTATGATGAGAAGTGGGTCTTCCCTCCCTCCTTCCCTCCCTCCTTCCCTCCTTCCCCCTTCCTTTCTTCCCTCCCTCTCTCCCTCCCTTCCTCCTCCCTCCCTCCCTCCTTCCTTCCTTTCTTCCTTCCTTCTTTCTCTCTTTTTCTTTCAGTGGTTCTGGGGTTTGAGCTCAGGGCCTCGCCCAAACAGAATAACCATGCAGTTGTTCTTGTTTTTATCATTGTTGATATTATTTCCTGGAGGGTAAGCAGCTGGAGAGGAAAGACCACCCATGTCAACAACTCTGGGTACCTTTAGTTTTAAATTTTATTTATTTATTTATTTATTCAGTGTGTGTGTGTGTGTGTGTGTGTGTGTGTGTGTGTGTGTGTGTGACCACGTGTAGGTGTGTGTGTGATATGCTTGTGAGTATGGGCACACTTTTGACACAATGTGCCTGTGGAGATCAGAGGATAAATTTGGGGAGTCATTTCTCTCCTTCACTGTGGGACCTGGGGATGGAACTCGGGTTCTTGGGCTTGCTCAGCAAGTGTTTTTACTCAGTGATCCATTTCACTGGCCTTCAGATACCTTTAAAATAACCCCCTTTCAAAGCTTTGAGATGTAATTTAAAGTTGGACAGAGTAGGCAACTTGGAAAAAAGGCAGGGTGAGAACCAGTGTTTGGCAAGACTTCGCTAGAATGCCTGGAAACCATGGGCATTGGTGGTATCATAAGTTGGAAGGCCTCTTCTGGATGCCACTTGGTAGTGGTTAGGAAGGGCCACCAAGACATACGATACTTTTAAATATTTTTTGAGGGAAATATATTAACATTTTAATGTAATTAACTTCAGGTTGGGCAAATACATACATATGTACATACATATACTGTACATTCTTTTTTTTTACTTTGCTAATTAAAATTTTTTTTAAATAAATTTCTTTATTTTACATCCCAGCTGCAGTTTCCCCTCCCTCCTCTCAGTCCCTCCCCCACAGCCCACTCTGTTCCCATCCCCAATCCACTTCTCTTCCATTTCTGTTTAGGAAAGGACAGGTCTCCCCTGACCCAGAACATGACATATCAAGTTGCAGTAAGCCTAAGTATCTCCCCAAGTATTAAAGGCTTGGCAAGGTGATCCAGTATGAGGACAAATATTTTATTTTTTAAAATACATTTATTTTATTTTAAATTGTCTGTCTCTCTCTCTCCCTGTGTCTGTGAATGTGTATCTATGTGTGTATGTAGGCATGTCTGTGTCTACGTGTCCTTGAGTGCAGTGCTCAAGGAGGCCAGAAGAAGGCATTGGATCACGTGGAACTTGACTTGCAGCACCTAATATGGGTGCTAGGAACCAAACTTGGATCCTCTGGAAGAGAAGTAAGAGCTTAATTAATCATTGGATCATTTCCCCAGCCCCTTCTGTGATTCTCTGTGATGTAGTGTGGCGGTTTGAATGAGAATGTCCCCCATAGGCTCTGTGAACACTGGGGGAGTTTAGGAGGTGTGGCCTTGTTGGAGGAAGTTTGTTATTGGAGGTAGGTTTTCACTATCCAAAGACTCTCTCATCCAGTTGACTCTCTGCTTCATGTTTACAGTAAAGATATGAGCCCCCAGCTTCCTGCTGCTGCTGCTGCTGCCATGCCTCCCTGCCATGATGGATGCATCCCTTTGGAACCATAAACCCAGATAAACTCTTCTATAAGTTGTCTTGGTTGTGGTGCTTTCTCACAGCAACGGAAAAGTAACTAATATACCTAGGAAGGCACGCAAATATTCCCATCACCTAGACACAATACAAGTGGCTTAGTGGAACAACTTAATATATGATGTCATGTTAGCCATTTGTTACAACCCTGAAGGCTAGACCATCACAGAAAGCATCTTAAAGGGAGCCAAAGGCAGACCCCAGTCCCAGGAGCAAGGCTAGAACTAAGGTGCTTGAAGGGAACACCTTTGCCAACTTTCTTGACCAATAGGGTACAACTTCCTCAGACTATGGAAACAAGGACTTCCCCCCAAAAGCCCCTGTAACTCATCTATGAACTTGGTAAGAAAGAAAGCTTTTCCATGGAGGACATGAGACCACCATTCTCCGTTTAGGGAACATGTTTCCTCATTGGGATCCCTTGGTGGTTCTAGCTCTTCAGTAAAGCCTTGTGCCCACCACTACCTTCCAGTGTGCAGGAGTGACTGAAAGGGACCCAGCGTGACCTACTACTGTCTTCCAACAGGCCTGCACAAGGACTTTGGGATGGGGACTAGAAAAAATGGGGACAGAGGAGTCAGCGTGATGACTAGGAAGACACGCATTCCTTTTGTCCCCAAAATGTACTACAGGAAGGTGACTCTTGAATTGAGATGACTAATGCTTGGATTAGACATGTGTAAAACACACAAGCGTGCGCGCACGCGCATGCACAAGCGCGCGCGCGCACACACAAACACACACACTTTCTTCTTTTGTCTCCAAAGGCTACTATTATGCATGTTCCTCAGCTTATTTTTTTTTCATGTAATTTTAAATAGTGAATGTCTTTGCATACCGCTATGCACAGATATACTGAAAGGACCAAGCAGACCCTCATAACAGGCTGCTCAGTCTTCTCTCAGTTCGTGGGTCAATGTGAGCATGCTAGGCCAGCCAGCCTCCATGGCCGTTCAAGGACCGAGCCTGGGACTTGTCCAGGCCTGCCCAAAAATGATAACTGTAACCCCCAACCAGTAAATTCAAAGGTTACACACCGTCACCCAATCATGTGATGCAAAGGCTTGTACCACCTTGCTTTTGGTTTTTCCTTTTAAAAACCCCTCACCCTGAGAGCTCGGGGCCATCCTCCTCCACCCGCTGTGTCAGAGTGTTAGACACGGACCAAGCCCGGGCTTGCTTGTTATCAATAAACCCCTGTGTGTTTTGCATCAAATATCGGCTCTGTGGTGGTCTTGCTCGGGGGTGGGGGGTGGGGTGGGGGGGGGTGGGGGGGGTGTGTGTCTCATAACCACAGGCACAACAATACCATATATAAACTACATGTATAGGCATATATATATATACATATACATACATACATACATATATATATATACCTATACATGTGTGTGTTTGTGTGTATAATGTGAATGCATATGTATATACACGTTCTTTTGTGTGTGTTCATGCATGTTGAGGCCGAAAGTTGAGGTATGGCCTCTGCCTGGGGGTCCAACCCCACTCACTATCTGAGTGACACTGGGTGAGCCATTAACCCTTCAGAGGCTCTGGCTCTTAGTCTAGAAAATAAAGAGACCCATGTGCCTTGCAGAGGCTTGTGGGTTCAGGGTCATGTGAATAGATGTGTTAAAGGAGTAACATAAGGGAGGTGGGACCCCAGCTCCAGCCCCTGGGAAGGATTTAAGTCTCAGAGAGAGCAGGGTTTGGGGGACCAGGGAGAATAAACACCGAAATGAGAGGTATCCCCTATTTGATACCTGGCAGTTCCCCTCCTGGGCCCAGCTTTCTCATCTACATACTAAGCCCAGTGAGTTGATCTCCCAGACTTCACTGACACTGCTGTGTGAACACCTGTGGGAAGGAACCACTCAGCTTGACCCACAGCAAAAAGTTGGCACCAGATACTTAAAAAAGCTGACGAGGAGCTGCAGTTCACAGTGGGCTTAAAACACCCAGAAGGAAGCCGGGCGGTGGTGGCGCACGCCTTTAATCCCAGCACTCGGGAGGCAGAGTCAGGCGGATCTCTGTGAGTTTGAGGCCAGCCTGGGCTACCAAGTGAGTTCCAGGAAAAGGCGCAAAGCTACACAGAGAAACCCTGTCTTGAAAAAAAAAAAAAAAACCCAGAAGGGAACTCTGGTTGCTTAGAATGCATGGAATTTGCTGGAAACAAAGTGTATCTGGGATGTGGGAGGAACACTGTGGTTCTGCCCAGAGGGTGTGCTGGGATCTTACTTCAATAAAACAGGAAGCCTGAGAGTCTGCCAAACAGGATTTGGGGAAGGAAGGGGTGGAGAGAAGTGCTTCTCCAGCAAGCCAGCTGTGCCCCTGACTGTCTCCTTCCAGCCCAGAGCCAGGGTCTGGTCACATTCAGTCACATTTACTCCATTAGCTAAGGGGAGGGGGTGTCCTGGCTTCCAGGTGCTCAGAGTGTGAGTGTGCGTTAAGGTGAGTGCAAGGTCAGCCTTAGGGACCGTAGATAAAGCCTCCAAACCAGTGTCAGCATGGGTGGGGACAGGGCAGCTAGCCAACAAAGCTGGGCCGCGTGCTCTCACGAGCTCCCTGCAAATCCAAGCTCAGACCTCAGCCACTGTGTAGTCTGTGGCCAAGTGCCTTCGATTTTCTGAACACGTTTCCTCAGCTGAAGGGTAGCTCTACCTGTGCCATGCTTCTCATCTACACAACTGAATATGTACCTTCCTGGGAAGATGACCCTTGGCTAATTTGATGTCAGCTTGACACAAGCTAGCCTCGTTTTGGAAGAGGGAACTGCTGTTGAGAAAATGCACCCCACGGTGCATTTTCTTGATTGATGATGGATGTGAGAGGGCACAGCCTGCTGTAGGTGGTACCACCCCTGGGCTGGTGGTCCTGGGTGCTATAAGAAAGCAGGCTGAGCAAGCTATGGAGAGCAAGCCAGTGAGCAGCACTTCTCCATGTCATCTGACTCAGTTCCTGCCTCCAGGTTCCTGCCCTGAGTTCCTGTCCTGACTGTCTTGGATGATGGACTGTGATGTGGAAGTATAATACAAATAAATCCTTTCCTCCCCAGATTTCTTTTGGTAATGGTGTTTCATCACAGCAAGAAAAACCCTAACTAAGCCAATGACCATGGATTTACAATACTTACTTAAGTAATGTCCATGTAAAATTAAGGATCATAGACAACTTTTCTATAATTTATTTGTATTTCATGTCTATTGGTGTTTTGCCTGCATATGTGTCTGTGTGAGGGTGTCAGAAGCCCTGGAACTGGAGTTACAGACAGGTGTGAACCACCATGTGGGTGCTGGGAGTTGAACCTGGGACCTCTGGAAGAGTAGCCAGTGCTCTTAACTGCTGAGCCATCTCTCCAGCCCCATATAGACAACTTTTCTATAGATCAAACTTTAGGTATGACTCTTTTTTCTTTTTAAAACTAAATAGTCAGTTCTGGTGGCACAGGCTGGTAGGATTTGCTGAAGGAGGCAGAGGCAGGAGGATCTCGAGTTCGAGGCCAGACTGGGATACATATTTTTGGGAGCTGGAGGAGTGGCTCAGAGGTTAAGAGCACTGGCTGCTCTTCCAGAGGTCCTGAGTTCAATTCCCAGCAACCACATGGTGGCTCCCAACCATCTATAAGGGGATCTGATGCCCTCTTCTGGTATGGGTGAAAACAAAGCACTCATATACATAAAATAAATATTTAAAAAACAAATAAATAAACGTGTGTGTGTGTGTGTGTGTGTGTGTGTGTGTGTGATTGTATCTGTGCATATGTGTCTGTGCATGCCAAAGCTTGTAGAGGCCAGAAGACAGCATTGGATCCCCTGGAGCTGGAGTTACAGGAGATCGTGAGTCACCTGACATGGGTGTAGGGTGCAAGAGCAGCAGGTTCTCTTAGCCACTGGGCCATCTCTCCAGTCCTTATTTTCTTTCTTTCATTTTGATTTGGTGTTTTGAGACAGGGTCTCATATGGCCCAGGCTGCCCTTGAACTCATCATGTACCTGGGGATGACCTTGAACTCTGTTATCCTCCTACTTCTCAATGCTGAGATTGTAGGTATGATCTGCAGTGCCTGACTTTTTATTTTATTATCAAAACCAAGGCACGATGCCTACACCAGCTCACACCTACAGGGTCAGGATCATCGGTATCGCTGTCTTTGGCCTCTGCATCTTTTGTCCCTGCAAAGTCTAGGTCTTCAGGAAAGCAACACACGTGGTCATGGCCTCCTGTGACAACAGCACCTCCTCTGGCTCTCTCCTGAAGGCCTGCCTGAGGCTGTTCCAGAGTTAACTTGGCCTTTTAAAGGTAGGAGTACACTCTAAAACAACAATTAAAATTATGCACAGGCACATAAACCAGGAACAAGGTGGTTTATCATCACTATCAAGTCTCAGGGCTGACTGTCATTATGTCCTGTGCTTTTATTTTTAAAGTTGATTTTGTTTTGTGTGTGTCTGTGTACATGTGTGTAGGGTTTTTAGTGGATTCTAGGGATTTACACTCAGGTCCTCATGCTTGCAGAGTAAGGGCTACTGCCCAGGGAGACATCTCCTGGCTCCCAAAAGGCCAGCCCTCTATCTATCTATCTATCTATCTATCTATCTATCTATCTATCTATCTATCTACCTACTTATCCACCTACCCATCCATCCATCATCCACCCACCCATCTATCTATCTATCTATCTATCTATCTATCTATCTATCTATCTATCTACCTACCTACTTATTCACCCACCTACCCATCCATCCATCCATCCATCCATCCATCCATCCATCCATCCATCCATCCATCCATTCTTCCATCTTTCTTGTTTTTCAAGACAGGGTTTCTCTGTATAACAGTCCTGGCTGTCCTGGAACTTACTTTGTAGACTAGGCTGACCTTGAACTATGGAGATCTGCCTGTCTCTGCCTCCCAAGTGCTGGGATTCAAGACCCCACTGGGCCTTGCACTTGCTGTTCTTCACAGGAAAGGTAGCACAGCAGCTCTGTCAACATCAGTGTCAAAATGTACAGTACTGTGGCATTACGGCAGTTACAGAGCCACCAGGCCATACATAGCAGCTTCCTGTGGGCACGTCAGCTGCACTGTCCATTCCAATGGGAATGCCACTGTGTACTTACCTCTCTTAGGGTGCAGAGACCACCCACTGATGCCCAGCTCCATGATGCAGGCCACTCTGCCTGCCTCCCCAGCAGGGAGAATGCTGCCTGGCACAGAATGGGCACCCAGGACGTATTTTCCTTCCTTCCTTCCTTCCTTCCTTCCTTCCTTCCTTCCTTCCTTCCTTCCTTCCTTCCTTGTAATGGGGATTGAATGTAGGCCCTTAAGTCTGCTAGGCAAGTACTCTACCACTGAGCTCCTCAGGAGGGATATTAGCTTTGGGTTGTAGAGAACAGATGCCGTGGCAGAGTTTGAACAGAAGGGAAAAGAAAGACGCAGAGCTTGGCCCACCAGGGAGAGGGACCTCCCTCTCGATGCTCGATGACCCTCTTTTCTCTTGGGAATCTTCTCCCCTCTCCTTGAACTAACTCTCTCTCTCTGTCTCATGCTCTATCATCTCCCTCTGAGTATGGGGGGGGGGGGTATCCCGTGAAGGTCGGAGAGCTTGAGCCTTGGAAAGAAAGCTGTACTGCCCTTCCCTGCCTGCCAGCCAGCTGCCCTCCCTAGCTGCAGCAGAAGCTATAAAAAGCACAGCCCTCAACAATAGGTGACATCACCCAGCAGGCTGGCGAAAGAGCTGGATTCTCTGCCAGATGCCAGGCAGAGTTATGGTCCCTTCCCTCCCCCGGGATGAGGCCTCTGGGGGAGAAGCTTCCTGAATCCTGCAGGGATGTAAGGGATAGACTACAAAAAGACTCTCATGCCTTGGAGGAGGGGAATTGATCCCGAGGGACACAGCAATCCTGCCTGTGCTAAAGATTTCCCCAGGGTGAGGAATGGGGAGGAGCTGCTGGACTCTCCCTGTCTCCCAGTAGCATCCTTTGGATGTTTTGGGACCAGAGAACAATGGGGTCAGTGAGGGATGGGCACATACTTCCAGGGGCAAGGGCCAGACCTGCAGTAAAGGCTTCTTTCTGAGATCCTTCCAGATGCCGTTCCCAGTCAGGCCACTGTGTCTGGCATACCTGTGGACCTCCACGACCCACCTCCACATGTATGATGCACAGTAAGTTGACCCTTCAGGCTGGAATGGGTTGGCGGAGGAAGTCCAGGAGAACTTAAGAGCAGGAAGGCCTGTCAGAGACTCCTTACATTCTGGTTTCCAGGCCCCGCTGGAGATGACTCTCTTGCATGGGCCGCACAAAGAGGACACACAGATGGAGTGTTCAATGCCAGCCTGTTACGGTTGTGATCCTCAGTTTCCTCCCCTGTAGAAACAGCCTTGGCAAGGTAGCAGGGCAGGAGTGTGGGGAGCTGATTAGGTTCCCCATGTAACCTTGGTTTCGGGGTTCAGTTCTCCAGGGGAGGGGAGCTCTGTGGGATAGGGCCTGTGGGCTCCAAGGTCCTAAGCCCTGGACAGGTGTGGGCAGAAACCCGAGGGCTAAGGTGGGACTCAGAGCCTGGCTTCTGGAGCAGCTGGCCTGGCAGCTGCCTGAAGCTTAGCTCCTCCCTGATCTTAGACTTAATCACCTGTCTAGATCAGCAGCCTGGGGGTGGGGGCAGGGGGGGCGCAGGGGTCTGTTCCCATTCTCTGCAGTACCCAGCTTGCCTTTTCGCTCCCCTCCTTCCACCTCAGAGCTCCACCCCCCCCAGTGTGTGTGTGTGTGTGTGTGTGTGTGTGTGTGTGTGTGTGTGTGTCTTTCTGTCTGTCTGCCTGTCCATCCTTCTCCCTGCTCACCCATGCTGTGTGCAAACCTCCATTCAGTTGGCTGGAGCTTCATGTTCTCCAAAAAAATGTGGCTGTGACCCCTTGAGGCTCCCCCACCCCCACCCCCTGGATCCCAGAGGATGCTCAGTTGGCTTGGGAAGCTCAGGTATCACTTCCTACCCAGCTTTATCTATCCCAGCCTCCCTTTACAGCCTTCTCCCCTGCTCACTCCCCTAGTGACATCACTCACTCCACCATGCTGGAGGACTCTCCCTTTCTTAGGCACCCTGTGCACCTCCTCCAGGCTTGGGCCTGGGCCAGGGCTCTTCCTGGGGCCACTTTAACCCTTTCTCTTCAGGTCAAAGTGTAATCATACCGGCAGGAGTGAAGATACACTAAGGGAACGTGTGCCCTCCTTTTTGTTACTAGACTGTGGAGACAATGGCCCCCAGGAAATTACAGTTCCCGCAGGAATCTCACACAGGGAGAAACAAGAGGCTGAATCCTGAAGCCAGAGGCAAAGCTTGTCTCAAGGAAAGAGGTTTCATACAGTTTCAGAAGTGGCTCGTTTGGCCACCTTGAAGAAGAGACTGGAGCCCATCACTGATGGGTCAGTGACAGACAGGGCTGTACCCCACCAGGAGTGCCTACTGGATAAATAATTTTCCAAATGAATCGCCTTTCTCTTTGCTTCATTCTTACTTTGTCTGTTGAATTGGCCTATTGAGTATGGGTGGCCCAAGCTCTGGCCCTAACAAAATAACCCCGAGTCTTCTAGGTCCAGCCCTCCCAAGTCCGCTTTCCTGTATCTGGGTCATCATTAGCCCCCCTCTCTTGTCTGTGCTCACACTATTGTGGAACTTCAGTGCAGCCCTGACTCATCTGCATGTGTCTTCTCTCTAGCTGGTGGGCCCTGCCTCCTTGCGGGGGCTGTTTGCTGAGCCAGACTGAGACAGCCGGTATCTGTGAGGTGCCAGGCGCAGGGCTGGGTATGGGCTTCCTCATACGCCTTCACTGATGCTGGTAAGGGTCCTGTTACTAAGGGCCTCTGAAACGAACAGAGCCAGGGCCCAGAGAGGTGAAGCCATATACCCTGGGCACCCTGCTAAGCAGTGGCCCTGAGGTCTTATTCCAAGGCCACCAGATCCTGTAGTCGAGTTCTCTTGGGACCTCAGGAGCTCATCAGACCCAGTTTGTCAGTGGGTACCAATTGTCTGGCTCCTGTAGCAGGGCTGAGCCCTGAGCTTATGTGACTATACACCGTGGATGTCTTGTGCATTGGCTGCATCCAGAAGGATGAAGCAGCACTGGGTGGAAGAGGAGGCCGAGCTAGCACCAGGCAGGTCCATCTCGCTTTGATGTAAGCGAAAGAATCTGTGACCCGAGGGAGGCAGTAGTCCCAGGAGCTGGGGCCTGATCTGCCCCTCTCCAGACCCAGATGACCTGATTGTTTCTCCTTCCCAGCTGGGTCTTAGACTGCCCCTTTGTGTGCTACACCTTCCCTCAGCGGGGCCTGTCTTCCAGGGTGGCATGTGATGTGCCCCCCAACACCACCACCACCAGAGTGCATGCAAGGGCCCCATTTCTCAGAGTGTTCCCTGCTGGCTGGAAGTCACGCCACACTTCAGCAGGCAGGGACAGAGCCAGATGCAAGCCCTGTCCTTCCAGGCTCCCTGGATGGGTGGCAATCTTGCCTGCCCTCCTTCCTCCTGAGCCCCGAGCCTTTCTTGATCTGACCTCTGTGTTCCCTGGACTCACCTGCTCCACCTGCATTCTTCCCCAGGCCAGGGAGCAGCCGGTGATCTTCCCTGTCACATGTCCTGGCTCCACCACCTCCTGCCCACATGTCTGCAGCTCTACTCTTCCTGTGACCTATAGCTGCCCTCAGGAATCCCAGTCAAGTCCTCTCCACTTCTCCAGCTCCCTCCACTTCTCTGTCTGATCTCATAGTCAACTTGATGAATTCATGGAGATGCTACAGTCAATATCTCCTTTCCCATCATATCCATTCACTCATTCATTCATTTTCTATCTATCTATCTATCTATCTATCTATCTATCTATCTATCTATCTATCATCCAACCATATATATGCATCCATTAAACCATTTCTCTGTCAGTCCATGCACCGAGACATCCAACCATCCATCCATGTGTGCATTCTTCCAGCCATGCATGCATCCATGCACAAGTCCTTCCATTGATGCATCTAACTGTTCATTCAATCTGCAGTAGGTGTTTTTTTTTTTTTTTTTTTTTTTTTTAGATATGAGGTCCTGTGTTAGATGCCAGGGATGCAGAGCCACATAGGTCATACTCTCTTCCCTCTGGAGTTCATAGTCCAGTCTGGGAAGTTAGGGACACAGCTCTGAAGTTGTTTCCAGTTCTAGTACCCTGGGCTCGTGGCCTGTCCTCAGACTATGGCGGTGAACACAGGTGGCCCCAGTGGCCTGGCTGAAAAGCAGAGCCACCTTCACTTGGGAACAAAGGGACCCCCGTACCAGCTTGGCTAACACTGTGAATCCTCCTCTGTTCCACTGCCCCCCTGAGACAGCCAGACCTGAGCGGGGAGTGGGTAGAAGACTGTGTTGAGGCCAGTGGCCCTGAAGTTTCCAGCCCCTTTCTACCTCCATCTCTGGGCCTGAATTCGGGTCCTCATGCTTGCCAGCCAGCACTTTACCAACTTGAGTGGTGTCCCCAGCTCCTCCTCCTCCTCCTCCCTCTCTGCCCACCTCGGCTCCTCGTCTCCTCCGCTCTCTCTTCTGTTTATCTTCCCACCAGGGGTAGGATGTAGAAAGATGTAGTTCTGTCCCCTTAGGATGATCCTCGTCACCACTGTCCTTGAAACCACAGCTCCAGGGGACGAACTATGGGACATTTACCAGGTGACCCGCAAAGCTCAGGAACCCTCCTCCCCTTGCCTCAGCCCTTCCTTCCTTCTCCTCTGCATCTTCCTCTTCCCGCTGCCCTGCATCACAGAGCACAGGCAGAGGCTGAATCCCACCGAATTTTTTGATTCTAATTCTCACCTACACGTCCACCCTCAGTCAGCCACTAAAGCAGAGGTGTGCCCAGCAAAGATCCTCTCCTCGGTCCCTCCTTGACCCTCGTCCTCTCTATCTTGGGACGGGCTGGAGGAGGGAGAGGTCAGGGGCAGGGCTGAGAGGAGAAAGAGGGCAGTGTGTGGACAGAGGCTCTCTGGGGGAAGCGGGGAGGTGTGAGCTCAGGGTCGTTCCTGGGGACCATCCACTGCTCAGCTCACCGAAGTGTCCTCGGAGCACGAGGCGATGATGTTGTCAATGAAGGGGTTCCATTTGATGTCCAGCACATTGCCTTGATGACCGCATACCTTGGGGTAGTTTGGCTCGATTCTGCCTGTCTGCAAGGGAGAGACAAAGCATTACTTTGGTGACCCCACTCAGAGTGGCTAAGAAAGGAAAGATCTTTGCCTGGGCTCCTCTGCTGAGGTGGGGCTCCTTCACTGGGGTGGGCTCCTCAGGCCCTTTACTTATTTTCTGTGTCCTGATGGAAACTCATAGGCTGTTTGGACTTTTGTGACTCAGCCAGCTGCTGGTTTTTCTCAGCAGGCTGGAGCCACAGCCAGGACCTTGAACATTCCTAGGCTCCGATAAAGGTGTCAAGGCTATTACCCAAAAAGGGGGGTAAGAAACCCTGCCTCCTCCATTCCTGAGCCCAAATTCCTTAAACCCTCACACAGGCTCCACCCAGCCCCTTCACTTGGGGAGGGGACACTTCAAGGCCAGTTACAGCCCTCAGTGAGTCAATGTCATCAACACTTGAACCTTGTCACTTGCGGTGGCTCTTTCCTCAGAATCCCAGGTGTCTGGGGGACACTTTGGGAGTCTTCTCTTGTGAGAATTGGCTATTTTTTGTAGTATGTGTGTGTGTGTGTAGGCTGGAGGTCAGGGGTCAACCTCTGGTGTTCCTCAGAAGCCATCATCTTATTTTTAGAGACAGGGTCTCTCACTGTGACATGGAGCTCACCAATGAACTGGATTGGCAGGCCAACCAGCTCCAGGGGTCCCGTGAGATCTTTGCCCCAGTCACTGGGGTTGTAAGCATGTGCTACTGTGCCCCCATCTTTTATGTGGATTCTGGGGGTTAAACTCTGGTTCTCAGGCTTGCACAGGAGACACTTTGTACTAAGTTGAATCATCTCAATTGCCCCATTAATGCCATCTTTTGTTTGTGGTGATATTGTGTTCCCCAAAATATTGTGCACCCTAATAAACTTATCTGGGATCAGAGAACAGAACAGCCACTAGATACAGAGGCTAGAAAATGGTGGCACTCATGCCTTTAATCCTAGCATTCCAGAGGCAGAAATCCCTCTGGATCTCTGTGAGTTCAAGGACACATTGGAAACAGCCAGGCATGGTGACTCACGCCTTTAATCCCAGAAAGTGAGCCTTTAATCCCAGGGAGTGATGGCAGAAAGCAGAAAGGTATATAAGGCGTGAAGACCAGACACTAGAAGCTTTTAGCCTGGTTAAGCTTTCAGGCTTTGAGCAGCACAGTTCAGCTGAGATTCATTCTGGATGAGGACTCAGAGGCTTCCAGTCTGAGGAAACAGGATCAGCTGAGGAACTGGCGAGGTGAGGTGGCTGTGGCTTGTTCTGCTTCTCTGATCTTCCAGCGTTCACCCCAATACCTGGCTCCAGGTTTGTTTTTACTAATAAGAACTTTTAAGATTTCTGCTACATTTGCTTTAGCTTATTTTTGGTTTATGTGTATGTCTGTGTACCGCACAGGAGTCCTCAGAGGCCAGAGGAGTACAGCTTTAGAGACAGTTGTGAACCACCATATCGGTTCTGGGGTTCAAACCTGAGTCCTTTGGAAGAGCAACCAATGTTCTTAACCACTGAGCCATCTCTTCAACAACATTGTTTTGTTTTGTTTTATTGAAGCAAGTTCTCACTCTTAACTTGATAGAATTCACTCTGTAGCCCCAGCTGGCCTAGAATTCCTGGTGCTCCTTCTAACTGCCTTCCAGGGGCTGGGATTACAGGCATGCACCACCATATCCGGTTTATTTGGTACTAGGTGGGAGTGAGATCCAGTGCCTTGTGCAACCCAGGCAAACACACTACCAACCAATCTACACACACCTCCAGCCTTAGACTATAATTTTTTATAACAAGATGTAAGCTGAGACTGAGCCATATATGAGCCGGGATCTACTAAAGTGTCATCATTAACTCTCTCAACAAATCTGTGAATTAGACGTGAGGAAAGGAAGACCAGAAAGGCGAATTAGCGTCCCCAAATCAAACAGCAGAAATCCAGGCTGGGATTTCCAAACAGTGTGATTCCTCAGGGCAAGCCCTTTGAACCTTCTCGCTCTTAGTCAGTGCCCCTCCCCCAGTGCCCCTCAGCTGGGCAGCGGGATCCTGCCAGTGCCCTCACTCTCTCCCGAAGCCGCTGCTTCCGGCTCATCTCAAAGCTGCACTTGAGTGTTTGCTGAGCAAAGCTGTCTGCATCAAGCTTCTGGCACCCAGCCCAGCCCAGGCCACTCTGAGAGGCACCAAGGCTGTCAATAGCCAGCCATCAGGAATACTGATCTAGGAGCCCACGGGAATACACTGGCACCGGAGGGAGAGGTCTGCCACGTTCCTGAACCCTGTGCAGAGTGAGAAGAGACAGATGGGAGCCATGCTCTGGGAATGTGTGTGTGTGTGTGTGTGTGTGTGTGTGTGTGTGTGTGTGTGTTTGGGTGTGCATCCCACAGCTGGCATGTGGTGGTCAGAGGACATGAATTCTGGGACTTGACCTCAGGTCATCAGGCTTGTGCTGTGTACAAGCATCTTTACCTGCTGAGACATTTTTCTGTTTTTTTTTTTTTTTTTTTTTTTTTTTTTGGTTTTTACGAGACAGGGTTTCTCTGTAGCTTTGCGCCTTTCCTGGATCTCGCTCAGTAGACCAGGCTGGCCTCGAACTCACAGAGATCCGCCTGGCTCTGCCTCCCGAGTGCTGGGATTAAAGGCGTGCGCCACCACCGCCCGGCTCATTTTTCTGTTTTTTAAGACTTGTTTGTCTTAAAGACAAAATCTCATGTAGCCCAGGCTGGCTTTGAACTCGATACCCATTGTTAACTTTGAACTTCAGTTCCTCATGCTTCCAGCTCCTGAGTGCTAGGATTGAAGGCATGCACCACCACTGCAAGCATGCACCACCACTCTCGGGTTTATACTGGGCTGGAGATGGAGCCTAGGGCTTTGTGCCAGGGTTAGGCAAATACCCTACCAACTGAGCTACATCCCCGGCCCTGAAAAGACTCTTAGTAGGACACAGTTGGGCAGATGTAATAGATGCAAAGAGCCTCGTGAACACAATGAAACAGTTAAGCTGTGATGAATTTTTAATACTCTGTGCCTCGGCTTTTATTATAATTTATTTAATTGTAAGTTAATGTAATTTAATTTTTAATAAAGGCCATACTTAACAATCGGCTTTAAAAAATTCCTAGAAACTTAGCTGTAGGCTCTCGTAAGACAGCACACACTGATACAACACAACACTCCTAGTACTGCCAGGACTTCTACACATTTGCTACATTGACATAACGATGAAATAACAAGTCAGACATTCTAAAAGTTTATATACATATCTGTAAATCAGCGACAGGAGGATCTGAGTTTGAGGCTAGACTGGGCTACATCGACAGAGTGCCTCATAAATAAATAAATGAATATACAAACAAATAAATAAATAGCTAATCCATTTCCCACAGGGGCTGTGAATAAAGTAGACCCTCATCTGTCTGTCTGCAAGCTGCTGACTTCTTCCAATACTTAATGCTAGCCCCACTAGTACTCACTCTGACACCAATGTGGAAAGATACTACTAATATATATTAGTATAATCAAGTCTGGGGCTAGAGAGATGGCTTAGCTGGTACAGTGTTTTCAGACCTGAAGACCTGAGCTTGGATCTGTGGCACCTGTAAAAAGCCAGGCACAATGGTGTTCATCTATAACCTTGGAAGTACAGAGACAGGCAATCCCTGGGGTTTGATGGACAGCTGGTCTACCTGAATTGGCAAGCTCCAGGTTCAGTGAGAGAGCTCCTCTCAAAAACTCAAGGTGTAGAATGGCTGAGGAAGACACTCCATACCAACCTCTGGTCTCTACACACACACACACACACACACACACACACACACACACACACACACACACACATGCTCAAAGGAGAGAGTGGATCCTTTCACCTGCCAGTCTTCAAAGCCGCTCTGGCTGCCATCCAGTGCCACCTTCTCATACTTAATACAAGCTCCCCACCAATATTGATGCTGACTCTAACACAGACTGCTGTTATTAATATATCTTATCAAACACGATCAGATTTAAACCTCAGGACAGTTCGATTTTACAGCCAAGAAAACAAGTTTGCATTGCTTGTGAGTGTGCCCAGGGTTTTCCAGTGTGACATATCAGAATGACTTGCAGGCTTGTATTTCCTGTGGCCTGTGGGCTGCAAGTATCCCAGAAGAGCCATGAAGGCATCCCAACCTATTTGTAGATACAATGTTATATTGTAGTGTCAAAAGGTTGGACAGCCTTGATAGACGATCGGTGCACAGAACTGTCCCTATAGTAGGTTCCTTGGGGGCTGGAGTGTATGATGCCATCTGGTCCCTGAGCCTCTGAGGGCTTTAGCTTCCACAGAGCCAGACAGGGACTTAGTGGAGGATGGATGGGAGGGGATCACGGGGAGGGAAGAATACAGACCAGGATTAGGTTGCATGGGAATCCATTCCACCTATCGATACTCCAAGCTTGGGGAGTGGCTTTCCTGGAGGCCCACTGGGCAAGATCATTTTAATACTTTTATTGCATTAATTTTTTTAAAAAAGTACTTTACTTAGTGTGTGAAGAAGGGCACACATGTGCATATATGTACAGATATGTGAGTAAGCGTGCCCTGGTGTCCATGTGGAGGTCATGGGAAAATTTTCAAGAGTCAGTTCTCTCCTTCCATCCCATGGGTCCTGGGGTCAAACTCAGATCACTAGTCTTGATGGCAAGAGCCTTTACCCACTGAACCGACCATCTCACTGGTTCTGTGTTTTATTTTCAAGACAGCATCTCACGTAGCCCATCAGGTCAGCCTCTGACTCAGTTTGTAGCTGACTTGAACTTATCTTCCTGCCTCCACATCCCAAGTTCTGGGATTCCAGGCATGAGCCACTCTGCCCTAGCAAGCACAGAGCTCTACCACTCACCACACTTGTAACAGGTTCACGGCCCCTGGGTCACAGTTCCACTTGGAGAATTTACTCCAGGGAAGCACACCAAGACACCATTATTTTTCCCCTGCAGAAGCCCTGCATAGAAGAGTCACAGCATGCCAGTTTAACAGCAATGGCGCTGTTAAACTGAGGAACATTTATCGGCACAAGGAGTGCTAAAGATCTAACATTTACTGAAACAGAATTGTGTTCTATACACGAAATGATCATCATTACTAGAAACTGCACAGTCTGTAAGAAAACACACTATAACGTTCGTCGTGAGTATTCCTAACTAGCTGAGTATTGGTAATGACCTCTGATTCTTTTATAAAGGTGCTGGCTAGTTTTTTATTTTTATTTTTTATTTCTTTCCCAACTTGACACAAGCCAGAGTCATCAGTGAGGAGGGAGTCTCAATTGAGAAAATACCTCCATAAGATGAGGCTGTAGGCAAGCCTGTAAGGCATTTTCTTAATTAGTGATTGATGTGGGTGGTGTCACCCCAGTCTGGTGGTCCTGGGTTCTATAAGAAAGCAGTCTGAGCAAGCCATAGTGTTGTAGAATATTATTTTAAGGTATGTTACTTTTGTTTATGTTGCATTTGTTTAACTCTGTGAAACTGTGTTACTGTGCCTGTCTAAAGCACCTGATGGTCTAATAAAGAGCTGAACAGCCAATGGTGAGACAAGAGAAAGGATAGGTGGGGCTAGCAGGCAGAGAGAAGAAATAGAAGGAGAAATCTGGAAGAAGAAAAAAAAGAAGGAATGAGAAAGGAAGGAGGTGGACCCAGGGGCCAGCCACCCATCTGCACAACAAGCCACAGAGTAAGAGTAAGATTTACAGAAGTAAGAGAATGGAAAAAGCCCAGAGGCAAAAGGTAGACGGGATAATTTAAGGAGAGTTGGCAAGAAACAAGCCAAGTTAAGGCCAGGCATTCACAATTAAGAATAAGCCTCTGTGTGTGATCTATTTGGGAGCTGGGTGGCAGGCCCCCCAAAAGAATAAAAAAAAAAAAAACAACCAACCAGCAACAGCATAGGAACCAAGCCAGTGAGCAGCACCCCTCTGTGGCCTCTCCATGCATCAGCTCCTGCCTCCAGGTTCCTGCCCTCACTGCTTTTGATGATGAGCTGTTATATGGAACTGTGAGTGAAATAAACACTTTCCTCCCCAAGTTGTTTTTGGTCATGGTGCATCAGAACAGCAATAATAGACCCAACTAAGACAATAATAAACATTTAATTTAAAAACCTTTTTTAAAGATTTATTTTTAAGCCAGGTGGTAGTGGTACACACCTTTAATCTTACTTAGCACTTGAGAGACAGAGGCAGGCGGATCTCTGTGAGTTCAATGCCAGCCTGGTGTACAGAGTGAGTTCCAGGACAGCCAAGGCTACATGGAGAAACCCTGTCTCAAAATAACAAAATAAACAAAAATTATTTTTATTTATGTGCCTCTGGCTATCTGTGTGTCTGCTACATGTGTGTGCTTACTTGTAAAGGCCAGAAGAGGGTCTTGGAGTCTCTGGAGCAGGAGTAATAGATTGTGAGCCACCCAGTGGGGTTCTGGGAACTGAACTGGGTGGGTCCTTTGGAAGAGAAGTAATCTCTTTTAGCCACTGAGCCATCTTTCTAGCCCCTATCTTAAAATTAAAATCTTAAAAGTAAAAAGATTGTTTTTAATTTTGGTGACAGAGCCACGGATGTAGGTATGCTAGGTAAGCACTATCCTGTGAGATGAGCTATACCCCAATATTCAACGTTTTAATCTAAAAGATAAAGATAGACTTTTTTTTTTCATATTTAAAACACTTTTTTGTAGTGTTGGGGTTTGAACTAGGATCTGGTGTATACCAAGCAAGCTAAGGTACACCCCTAGCTCCATGGATATTGTTATAAAAAATTAATCAGTGTGTATGTGAGTGTGTGTTGGGAGGAGGCTGGCTCTCTGGGGCCAGGGTGGGGGGTGGGGGGTGGGGGGTGGGGGGTGTTTCCTGCCGGGGCAAGCCTCAGAGCACAGGCTTGTCTTTGCTGTGTGCTGGTTACTGGCCCTTTTCATGAAGGCCTGTGCTAAAACCCAAAGACAATAGGAACTCTCCACCACACTGCTGAGCCTGGCAGACCTGTGGAGAGGAGGAAAGCATGCTTTGGGGGACATTCTGGCAGGGAGTCTAAGTCCTTTCCCCTGGCTGTTCTCTGCCTATCAGGTGAGGAAGGCAAAGAGCCAGAGTACTGCAGTACATGGGGTTGTCCTGTTGAGAGGAGGGGTTGTGTGTAGGGCAGGGGGCAGGGAGACGGAGGGCAGGGGGCAGGGGGACGGAGGGCAGGGGGCAGGGAGACGGAGGGCAGGGGGCAGGGGGACGGAGGGCAGGGGGCAGGGAGACGGAGGGCAGGGGGCAGGGAGACGGAGGGCAGGGGGCAGGGGGACGGAGGGCAGGGGGCAGGGAGACGGAGGGCAGGGGGCAGGGAGACGGAGGGCAGGGGGCAGGGGGATGGAGGGCAGGGGGCAGGGGGATGGAGGGCAGGGGGCAGGGAGACGGAGGGCAGGGGGCAGGGGGCAGGGAGATGGAGGGCAGGGGGCAGGGGGACGGAGGGCAGGGGGCAGGGAGACGGAGGGCAGGGGGCAGGGAGATGGAGGGCAGGGGGCAGGGGGATGGAGGGCAGGGGGCAGGGGGATGGAGGGCAGGGGGCAGGGGGATGGAGGGCAGGGGGCAGGGAGACGGAGGGCAGGGGGCAGGGGGCAGGGAGATGGAGGGCAGGGGGCAGGGGGATGGAGGGCAGGGGGCAGGGAGACGGAGGGCGGGGGGCAGGGGGACGGAGGGTGGGGGCAGGGGGCAGGGAGATGGAGGGCAAGCCAGATCCAAAGGAGGAGGCAGGGGGACACCTAAGCTTCAGGAGGCCCCACACCTGCAGATGTCTGGACCTGCTTAGAAGAGCTGAAAACATGGAGAAGGACCAGACCAGAGAGGAAGGCTTGGCTCAGACTGCTGAGGAACTTCCACCCTGGGAAGCAATCTGGGCTTTACAGGGAGTGGGAGCCATGGATCATCCTATGCAGGTGGAATGCCCTGCTGGAGCATTCAGAAGCACGTCATAAAGTTACCAGTATTCTTGGAGAGAGCAGGGGGCATTGACCCCATGAGCAAGGCTTGCATGACACCAACACCTTCACACCCCGTGCCATTGAGGCCCCACCCTCCCCCGCCCCGCCCCATCCCTTCAGCTAGCAGTTCCCAAGTTGTTCTTCTACAGGAGTGGGCAGACAGGTAGCTGAGCTCTGTAACAGCCAGCCGACCTGGAGGACCATCTCCAGATCTTCTTCTCTTCCTGCGCACCTGGCAGAGCTGAGCTAATCTCCAGCTAACCTCTGTCCCCTGCTCTCCAGCAGGACATGCAGGTAGCTGAGGCATGTAGGCACACCTCTCAGTGTGACAGATGAGAGAAACCCAAGGCTCGGAACCAACAACCAACCACCTTGTTCAAGGTCACGCAACACCACAGAGCGGGTGGCACTGCTACCAGACCCTGCCCAGGACTTGCTCTCAGGGGAATAAGCTGTCTATGAAGAGCCTCGTGCCCTGAGCTGATGAAACCATGCTCTTCTGGCATTCAAGGCCTTGTGTGTGACAGGACAGGAAGACAATGGAGGAAGGGCAAGCTGCCAACGTTCTAACCCCAGCGCTGAGTCTCCGTCATGGAACAGACTGCGACACACAGAACACGGGAGCTGTTGGGAATAGTTACGAAGTGGCTGCAAACATCTGGAAGCTCACAGGCCTGGCGGTGATGCCTTTGCATTACGTGGACTGCAGCGAGGAGAAAGGAACTTTCTGGTTCAGGCAAGAGAAAGAGAAATTGGGGCCCCAGCCCTGGGCTGTCATCACCAGCCAGAGCTGTGCCTAACAGGAAGGCGTGGAATGCTGGAGACGTGGCCCAGACCACCATGGTGTGAGCTCAGGGACTTCCGGGGCTTCTTGATTCTTGCCCTGAACAGATGTCATCTGGGAAGAGGGAACTTCAGCTGAGAAAATACCTCCACCAGACTAGCCTGTGGACAATTTCTTGATTAGTGGGTTGATGTGGGAGGGCCCAGCACTGTGGGTGGTGCCACCCTTGGGCAGGTGGTCCTGGGGTGGATAAGAAAGCAGGCTGAGCAAACTAAGAGAAGCCAGCCAGTAAGCAGCATGGCCTCTGCTTCATTTCCTGTCCTGACTTCCCTCAGTGTTGGGAGTGTAACCTGAGGATTGTAAGACAAAATAAATCCTTTCCAAGTTGCTCTTGGTCATGGTGGGTTTTTCTTGTTTTTTGTTTTTGTTTTTTTTTTTTAGTTTTTTGAGACAGAGTTTCTCCATGTAGTTTTGGTGCCTGTCCTGGATCTCGCCCGAGCTGTAGACCAGGCTGGCCTCGAGCTCACAGAGATCTGCCTGGCTCTGCCTCCTGAGTGCTGGGATTAAAGGTGTGCCCATCGGTCATAGTGTTTTTATCCCATCAATAGAAACCTGAAATAAGGCACAGGCCTTTGTCATTCTGGCTTTTTCCTGGACACTGTACCTGCTCCAGAGGAGGCTGTGCAGTGGGAGAGGCCTAGACCCGCAGCATGGATGACACCGGACAGGAGAACCAGAGAGCCACCCTCCAGATCAGTCTCCAGTGAGGCCTGGCATCTGTGGTACAGAAGCACCTCTCAGAGGGCCTCCCAGGCCTTCGGTGTTATTCCCTGTCTGTGGCTCTCTTCTTCCATAACTCAGAGAGCCAGGAAAAGGAGAGGAGAGGAGCTGGTAACTAGAAGATCTTCCTATCACATGCAGCCTCTTCAGCTCATCTAGTGTAGTCGTAGGCTAGCCCACCTGACACTCAGGAGCATGACCAAGCCACTGTCACAGTTTGGATAACAGCAGCAGGTGACAAGGACCTTTCATCGCCCCCCATGGCTCCATGGCTGTGTATCCCTGCCTGAGTTTTTGCCTTTTTGGTCTCAGTGAAGGTTTAAAGAAAGGGCAATCAGACCGTGGTCCTTCTGCCTCCCTGGCGGACATTCCTACTCATTCACGGAGTCCTGTCCAAGCCTAATATTCAGAGAGTTGTGGGCAGGAGACCTAAGTGGGTGAATGAGATGGAGTTTCGGTGTCAGCCCGGCGGCATGGGGTCCAGAGAGCTCTGATGGCCGTTAGCTTCTGAGCCACCCCTAAGCCCCACGGGGGCCTTGTTGAATTAATCCCCAAGGCTGAACATCAGCCCTTCATTCCTTTCAGGGCCAGCCGACCCTCAAGAGAACTCCAGCTAAGATATATACCTCACATATAACATATATATGCATGTACATTTTTACTGAGTGAGCAGAGGGTGCACATGTAGACGTCAGAAGACAACTTTCAGGAGTCAGTCTTTTCCTTCCACCAAGCTGGTTCCAGGGATTGAACTCAGGTCTTCCGACTTGGCAGCAAGCACTCACTGAGCTGCCTCCTCAGCGCTCCAGCTGGCTTCTAAACTAGTCGGCACGGACCCCGTGTGGGTCGTTCTGGGATTGTGACTTTCACCATGCACTGTACCTGGCATCTTTTGTGGACTCCACAGCCACCTTTATGATATTTGGGGAGTCGGGAATCGCCCACTTCCTGATTTAGAGGATATTTTCATTCTTCAGCTGCCTTCACCCATGCCCCACGCCCCTGTGGCCACCTTGGGGCTTCTATGTCAGGTGTGCACCACCACACCCAGTTTACGTGGTGCTGGTTGCTGATCCCAGGGCTTTGTGCCGAGAAGCAGGTACTCTACCAACTGAGCTGTGTCTCCATTCCCCGAACACGCTTTGTCTCTCCGGGCAAATCCCTGGAGCCCTGGGATCTGGCCTCAGCATCTTTCCTGGCAGCCCCAGGGCCTTTGCTCCTGCCTCTGCATTATCTGTAGAAAGCTGTGTGCTGAGTAACTTCTGAGGTCTCTGTTCGGGCTCCTGGGGTGCAGGGCACCTTGAGGGGCTCCCGGGAGTGAGAGGAGCGGTGCCTTCAGAAAACGTAAGGAAGGGGAGGTGAGCAGCACCAGTCCAGGGAGAGGCCTGCCAAGGTCATGGTCCTGCAGACCCAGATGTATAAACCGTCCTGAGCCACCTCCATGCCCACTGACGGTGGGTCTCAGGGCAGGAGCACTTGAAACCCATCTCCAGGGTTCCTATGTATTGGCCCACTCAGAGGCAGCCACAGGCACTGGGGTGTTAGATTCCAGTCCTGCCTCTGATGGGTGTGGCATATATGGCCCCCCTCACGGTGGGCAGAATGGAGGCAGCTGGCACTGCAGGGCGCATGGATGGTGGCTATCCCAGGTACTGGAGCTAACCCTTACCCTCCTACCTCGGAATTGCCTTTAGTCAGTGTCCCGAGGCCTGCAGGTGGAAAGGGAGCAGAGGAAGAGGAAGGGGATGGAGAGGGAACGGGAAGACTGGTTCAGCTCTAGCTTTCTTCCCCGTGCTAGATGCAGAGCCAAGCAGCTGCGTTCAGCTTGTGGTCCGGGCCACCCCTCAGCATGCTCACATACATACACACTAAGCAAACTGGATCAGAATGAGCGTCGGCTAATCCAAGCCGAGCCAATCACACTTCTTGGTCTCTGGCCTCTCACCCTCTCACACATACACACAGCTGACTGGATCCGGATGAATATTTAATTCAGACTGAGCCAATCAGGTTCCCTTCACCCGCACTCCCGTGCTTGCCCCTAATTTATTTCTCCTCCTAGTCGTATGTCTCTTCTCTGAGGCTCTCTGAGTGCCTTATTTTATTATCTGTTTCCCTCATTCAAATGTAGGCCCCAGGAAGGCTGGGCTTTTCCCCCTTTCTTTCTTTTTTCCCCGTTTTTGTCACTGCAGGGTCCCCAGCGCTTCCCATGGTACCTTGTACATAGTTAGGTGCTCATGGAGCACGTAGTGGAGAAAGTTCTCTCTTCCAGGGTAAGTCACACCAGCTGGTATTCACAGAGCACCTAATATGCGTTAGGACTTTCTGAGCACTGTAAAAGTGCCCTAATCCGTCACTATCTCTATTTTATTTATTTAACTTTAGTGTGTGTGTGTGTGTGTGTGTGTGTGTGTGTGTGAGAGAGAGAGAGAGAGAGAGAGAGAGTAGTGCAGGAGAGAGAGAGAGAGAGAGAAGTGCAGGTGCCCACAGAGGCCAGAAGAGGAGGACATCAGATTCCCTGGAGTTGGAGTCACAGGCCATTCGGAGCCACCCGACATGGGTGCTGGAAATCACATTCCATCCTCTGCAGGCGCTTCACACTGTCAAGTGCCAAGCTGTTTCTCTAGCCTCTTATCTGTTTATGCGACTGGCCCAAGGTCACAGGAGAGAGGCAGAATTCAAAGTGAGGATGTTTGGGGACTAGAATTCTGCATTATTCCACTAGCCATCTTGCATGGAAGGTTTACAAACAAGCTGACATCTTAGTGAGGTTTCACCATCCTCTTGGGGGAGGTGTCATCTCCCTAACTTTAGGGATAGGAGACTTGAGGCTCCAAGGGATGAGGGGACCTGCTCAAGGTCACACTGTAAGTAAATGATGGAGCTCAAACTGGAACCCGTGACTTCATTTCCTCTTAGTCCCCAGTCCTTCCAGATCCCAGGATACCCTGCGCTGTTGGGGAGGAGCTTGAGGAAGTGAAGGAGATCTGGGGGCCTCCCCAAGGAAGGGTGAAGGGGCACAGGCTTGTTCAAGTCACAGAGGTCCGAGATTGGCTGACAGAATCTAGAAACACTGACTGGAAGGGAGATTCAGAGCACACTGCAGGGGGAGGGGGCGATACAAACTCCCCGGGCCCTGCTAGATTAACAGCATTCCGCGAGGATGGCTGCTTTCTCCACATTACCTTCTGCTCTATTTCCCAATTACCGCACGGCTCAGGGAGCTGAGAGCCACGCCGCACTTGAGCCCTGGGGCAGACGGGAATGAATGGGAGGGACGAGATCACCGCCTTTCCTAACCTTGCTGCTTTGTAAAAAGGACTCCAGACGGCTGAGACCAGAAACCCTACCACTGAGATTCACTCCTTTAGTGCTCCGCCTCGCGGCTCCAGACTTCCCGGTTGCTAAGGCGGCCACAGTGGGAGGAGCCAGCTTGAGTGACAGCGAGTACGTGCCACAGCGCACGTGTGGAGGTCAGAGGTCTTCACCTTCCGCGTTATTTGGGACAATGGAACTTCTTTTCGTTGGTTGGTTGGTTGTTGTTGTTGAGACAAGATCTTACTATGTATGTATATTGGTTACGTTTCTATTGCTGCGATAAAACACCATGACCAAGGCAACTTGAAAAAGAAAGCATCCAGTCCGGCTTATATCTTCAGAATTAGAGTCCATTTGGTGGAGCAAAGGCATGTGGCAGGAATGGTAGAGAGTCCGCATCCTCTGAAGCAGAAGTCAGAGAGAACTAACTCGGAATGGCAAAATCCAAGAGTCCTTTAAAACCTCAAGGCCCGCCCTCAGTGACATACTTCCTCTAGCAAAGACACGTCTCCTACTCCTCCCTAAACAGCCACCAACTGGAGACCAAATCATTTGAATGTTCAAGACTTCTTTGGGTCACCTCATTCAATCCACCACACTATGTAACTCCGGCTGGCTCAGAGCTCACAGAGATGCTTGCTTTGAGAGTATGCGTGACAATACCTAGTGCTTTTTTGTTTGTTTGTTTTAAGATTTATTTTTATTTATGTGTCTGTGTGTGCCTGTGGAGGCCGGAAGAGGATGTCAGATGCCCAGGAGTTGGAGATATGGTGGTTGTGATTTGCCTGACATGGGTGTCAGGAACCAAAGTCAGGTCCTTTGCAAAAGCAGCAAGTGCTCTTAACCACTGAGCCATCTGTCCATCTTAACCACGGAGGTATCCTTCCAGCCCCTTCTTGTTCTTCAGTGTGAAAGCAGGCTAGCCCACCTGCAGGTTTCCAGGGACTCTCCTGCCTGCTGTCGGGCCACTGGGATTACAGACACATGCTGTCACCTCTAGTTTTACATGGATGCTGTGGATCCGCTGTTCCCACAGTCCCTCTCTCGCAGGCTGGCCTTGAACACGAGATTCTCCTGCCTCTGCCTTCCATTACTCCCCAGGTGGGTACTAGCAGGACTGATGATAATCTGCAGCACTTGGTCACAGGAGAGGTGGGCTAGCCCTCTGATTGACAGAGGGCACACATTCAATACCTAGAGGCAAGACCTGCGGTCATTCCCCTATTACAGACACTCAAGGGGTCTTAACCAGGGAGGACCACAGTAACAACAAGAAGGCTGTGCTACTGCAGTTTCACCAGCAGAGGGCAGCAGTTGCACTGCTCAAGGTTTCAGGCAGGAGGCCGCTCAGCCCTTTCCAAGGCAAAGACAGCTTTGGAGTTCTTTCCTTCTACCGTGTGACTCCCAAGGATCAAACTCAAGTTTGCCAGGCTTGGTGGCAGGCAGGCACCTTTACCTGCTGAGCTATCTTGGTGGCTCTAAACAAAATCTTTGTTACCTGGAAACTGTCAGGGATTTCTCTGATGAGCCCAAGCCTGCCCTAAGAATGATCTCTCCAATAAACTTGAGTTTCTTCTTCAAGCTCAGAGGCACGCATCACAGCTAACCCAGAGGCAGCCTCACACACTGCTCTTCAAGAAACTGGGGCCCAGGGTCAAGTCAGTCACAGAGACGGAGTCACCTTGTTGGTTCTCTGGCTGCAGCCCAGCCTGTGTTTATGCAAAGTATTGCATTTCTCCCAGAGAGAATAGCCCTGCATCTCCCCTCCCCAGAAGATCTACCACACTCTGGCCTCCTGTTTCTGAATCTGCCTGGGCCATTTTCAGGGAAGTAGAGGCACCTGTAGATGTAAACACCAAGGCGTGACACAACTCATTTGGTAAAGTGTATAAGCCTGGCATTCATGAAGCCCTGGGTTTAACCCCCAGAACCAAGTAAAGTGGGTGTGGTGGTACATGCCTATAATCCCATTATAGGATAAGGAGGTAGAGACAGGAGGATTCGATGTTCAAGGTCATCCTTGGCTGTCTAGGAGTTCAAGGCCAGGCTGGATTACCCGAGACCCATTCTCAACAACAAAACCCCGCCCGGGTAGGACCTGAGAGACAAAGGCCACGGACTACTTTCACCTTAGCTGAGGGTCCATGAAGGAACAGGAAGTCCCACCTCAAAATCTGAGAGACGTCTTATTACGTGGTTTTCCTTGTTTAGTTCAAGTAAGGTGCCAACTTGAACTTGAAACCCTCCAGTGGCTTCTCATGGCTCATAAAAGAAAATCCAAAGCCTTAGCAGATCTTTAGCTTCTGCCTGCCACATGGACTGCGCATGCTCACCCTTGGGGCTCCACCTCTATGGGCCTTTCTCCTGTCTCAGTTCATGTGTCTCTTCCTAAGACATTCTTGATCCTGCTGCTGCATGCTTAGCACCTTGGCATCAGAAGTGTCTGGAGGCCTCCCTGACCCACTCACCTCATAGCCACCCCCCCCCAAGACCCCCAGTTTCTACCATATCATTATGGTTGGAAATAGTCATAGCGTATGTTTTCTTTCTTGTTTATCTCTTGACTGGCTTGCCAAGATCCAGAAGGGTCTATGATCTCTTGGAGTTCCCCGGGCTTCTCCCTACTGCCAGACCTGGGTCTGCAGATGGACGCATGGAGTGGCAGATGGCCCAGGCCATCTCTCAGATGGGGACTCGCTGAGTGCCAGGTACTATGTTCGCTAGCTGGCTCACGTCTCCCATTCTATTCTGGCCTTGTCACTTTCTGGCTGGGTGACTTCTCAGCGCCTAGTTTTCTCACCTGTGAAACAGGGGCCCTTGTTAGGGTTGCTATGACTATCTGGTGAGAACTATCCCGATTCCACCAGCCCTGGGCCCATGAGAACCCTCAACAGATGCGTGATCATCCCCTAAAGCCATGCAAGGTAGGATTTATTGGCTTCTGGTTTGTAAATAAGAAGACAAACTAGCCACTCATGGTGGCTCATGTCTGTAACCCTGGCACTTGGAGGCAGAGGCAAGAGAATCAGAGCATGCTTAAGGTCAGGCAGGGCTACACAGTGAGACCCAGTCTCAGACAGAAGAGGAGAGCCAAGACTGAGGGAGAGGGCTCAGTCAGTAATGTGCTTGCTAGCCAAGCATTATATAACCTGAATTTCATCCCCCAGAACCCACAAAAAAGTCAGGCAGTACCTACTTGCAATCCTAGCTCTGGGAGGTGGAGACAGGTGGATCCCTGGAGCTTAATGGTCAGCCAGCCTACCTGAACTGGGGAGCCCCATATTCAGCAAGTAAGGGGGACACATTAGATGTCAACTTACAGCACACAAACACACACACACACACTTACACACTCACACACAGTCACACACACTTGCACATACACACACACGTACACACACACACACACACACACACACAAGGAAAGCTAAGGCTCTGGTTCTAACTGGGCTAGGAAGTGGCTGAGTCGGTGTTCTAAGACTCACCACCAATGTCCTTTATGGCCACACATGCTATTTACTGCTCTGCTGTCCCTCGCCCCATCCCGTCTTCCTTCTGCACAGCCGGGAGCCAGCCCATGCCTTCCTTTACCAGCTGTCTTCAGTGCGTGCTCCCATGCCACAGACGAGGCACAATGAGGCTGAGAGGGAGCAAGGAGGCAAGCCCAGTGCAAACCTGGCTTCCAGACTCCAATTTGCTGACCCCCAAAGAGGCTGTTTGTCCCCGAGGGAGTGGTTGTGGGTGGAGTGGGGTCTGTAGGAAACCCTGCCCTGTTCACAGAGCTTGCAGATCTCCTCACTGACCCGGGGTCTGCAATGAAAAGCCCTATCACCAGGCAGACCCAGACCACAGTCAACAGTCTGCAGCACACTCAGCCACTAAAGGTCTCCTACCAACAGGACTGCCTGGCACCCCAGCCCAGCCTGGCTGTCGGGGAGGAAGGATGGTCTGGTGGAGTGGCAGCCTCAAAGAACTAGCATCTTTGGCTCAGTAGGGCTGAGCATAGCAGGACAGTAGGGTGGAGGTAGGCTGAGCTCTACATTCCTAATGTGGAGGGGACATAGTGGGAAGAAGCAAGCTGGCCTGGAATGGGCGGGGGAGGGCATAATAGTTGGGAAGCCCAGAGACTAGCTCTCCTAGCGGAGCCAGGACAGGAGAGGCAGGGGTGGAGCCAAGAGGGCTTTGGACTAGAAGCAGGGAGCCTTGGGGACTTCAGAATAATGGGTGGCCCTGGACCAGAAAAGGGCTGTTTGTGTCGGTTATGCTGGGGACAGGGAGCCAAGCAAGACTCTCCCAATAAGGGCAGTGTTTGCCTCAGCTGAGAAGGGCATCATCTTCCTCTGGGAGCAAGAGTTGAGGGCCACCAATTCAGCCACAGTCGTGCCGTAGTTGCTGGCAGCATGGTCACCAAACCCACATCCTGACTGAAACCCATGTGTGTTCTTATCTGCTCATCCACCTATCCATCTACAAACCTACCTATCATCCTCCTTATCTGTCCATCCATCCATCCATCCATCCATCCATCCATCCATCCATCCATCCATCCACCTACGTATATTGTGTGTATATGTATGTATGCAAGTGTATTAAATGGATGTGGGGTGTGTGTGTGTGTGTGTGTGTGTGTGTGTGTGTGTGTGTGTGGCGTATGTGCACATGTGTGTGATGCTGCACAAATGGAGGCCAGAAGAGGAGGTCGGGTATCCTCCTCTGCCACTCTCCGTTTATCGCCATGAGTCAGGGTCTGTCACTGAACCTGGATCTAGGTTGGCAGAGGGCAAGTCCCAGAAATCCTGTCTCCAGCCCTCAAAGTGTGACGGTTATGCGACCATGGCTATACCTGGCTTTTTTATGCAGGTGCTGGAGATTCGAACCCAGGTCCCAATGTTTGCACAACAAACTTTATCCACAGAGTCATCTACTAAGTATTGCACTCTCTTTACTAACTTTTCTGAGTAATTTTACTCAGGATGATTGCAATAGTCTATCAAGTGTGTCCAAACTGGATCCCCACGCAGCCAAGAGTGACTTGGAATGCAGACAAACTTATAAACTTGCTTAAAACATTATGAAGGTGTCTTTCGTGATTTAATTTTTATGTAACTCAATTGGACCACTTGAATGTGAACCTTTTTAGATGACCATGTTGTGTCTCAGTGTCAAGAGGTTGGAACCACTGGGAGCCCCTTGTCCATCACAGGGCTGGGAGAGGCCCAGAGCTGTCTGTCTTCATCATCCTCCAACACCAGCACACTTACTCCATGCCTGCACCCTCCCTCTCCTCCCAAGCCATCCGGAGTTCACTCAGGGAAGCTAGAAGGACTTTCTCAGGCCACTTCCCTGCCTTTGGGATTCTGCCAGGAGAATCCACTGGGGAGGAACTGAGGAAGGGAAGCAGTGAAGAAAGGAAGTTCCCACCAGCTGCCAGCAGAGAACCGATCTTCTGGAATATCCTCCTGCCCTCTCCTCCCCCTCCCCCCATCCTTCCCCAAAGCTGTGCAGAAGCTTGGAACACTTCAGGGGAAGGCTCCTTCATCTCCTGTCCACTGAATATTATTCACCCTGCCCTAAATTCGAGCTCGCCTCTACTTCTAACACCACATATCTTCTACCCCTAGGGCAAAGCACAGAGCTCCCCATGGTCTCACCTGGTACCCACACATCTGAGCACAGCCCGATGACTTACTGTGTGCCAGATCTGTGTCAACCACAGGAAATGTCCCTAAGGAAACTTTCTATCTTGAAGACCCTACCTCTGGGAAGGTGAGATGATACGGGTGAAGAGTGAAGGCCCATCCATGCAGCAGAAGGAGAGAACTGGTTCCCACAAGCTGTCCTCTGACCTCTTCATGTGTACAGTGACACACACACACACACACACACACACACACACACTTATACAAGTAAATAAATACATGTAATAATAACCATTGAAAAAAGACTCTGCCTCACTTTGCACACATGGTTATCCAGCACTGTCGAGTATAGAAAGTTGTTCAAGGTTGGATTTAGATGGTGCTTACTATAAAATCACCCAGACATTGCAATGTGCTTGAAATGTCAATGGTAAAATGTTGGGATGCAAATTGATTTTTCTCACCCAAACTGCCTATTGGATAGATAATGTATTTCGATCAAAGTTGGGAATAGGCCATCACCATAGAGCAAGACTTTGCTGGAGGTGTTGGCCAATGCAATTAGAAAAGAAAAAGATGATAGCAGTTATGAGGAGAGGCAGAGCTGTCCCTACTTGTAAATGCCAGTATCCATTGAAAACTCAAAGGAAACCACAAAAAATTATTGTCAAAAATTAGTAAATCCAGCGACATAATAACATTAGTGTATTTCTACCCATGACTTTCAAAGATGCAATCACCAATGAGTAGATATAGTAGTAAAAGACAACAAAATGGCAAACGCACATAGCAGGGAATGTGAAAGACTTATATGGGGCTGGGAAGATGGCTCAGTGGGTAAGAGTATGAGGACCTGAGTTTAAATCCCAAGAACCCATGAACAAAGCCAGATGTGGCCACATGCAGGCCTGTCACCCCAGTGGTGTGGGTGTGCCTGAGTGGAGGCAGGAGAATGACTGGAGTTTGCTGGTTACCAGCCTAGCCCCAGATTTAATGAGAGACCTGTCTCAAGAGAATAAAAGAAAGAACAAAACAGCAGGACACCCACATCCTAGTCTGGCCTCTGTACTTGTATTAGGGTGCCCACCTGCTCCTCCCATGTGCATACACACATACTAAATAATAACTAATTTAAAGAGATATGTGGAGACTATTTCCACATACTACAAAAGGAAAAAATCCGCATGGCAAGCTGTTCCCAGAGACACCATCATACGGTCGCCTTTCTCCTTCACTTAGCCTCTGGAGCTAACATGACCCCACAGTAATAGTACCCAGAGAGCCAAGTACAGTGAAGCACATCTGGAATCCCAGCAGTAAGGAGAAAGAGGCAGGAGAATCGAGGTGTTCAAGGGTAGCCTCAGCTACATAGAGGCCAACCTGGGCTGCCTGTGATTCTGTCTCAGAATAAAACAAGATGAGACACCCAAACTAACAGATGAAGAAAATAAAGTAAATTGTCTTCAGAGTGCAATAAGTAAATCTAATAAATAAATAAATAAATACAATTTAGTCTCCTCACACATTTCTATTCCTGTAGAAGGGGCTTGCCCACAATTATTTCCTGCCACATCGTGATGGTGAAGGCTGACAAATGGTCTAATCACCGATCAGTGTGCAAATGCGTCTGGCACACACGATACACATGTAGACAAGGGAGCCTCACACTCAGGTGAAAACAGAAGAGGAAACTGTTGCCACCGGATGATGTCTAAGGCATGTAGTTAAGAAGGCAAGATGCGCCGGGCGGTAGTGGCGCACACCTTTAATCCCAGCACTCGGGAGGCAGAGGCAGGCGGATCTCTGTGAGTTCGAGGCCAGCCTGGTCTACAGAGTGAGATCCAGGAAAGGCGCAAAGCTACACAGAGAAACCCTGTCTCAAAAACAAAACAAAACAAAACAAAACAAAAAAAAAAAAAAAAAAAAAGAAGGCGAGATGCAGAGAGGACAAGACGTCTGTGTAGAGGGCATACATGTGCAGGGGCTCCTTCACACCAGGCAGCCTATGTCCTAATAAACCCACCATAGGCCATACATGTAATATGCGGACTCCCTCAACATCACAGCTTAGCTGCATGTTACACTGCAGTCTCCTTGCTGGTCACATGGTGCAGGCTGCTGCCGCTGTATACCTGCTTCACAAGGGAGTGATGTATGCAACTGTAAACGTGGAAAAAGCTCAACATTCCATTCGAAGTGGGGTCTCCACTGAGCACATGGAAGTTTAAAAAAATTTTTTTCCATCTGTTTATTTGTTTGCTTTGTGTGGTGTGGACACAGTGTGAGGGCAGAGGACAGCTTTGCAGAATCACAGTTCTCACCTTCTATCAAATGGGTCCCAGGGATTGAACTCAAGTTGTCAGATCTGGGAGCAAAGTCCCTTTACCTGCTGAGCCACCTTGACAGTCCACACAAAAAAAAACCTTGAGTTTCTGTAAGTAGAAAACTCCTTGTGTGTCTGCATCCCTGCGTGTGAATTACTCCTCTCTCTCTCTCTCTCTCTCTCTCTCTCTCTCTCTCTCTCTCTCTCTCTCTCTCCCCTGTGTGTGTGTGTGTGTGTGTGTGTGTGTGTGTGTGTGTGTGTAAATCTTGGGGGAAGACACTGATCATGCCGATTGCCCCCATGGAGGATCTGAGTAGCTTCGCTTTTGAGGTTTAAGCTGCATGTAGGATCCGGGGTCTGGAAACGGGCTTGTGTATGAGTAGATGGGGTTCCAGGTGGTGGAGTTTCTGTAGGTGGATCCTAGTGGGGAAGGGCCGTGCAAAGGGAGGAAGATCCAGAGCTGGCAGAGGCTCTTGCAGCCAAGCCTGACGACTTGAGTTAGGTCCCTGGTACCCACACGGTGGAAGGAGAGAACTAATTCCTGCAAGCTGCCCTGTGACCACGTGGGCTAACTGAACCTGGGACTGTGGGTCCCCTCCTCTCCAGAACTGTATGAGACCTGGATGAGAAAGGGCAGGGGACATGTTAACCTCCAGGAGCCAGCAGACTGGTACTCCCCTCCCCCAGGCTGCAGTCTGGCCCTGGCCTGGTCCACACCCCCACTGCCCTGCGGGGAAGGCAGGAAGGAGGCCCAGATGGCAGGCGTGGCCCAGGCCCCCAGCCAGGCTTACCCAGCTGTCGCTTTGGAGAGGCCCCTATCTAGCCCTCCTCCACTCCCTTGAACAATTGGGAGCCAGCCAGGCTGGCCCCAGCTGTTCCTGCTCAGCGTCCAGGGTGCCCACACACCCACGCTTCTGGGGCTTTGTCTCTTGGGGTAGGAGGAATGCAGATTCCCAGATGTCAGAGACTGCAAGACCAAGACCTTGGAGGACCACTGCTCAACAGCTCACTCTGCAGATGAGGGGAACAGAAGCCCGGAGGGGACAAAGGACTTGCCCAAGGCTCCAAAGAACCTGGCAGAGAGGGCAAGCTTCCTGACTGCTAGACCAGCTCTGGATCTTGGGACACTCCCCGGGTGAGGGACACTCAGACCAGCCATGCTGCCCTACTCCAGGCCTTCATCTAGGGCAGCTCTGCCCGTCCTCATGTTATTGAGTGATTTCCTGTCTGAGATTCTGTTTCTGGGGCCTTTAGCCCAGGTGGGTCCACACATTCCGCAGTGAGGCCCATGAGTTTTTTGAGGAAAATTGAAGCTATATTTTCTTAAGCATGGTCCTTAAGTCTCCCACATTCTTTGTTTATAAATACAAGGAACAAAGCCGTGGGTTTAGCAGAGCCAGTAATGCTTTCATTAGTAGGCAGCATGAGATATCCAGGTCATATTCTGCTATGGCTTCAAAATACTCTCTTTCTCCCTCCTTCCCTCCCTCCCTCTCTCCCTCCCTCCCTTCTTGTTAGCAGTGTCAGGGATTGGACCCAAGGCCTCACAAACACCACACAAGCTCTTTACCACTGAGCTATGCCCCTGCCTCTCACTGCTAGTTTGAAGTTCTCTAGCACACTACAGCTAAAGCTCCACCCCGCATGTTCATAGGGCTGGTACACACACCTAACGACTGCTGTTATGGAACGCGCTTCTTCTGTTCATCTGGCTTATGCTCTTATCAGCTTCGTGCTAAGGAGGGATCTGTAACTTTTTTCGAACGCCCAAGGGTCTGTGCCTGATTCCCACTGGGCATGCCGCCTTCCTGTTGAGGAAGCCAGCCCTTCCTAAGGCAGGTCCCTGGAAGGCCTGTGCCACCCCGGGGCTGCCCGCCTCTTTTAGTAAAGGTCAGGGGGCTGGGGAAATGAGTCAGATCATAAAGCGTTAGGACCCAAGTTCAAGACCCATTGTCCACATAACCGTGGTGGTGTGACCCTATCATCCCAGGGCTGGAGAGGAGAAACTGTCTTGCTAGCTAGACAGTGGAGCCTGTCTCAAAAATAAAATAAGATAAAATAAAATAAAATAAAATAGAATAAAATAAAATAAAAATAGATGGAGAGCAGTTGAGCAAGATACCTGATATCAACTTCTGACCTGCACACACACACACACACACACACACACACACACACACACACACACACACTAGCCATGCAGCCTCCATCAAGCCTCTCACCCTCTCGGGCCCCTGGTGTCTCCACACATAGATTGCAGTTTTAAACACTGCTTCCCCCTGACTTCCTCTTTCTGAATTCACCTGAAGACCTACTTGGAAATTTAGGCACAGGTTGCTTAGCAACTAAAATCAAGGTCTTTGATGAGTACAGCTGGGAGGGGGAGGCAGAGGAGAAGCAGGAACACTCTGAGCATGAGTGTGAGCGGATGCTGCAGAGCCAGCAGCGTGTATTCTGAGAGGCTGTGGATGCAGTGACCCATTCTTCTCCCCTACAAGTCAAGATGACTTTAAAAGCCTTGGGACAGAAATGGGGGGCAGGGAGGAGGAGGAACATCCAGAAATGGAAAGTGCCCCAAGGGCTAGCCCAGGCCTGGGGGTTCTCAGGAGAGGCATACAGGCAGCCATTGTTCCCCTGACAGAGGAGGGGTAGTGTAGGAGTCTTGTTGAGGCCTCTGGACCCCACTGGGCCCTGAGAAGAGGTTCAGTCCCCTCCCTACTCTTGCACATCCTGTGACACTTTTGTTCCTTGAAGCTCTGGGAGGCTCAGGTGGAGGGGTGCTGTGCGTGCGTGCCGGTTCTCAGTCTCCCCCTCCCAGGGGCTTGGGTATGGCTACCCCACGTGGCACATTTCACTGCCTGCTGGAATTTCATCAGCACCTCCTTTGGGGCTCCAGTGCATGTTCCCTGGGGAAGGAGCTACTGTCGTCCCTGTCACCTTTGTGGAGGGACTCAGAACTCTGAGGAGTGACCGAGGGCGGAATTCCTGGAAAGGGGCCAGAGGGTGTCCAGGCACACCATGCAGATTTGGTCACAGCACATCTCTGAGGGGTCAGAATTTGTCCCAGTTGTGAAGCCCTTAGATAGGTGACCATCAGGTCCCCTCTGACTTTTGTATCTGTCTCAACCTAGGACTGGGACTCCGTAAGGTGGCACAGGGATGGACCCTGTGGCACCAGGTCAGCTCAGTACACAGAATCTCCAATTCCGGTCAGTTTCTGGGAGGGTTGGTCTCCATCCGCACCAGCTGGGTTCAAAGAGACCCTGGCCCCACCTTTTTCTCCCACCCACCTGGAGTTTATCCTACAACACAATGGAAGCTCTGGCCTGAGGATGCCCAACCAGAAGCTGTGAGGGAGCTGGGCTGTGCCTTACCCCACGTTTCCAGCAGCCAACCCCTCCTCAGGGAAGCTGGCAGAGGACCCACCAGGCTCCCCAAAGCTTCCATCTCCAGCACCCAGCCACAGCAGCCATGACCCTGGAGCCTTCAACACCCTCCCTGCAATTCCCCTTCAGACAAAAATGGTTTCACTTGTGTGTGCACGCTTCTCCTCTGGACAGGTGAGTGCTCACGGACAGGGGTCCCAGGGGACTGTTCAGACAGGCCTCCCTTTTGTGGCTGCAGGCTTTAGTGGCCGTTGCTGAGAAAGCAGGATGAAAAGAAGCCCTTTACATCACTGCAGCTCCTGGTCATCGAGCACATGCTGTGGGGCAGACTGTGTGTCAGGCATTTTACAGAACACCTCATTTAATCACCGCAACACCCTGAGAAACAAGGACCGTTAGGGTTTCACACATGGGGAAACTGAGGCAAAGTGGCTAGGGTTGTACAACTAGGGGTTGGGCTATGATTCCCAAATGCCTCAGAAAACGGGGAGCAGATCAGACTAACAGAGGGAGCATCCATTCACGACCTGATTCAGCACTGCAGGTTCCTGGTCCAGGAAACCCCGTGCTATGGTTTCTAGACGCTGGTGGAATGGGAAGCCCCTTTGGGGGCAGGGGTCAGCTCCACAGATGATTTCTGACTCCCCCGACTACCCACCAGCCATGCTGCATTCCTGGCTTAGAGATCCCCAAATCAGAGTACCTCATCTCTTAACTTTGAAAATCAAATGAATTCGAGACATTCCCATCTCTGAGGAAGGGCTTGTCTTCACCTTTTTTTTCCCAAAAATAAGAATCTATTCTTCCAAAAAAGGGAAAACCACAAAGCAAGACTGTCAATCTCAGGCCTCAGACAAATGGAACGAAGTTGGGACTTCTGGTGAGTGTTCTCTCACTCAGCCCAAGTCTCCCCCCTTTCCCAGAGTCACCTACTCTACTCAGCCTGTCACAGGCTTTGAGATGCAAATTGCATCCAGCGGAGGGCGGGCGGCAGGCTTGAAGAACAAAGGATAACTGAGGAAAGATGGAAACATGGATTTGGAAAAGCTCTCTGAATTCCCTAGGAGAAGGGGAGGTTGGGGGGGGGGGCTGTCTAAGTAGGAAGTAGTTCAGAGCTGATTGTAGGGGAGGGTGGGGCAGCAGGAAAGCTGATTTCCCTGCAGTCCTCTAGGCTGGGCATCCTACCATGCTACGAGCCATGGAACTGTCTGGCTAAGTGAGTTTTGAACTTGACTCCATAGTGAAGGCTGCTGCTGGGTCAGCAGGCTAGGCCGTCTGTAAGGGGAGGCAGGGACCATGCCTCTGGGACAAGTCATCCGTAGCTGGTCTTTCTTTTGCCACTGTGCAAACTAGACATGCCCTCATCACCCAGGTGGCCAACCTGACTGTGCACTCATGTGGATAAGGTCTCGTTTACTCCCATCCCTGGTGTAGGAACTGGTTTTTTCTTTGTTTTGCTTTTGGCAGGGTCTTACTATGTAGACTTGGCTGGTCTGGAGCTCACTGTGGAGACCAGGTTGGCCTCAGATTCACAGAGATCTGCCTGCCTTTCGAATGCTGGGATTAAAGTCATGTGCCACCACCCCTGGGCAGGAGCTGTGACTGATGTCTGGTGGGTACTCAATCAGCATTTGTTGAATGGCTCTTGGATGGAGGGATGGATGGCTGTGTGTGGATAGATGGGTGAGTGAATGGATGGATGAGTGGATGGATGGATGGATGAATGGATAGATGGATGGATGGGTGAATGGGTAGATGGATGGATGGCTGTGTGTGGATAGATGGGTGGGTGGATGGATGGATGAGTGGATGGATGGGTGAATGGGTAGATGGATGGATGGCTGTGTGTGGATAGATGGGTGGGTGGGTGAATGGGTAGATGGATGGATGGCTGTGTGTGGATAGATGGGTGGGTGGATGGATGGATGAGTGGATGGATGGGTGAATGGATAGATGGATGGGTGAATGGATAGATGGATGGATGGGTGAATGGGTAGATGGATGGATGGGTGAATGGGTAGATGGATGGATGGGTGAATGGGTAGATGGATGGATGGGTGAATGGGTAGATGGATGGATGGGTGAATGGATAGATAGTATAACCATATGGTCAATAAGGAAGCAGGTAAGTGCTCTAGCAGGGGAGACATAGACTATCTGTAGCAAGGTTTGGGGTTGGCAAAGGTTTCACAGAGCTGGCATCTGAGATGGGTCTTGAGAGGGAGCAGCCATCTTTGTCTATTGTTCAGCACCAGCTTGCAACACTGGTGAGGACATTTCTGAATAAAATGTGTTAGCAGGGAACAGAAATGTAAGAGCTACAGTGAGTTCTATAGATCATGGAGTCCAACCCTATCCAGTTTGTGGCTAGAAAAACCAGGGCATAGGAAGGTTAAGTGACTCCAGAGGTCACACAGCACCTGAATAGCATGACAGAGATTGGAACAGGATGTCTGCCCCCGGAGCCTGGGGCTCAGTCATCATCCTGAACTACTGCTCCAGAGCTCTGCTGTCCTCACACTGCCTGATGGATTTGTGCTCCCTCCAGAGATCAGAGACAAAGAAAAGGCAAGAGAGGGCCATGGAGCCAGGGGCAGTGTGCTGTTTGTAACCTCAACACTGGGGAGGTAGAGGCAGGAGTATCAGGTTACATAGCTCATTCTAAGCTGACTTGGGCCAGCGAGACCCAGGTCATAGGTTGTAGGATGTGTTTCCCTGTAAGCCAAGACCTCTGCAGGCTGAGCCATGGCATGATGGGCAAAAGGCAGCGAAGCTGTGGGTTTGACCCCACCCAGAGACGAAGAGCAGCTGAGAGTGTGTCAGCCAGAGGCTCCAGGACATGGAGGGGGGAATCACACTCTATCCTTTTTCCCCACTAGTGGGAGTACTAGATACTTAAACTCAAATGCTCATCCATCCATCTGATAGAGTTGAGGCTTGAGCCAGATGCATGACCCACATGGTAATGCCCACCCACCAGGTCCATTCATGGGACACCCACGGGGCCTTCTGAAGATCAGACCTAGTGGCACATGGATCCAGGATTCCCAGCATGATGCTAAGGCTCCCGCCCTTGCATGATGGCTGAAGGAATGAAGTTAAGTTGTCTGGCTTCCTCTCCAGGACCCCTTCCTTCCCCGTCTCTCTTTGACAAGGGGCCACCATTGCTTCATTCCCCCACCTGGTCTCCTCGCCTCTGGCTAGCACGTGGCAGAATCTCCCTAGAGTAACAGTGACAGAGACATTTGTGTTCTATAAGGTCACATCTCTACCTCACATTGAAGGAAGGAACCTGCACATACACATTGTAAACAGCTCAGGAGGAATGTGACTCAGTGGCCTTGGATATTTGGAAATCCCCGCTTCGCAGGGAGACAATACTGAGGGAAATACGAAGGAAGCGATAAGGAGAGAGACTTGGAGACGAGGCTAACAACATGCCCAGAGGGACACAACTAAATCTTGGAATGAGTGACTGACTGCCTCTGTTCTGGTATAGGCTATATGAACTGGGCGATGAAATGGAAAGGTGTATTCAGATTTGGGGACCAGAGTCCTCTGGCTTCCTCAATTGCTGGCTCTCAGGCTAGATGGTGCAGCTTTGAGATTCAATTCCTGTTTCTGCTCAGTGGCTTCTGTAGAGCCAGGCAGCATGTGCTCTGTATTCCAATCACAGTAACACGTGACACACCCACAGAAGAGCCGCTTTCTAACCCTCTGTGTGGTAACTAGGCATGCATCCGGGAGAGCTGGGGCTTTAGAGTCTAGCTGTGCGCCTTGTGTGCTGTCCATCTTGGGGGAGTGGATTTCTTGGTGCTTCTGTCTCTTCCTCTGTAAATGGGGGGAAAACTGCATTTGCACAGTGTGTTATACTCTCAGAAAGTTCCCAGGTGATGACAGTACAGTTCTTCTTGGCTGTGGGAAGAAGCTAGACACTTGACATCCAGGCTGGGGTCCTTCCTGCTGCCAGCTGCCACCTAGTAACTGGCAAGGACCTGTGCTTCCAGCCCTGGTCTTCTAGGGGTTTGGTTCAGCCCTGGGGAGTGCAGCAAGAAAGGGGTGGGGCACTGGGTGGCCGGATGGCTAGTGAGGTGCTGGGCACAGTTCCTAGCTTCTGTAATATTCATAAGGACTGCCAGCCGTGCCAGGCAATCAGGGTGCTGACTGCTTGCCCATCTGCAAATTAACATTCCACTCCTGAGAGGCGGGAGCTGGAAGCTGCATGTTAACTAGGAAAACATCAGGCACTGGCCACCACAGCAGAGGCTGAGCAAGAGCCAGGAAGACGGGCCATGCCTCCGAACCCCACCCAGAGCCAAAAGGACCTGTCTGTCAGCATCACAGAACTGCCAGTCGTGGGTACAGATGTAGGAGAGTGGGCTTTAGTCAATGCCTGTCCTGGCCTGGAAGCTGACCTCAGATCTAGCTCCTGTTGTCTCTGCAGCCTCAGTTTCCCCACACGGAAGACGGTGGAGATGGCTCCCTGAATTCTGAGAAGATTAAGTAAGACTGAGTTTGTTCCTGCCGTTACAGCTGTCTGCAGTTTATGAGGACAGGGCCTACCTTCCCTGGAGAAAAATCCTTTGAGAGGGTCTCCTATAGTCCAGGCTGGCCTCAAACCTACTATGTAGCCAAGGATGACCTTGAACTTCTCCGTCTCCCAAGTGCTAGGATTAGAGACATGCATCACCAGGGGATGGACCAGGGCCATGCTAAGCAAACGCTCTCCCAGCTGAATTGTATTCTCAGCTCTCCATTTTCCCCCCTACACAATGCTTTTTCTATACAGAATGCTTTAAGTGCTCATCATAAAACAAAATCACAGAGAAAGAAGAAAACGTAAAATGTAGAGCTAATCACCTTTAAGCCTGACTAACGTCCTTTTGATCTTTTCTAGATACATAGGTGTTTTAAATGAGACCAAGAATGTATTTCCTTTCGAAATAGCATATCACAAATAGTTTTCTCTCATTAATGTCCTTCTGCACGGATGATTTCCAAAATATGAACTGGGGTCTTTAGACTCTTCAAGACCTTTCCAGGGACCAATCAGATGTCTTAGCTTGTCAGTGCACTTGCTGCCAAACCTGACAACCTGCATTTGATTCCTGTGCCCACACGGTGTCAGGAGAGGTTGTCCTCCGACTTGCAGGCATCTCCTGGGGTGCTTTGAATAGGAATGCCCCATAGACTCATGGGTGTGAATGCTTGGCCCTTAGGGAATGGCACTATTAGGAGGCGTGGCCTTGTTATACTAGGCATGGACTTGTTGGAGAAAGTATGTCACTGGGGAGGTGGGCTTTGAGGTCTCAGATATGCTCAAGCCATGCCCAGTGTGACAGTCTTCTCCTGCTGCCTGCAGATCAAGATATAGAACTCCCAGCTCCTCCTCCAGCATCATGTCTGCCCGCATGCCACCATGTCCTACCAGAGACTAAACCTCTGAACTGTAAGCCGGTCCCGCTTCAATGTTTCCCTTCATAAGAGTTGCTGTGGACATGGTGTCTCTTCGCAGCAATAGAAACCCTAGCTAAGACACCTTCCACCAATAAATAAAATGTAAGTAAAAAAAACAGGACCTTTTCAGGGAACCCATGGGCTCAAAACTGCTTTGGGCACAGCACTCACCCTCCATTCCTGCTCGTGAGTATATGGTATTTTTCAAAGCAACTTCTCGGGCGATAATGCCAGAGGCTGAATGCAGAAGCAACTGTGCGAGTCCAGCTGTCCTCTGTCAGCCAGGGGAATAGTAAAAGGGAATTGAACAGTGGAAAACAATGCTGTTCTTGTCATTCTCTTCTTTTTTCAGTGCTGGGAACCTAGCCAAGAGCCCTCTGCACGCTAGGTGGGCACTCTACCCCCCGGACCCTTCTTTAAACCCTCATTAACTTTTGGGCTTTAGAAAATACTGTTTCTCACTAAAATATTATTTTTCATAAAAATATGTTTTCCCGGAGTATGTGAAATTATACTTTAATTATTTTAAATTTTAATTATTACTTTAATTCATTGATACATATTTTGAAGATTTTATTTTATTTATTTATTTATTTATTTATTTATTTTTTTGGTTTTTCAAGACAGAGTTTCTCTGTGTAGCTTTGCGCCTTTCCTGGGACTCACTTGGTAGCCCAGGCTGGCCTCGAACTCACAGAGATCCGCCTGGCTCTGCCTCCCGAGTGCTGGGATTAAAGGCGTGCGCCACCACCGCCCGGCTGAAGATTTTATTTTTATTTATTTACTTTTGGTTTTTTTTTTTTGAGACAGGGTTTCTTTGTGTAGCTTTGGAGCCTCTCCTGGATCTCCCTCTGTAGACCAGGCTGGCCTTGAACTCACAGAGATCCACCTGGCTCTGCCTCCCAAGTGCTGGGATGAAAGGCGTGCACCACCACCGCCTGGCAGGGTTTTATTTTTAAAGACAGGGTCTCATATAGTCCAGGATAGCCTCAAACTCACTATGTTGCAGAGAGTAACCTTGAACTTCTGATCCTCCTGCCTCTACCTCCTAAGAACTAGGAGAACTACAAGCCTGAGTCGTGAGCCACTATAGTTGATCTGTGCAGCGTGGGGGCCAGGGGTTCATGCATGCTAAGCAAGTGCCTACCAACTGAGCGACATCCCCAGCCCAAGATGATTTCATGTGTGTGATGAACATGCTCTGATGATAGATATAATCCAAGTGAACAAAAGCCCTTTAGAATTCTTCATCATCCGGAAGTGAGGAAAGTGATCCAGAGACTGTGCTGAACAGGGCCTGTCTTGATGACCACAGAACCCACAGAAAGGGAGCCATGCCACCTGCTTTCTCCATGACGGGCCTGCAGGGTGCATGTAAATTTTCACTATTACGTCACACCTGTGAATCAGGGTACTCACTCCATGTGAGTGGAACCTCAGGAATGTGAACAAATTGAGAGGGTGTGTGTGTGTGTGTGTGTGTGTGTGTGTGTGTGTGTGTGTGACTGTTTCCAGGGAGGGCAACTTCTCTGTATAGAGTACAGAATTTAAAAGCTTTTAAGCAATTTGTGGTGGTTTGATTAAGAATGGCCCCCGTAAGCTCATATATTTGAATGCTTAGTTACCAGGGAGTGGAACGCTTTGATAGGATTAGAAGGATCAGGTGTGGCCTTAGTGGGGGAAGTGTGTCACTGGGGATGGGTTTTGAGGTTTCAGAGGCCCATGCTAAATCCACTTCTCTCACTCTGCTTGTAGATCAGGGTGTAGCTCTCAGATACTTCTCCAGCACCATGCCTGCCTGCCAATCATGCTCCCTACCATGATAACAAGCCTCTGGAACTATAAGCAAGTCCCCAATTAAATGCTTTCTTTTATAAGCATGGCCTTGTGTTTCTTCAGAGCAATAGAACAGTGGGTAAGACACAACTTTACAGAGAAGGTTTTTGTTGTTGTTGTTGGTTTTTTTTTTGTTTGTTTTTTTTTTTGTTTTGTTTTTTTTTTTTTTTTTTTGGTTTTTCGAAACAGGGTTTCTCTTTGTAGCTTTGTGCCTTTCCTGGAACTCACTCTGTAGTCCAGGCTGGCCTCAAACTCACAGAGATCTGCCTGCCTCTGCTAACCCTGGAGTTTAAAAATGCTTCAAATAAGCCAAGCATGGCTATGCACAGCTTCCCCCCCTCCTCCCCCCAAGACAGGGTTTCTCTGTGTAGTTTTAGTGCCTGTCCTAGAAATCACTCTGTAGCCCAGGCTGGCCTCAAACTCACAGAGCCTGGCTCTGCCTCTCGAGTGCTGGGATTAAAGGCGTGCATCACTGCCTCCCGGATCAATGTGAGTTCAAGATTAGCCTGGTCCACACAGCAAGTTTCAGCCCTGCCAGAGCTATAGGTAGTGAGACCCTTTTTCAAAATAATTAAAGCTGCAAACATTTGAGTGTGTGCATCTGTTAGAGACAGGGTCCCTCTGTGTAGCTCAGATAAGATATGCCTTGGACATGTGACTCTCCTGCCTCTCCCTCCTGAGCGCTGGGATTCCAGATGTGTGTCTGATGTTCTTTTTGATTTTAAAGACAGTCTTGCTATAGTCCTGGCTGACCTAGAACTTGATACATAGCCCAAAGTCAATGGTGGGTTACCTCTGCTTCCTCCTGCCGAGGTCACAGCACTGTGCCACCACACCCATCTGCTAACTTTTTAAATACACCTGAAGACAACTGGGCTGATGCCGGAGGTGAAGTGCCTGGTGTGTTCAGAGGTGAACAGGTGCGCCTAGCTCCCTCCCTCCCTCCATCTCACACCTGTGCTCCACATTCCGCAGTCCTGGGAGTTCTCTATTAAATGTTGTATCTTCTGTGAATTGCTTATGTAGGTCTTTTGTCCATTTTTCTTTTGTACTGATTTCTCTGGGACTCCCCATGTTCCAGAACACAAACCTTTCACTTGTTACGTACTGAAAATATTCTGCTCAAGCATGTGTTTCCTTTTAGTTTTGTGTAGGCACTTCATTGTAGCACAGGGACTTAGTCGTTTGCAAATATATTCTATTGTATCAATCATTTCCTGGTGTTTGGGGAGATGCTTTGACATATCATGCCTTTCCACACAGCATGATTTTGAAAATGTTCTGCTGCCAGTGAGATGGCTCAGTGGATAAAGGGGCAGCCAATCCTTGATGACCTGAGTGCTGTATCCGGGACCCACACGGTAGAGGGGAGGAACTGGCTTCTGAAAGCTGTCCTCAGACCCCACACATGCACCATGGCACATATCCTACCCCCCCATCATACACGTATGTACATATACAAACATGCATATACACATACCACACACATACACTGCACATATACACACAAAACACACACCACATACATACACACATACACATATACCACACACGCACATACACTGCACACACCACATACGCACACACACTGCAAAAACCACATACACACTGCACACACCACATACACACACACCACATACACATACACACACACCAAACACTACACGCATACCACACACACACACCACACACATATATACATACACCACACATGCACACACACACACCACACATGCACACACACACACCACACATGCACACACACCCCCACACATGCACACACACCCCCACACATGCACACACACTACGTATATACACACATATACATACATGCACACAACACACACACACAACACACATACACACAACACACACACAACACACAAACACACCAAACACTATGCACACACCACACACACTTGTTCACACCACACAGATACAACACACATACATACACATCACACATACATGCACACACAAAGTAAATATAATTTAAAAACCTTTTAAAATGTTTCCCGCTTTTTGCTGATATACCAGCCATCTTCTCCTTTTACCCCCTTCCTTTTTTCCTTCCTTTGAGAAAAATCTCACGTGAGTACCTGCTCCAACCTCCCAAGTGCTGGGATCATAGACGCACACTTCCTGCCCGGCTCCCTTTCTCTTCCTCTTCCCTTCCCCTTACCTCTCCCGGTTTAAACATTCATGTCTTGATTCCATCTAGGACTTTTGCTGTTGACTTGTGTAAGTCATGAAGTAAATGTGACATGGCGCAGGCAGCTCACCCAGCCCCGGGGTGCACAGGCCCACACGGCTGATCTCGCCCCGTGGCAGGGAGTTGAGGGTTTGGAAAGAGAGGCAGGCGGTGTTTCAGAGGTCCGTGCGCAAAGCTGCCAACTTCACCAAGGGAACAACAACCATCGCTAGGGTGTGGCTCACAAAGGACTGTCACCGACATACCCTGCCGTGCGGCTTATACCCCGTCATGGGGCTCCTGGACAACACGCGTGTCTGTGGCCACTTGAGGCCATGTGACCAGTGCAGGGAGAGGAGCTCACCCCTGCGTTATCAACACAGGTGAGGAAGGCCTCCGGCCCGCAGGTGCCTGAGTCACTCCTCGGCCCTTCCTCAGGACCACAGTAGCTGTGGTGGGGAGGAGGACATGTCCTACACAGTCCCCAAAGCTGCGCCCCCTCCGTGGGAGGAAAGCGGGAAACCGTCCCTGCGACCCGCTGACTGCCTCTCTAGAACCCGTGTTTCCTTCTCTGAGTGCCTCCTCCCTGGAGCCCGGATGAGTCAGGCCGGGACGGGGAGCTCAGGCATAAACAAGCCAAACTGACAGCAAGCCCTTTGCCTGAGGCTCGTGACCTCCCACGGGCCTCCTGGGACTGTGCCTGAATGACTGTGCCCTCAAAATCGCAGCAGTAAGCTTTGTGGGCTAAACCTGCGGCAGTCACGTAAGCAGCCCCGTGGTGAAAGCCTCCGGGCGGAAAGTGGGCACCAGGGCCCAGCAGATGGTGGCCAGCCTCCCAGCAGAGGGCCGTTTCCTAAGTGCACTGGTTTTTTTTGCAGATCCCAAAGTACCCACAACTGTCTCTGCTTCCCTCCTGCTCTATACCAAAAGGACACTGCAATGGCAGAAGCCAAGCTGGCCCTAGAGACAGGTGTGTTCCAGTCTTCCAGGCAGGGATCCATCTAGATGCACAGAAAACAGAATCTCAGGCCTCCCAGGTCCAGCCCCGTCCTCCTTCAGAGTCTCAGAGAAACCAGGGCCACCTACCTGCTCCAGGGGGATGACCAGGAAGGAGCCACCTCCCGCACTCTCGGTGACTATGGCCAGGAAGCGGGCATTGACCGCGCAGAAGTGGTTGTCATGGACATTCTTGGTGATGGGGATCCCATCAAAGCAGTGCTCCCGGTTGGCCACCTTCCCGTACACGTTCCGGAACTTGGAACTGCGGTACTGCGGTCGCCAGGACATCTGCAAGGGACCGACAGAGGCGAGTTTAGGCTGACTGTTCATGAAGGAGCTGGGCGGGGCACTGGAGAGTCAGAGATGCAGGGAGCAAGCGATCTCTCCTTCATGGAGGGATGAGAGCGATGGAGCCACCAAGAACATGGGACCTCTCATGGGCCGGCTGCTTGCTGAGAGGGTCTCTCTGACAGAGCCCAGCAGGAGGATGCTCCCAGCTTTCCTGTTTATTGTCCACATGCCCAACAATATTATAGAAAGAAGGTAGGGTCCTCTCACTACCAGTGATAATGACATGTGATACAGCAAGCCAGCCACACGTGATGGTGTCCCGACTGTCCAAACTCATTTTGCTCAGCCCTGGAGGTCAGTAGGCTGGGTCACAAAGACCGAGGACCATGACAGTGGTAGGGGTGGGGTCACCACCTTATGCTCAAGGAAGCAAGCCACCACATTTCATCATCTCCTCTTTTGATTCTTCCTAGAATTCCTCCCCTATGAGCATTCCCTCAAAAACCTCTTAGTTCTCCATTTTATCATCTCCACCGTCACCACCATCATTACCATCAGGCACAGAAAAGTTAAGTGACTGGACAAGGTCACCCAGCTGAGTGTGCTGTAGGGGAAGACACCGAGTGTGGAGCCTTTTGAGTCTGGAATGAAGCCCTCAATGTGTGACCCGAAGATCACCTACATCATAATCACTGAAGGTCAGGGAGGTCTCCGAGTTCCTGCGTCATTTCTTGAAGATGCAGTTCCTGGGTCCCAGGCTGAGTCTAACAGTGCAGTGCAGTATTTTAAGAGGGGGGTCCGGCCGGGCGGTGGTAGTGCCTGCCTTTAATCCCAGCACTCGGGAGGCAGGACCAGGCAGATCTCTATGAGTTCGAGGCCAGCCTGGTCTACAGAGCGAGATCCAGGACAGGCACCAAAACTACACAGAGAAACCCTGTCTTGAAAAAAAAAAAAAAGAGTGGGGTCCAACACTCAGTATAGTGACCCAGTTTCCTTGCCCACCCCTAGATGACACAGAAGTACCCTGAAGTTTGAGAGTCTTGTTCCAGTAGGCTCTCCTCAGCCCACCCTGCCCACTATCTAGGCTCTGACTAGTCAGCAGGCCCTACTTTTGATGCCCGTGGAAGGTAAGTGGAGGATCCATGGTGGCCTTCTATGGGATGGTACCTCTTGCATGGAAGCCTGCCAGCGTAGAAGTGAGCGCAGCCAGGGCACACTGCAGGCACTGGGCACTCAGTAAGGGTCCTGTGCAGTGATCTCACAGCTCTCTACTTGATCTTAGCCAAAAGGTCAAGAAGGAATCTTTTTTTTTTTTTTTTTTTTGGATGGGGTCTCAGTATGCACCTCTGGCTGTCCTAGAACTCACTATGTAGACTAGCGTTGAACTCAGAGATCCTCCTGCCTCGGCCTCCTGAGTGCTGAGATTAAAGGCATGCGCCACCTGACTAGGAGATGAAGTTTTTAATTTTAGATGTTGTATGTTTATTTTCATTTACATTAGAAAAAAATAACACAAATTTCAGACCCTGGATGTCACAGGTGCTTTTGTGAATGAGTGCTAATGAGGCTAAAAAAAGAAGAAAAGGAAGGAAAGATCAGTTTAAAAAAAAAAACATGGTGTGAAAAATATACTACGGGTCTGTCACCCGCTTAGAGAGCCATCTGAGTGGCAAATTATAGAAATCACGCTCTCCCTGCCTGGTAGAACATTCTAGGTTCCACAGTTCCCTAGGGGAGGTGCCGTGTTTGCCCGTTCTAGCTTCTTCCAGTACTGTTCTAGTTGGGCATGCACTTTTTTCTGCCCAGCCACAGTTTAACGTCAGGGCCAGCCTCAGAGCTGACTTAGACCCCTTCCTGCTGCTGGTATAGCCCTCAGCCCAGGTTCTCCTTCTCAGGTGCCAGATTCCTCTTGGGGACAGCAGGAAGAGGGACCAGGGCCTTCTGAGCAGAGCTGAGTTTCAGTATGGTGTTCCTGGCCTGCGCAGCAGGGTTCCGCAGTCAGGAAGTCCTGTCAGGTCCATGGTCTGAAGATGACCCAGCCCCTCCCACATCCTCCAGGGAGCCCAAGGCAGAGAGCTCAGAAAACCTCCATCACCTGTGCCTCCTGTGGCTGGGTCCTGGGACCTGCCCCGTTCCAGTGAGGACCACATTGTGAGGCCTCCTGGGGCTTCCAGGCAAGGGCGACAAGCTAAACTGGAATCTACACAGATCTAGATTCAAGTCCATCCTTCTGCAGAGCAGCTGTGTGACTTGGACAAGACTCTGAACTTCTCTGTGCCCCTTCTACCTGCTCTTACAGAAGGGAAGCTAATATCCCCTCACCTCCAAAGACGTAGGTAGAGTCAGCATCAAGCTGACCAGCTCAAGCCCAGCACAGGCCGTGTTGACCTCAAGTTCTCCTGAGCCTCCCACACCTCATTTACTCCAGCTATTCCTGGGGAGCCCTCAGCTGCACCATCTCAGCTGACATCACCTCCGCTGACGCCTCTCCACCCCGCCCCCACCGTCTCTCCCACTCTGTCCTTTTTTCTCTCTCTACTGCCCCAGCTGCCAGTTCTCAGGCGCAGTGACAGATAAGATGTGGCTGGCTCTTGATAGGCATGCTGACTTGCTGCCTCTTCCTCCTCTCTCTAGAACATGTAGCCCAGGCTGGCCTCAATTTGATATGTAGCTCAAGATAACCTTGAACACCTGATCCTCCTGCCTATATCTCCCAAGTGCTGAGATTTCAGGTGTGGGATACTACACCCAGTTTCTGCAGCACTGGGGATCAAACCTTGCATTTCATGCATGCTAGGCACACATTCTATAACTTGAGCTATAATCCTAGACTTTGCTTTTGTATTTATTCATTTTTTAAAAGATTTATTTATTTATGTATAGTGTTCTATCTGCATGCATGCCTGCACGCCAGAAGAGGGCACAAGATCACATTATAGATGGATGTGAGCCACCATGTGGTTGCTGGGAATTGAACTCAGGACCTCTGGAAGAACAGGTAGTGCTCTTAACCTCTGAGCCATCTCTCCAGCCCCTTCATTTTTTTTTTTTTTTTTTTTTTTAATATGGACTCTCTATGTAGCTTTGGCTGGTTTTGAACTTTCCATGTTTGGCCAAACAGAGTCACTTTATAAACCAGGCTAGTTTACAGTTGATGCTAAAAGCTGAGCTGAGCAGACTTATCTGTGAAATGTGGTCCTTGCTGTCTGTAAGGTTTGGGACTCTGTGTTCAGAGAGCCTCCAGGGTTAGGAATCCTTCCTCTTGAGGGGTGATAATTTCTGGGAGTCTCCAAGCCAGGGCACATGGTTATAGTCATGCAATCCTAGGCAGAAAAGCCCTCCAAATGATGGATGTGCCATATGTGCATGCAGGGGAGGGGACATCTGTGCTGCCCAGGGGATACAGGGAATGATGTTATCTCTCTTTGGCCCTATGGTCCTACATTGGACCCTACAACTTGGTCCCTGGAGCCAGTGGGCCTTCAGACTGCTGCCTCCAAGATGAAGAGCTTGGCTTCCTGTCACTTGGCAGTGGAAAAGAAGGGGATACTGATAAGGTGTCCCTGGGGAACTTGGTGATAGGGCTTGGCTGCCCCTTCCCTTCCTCAGATGACCTCCTGGGGTTACCACTAAGGGGGGTGGGGACGCTTGCTGGTGGAAGCTGTGACATCTCTTTTGAAGGAGAGAGGAAGCAAACCTCAGCACTCTAATGATGAGAACACTGTAGTACTGTCAATCATTGAGAGGAAAGTAGGCGTTGCATCACTTTGCCCACAGAGAAGCAGGTGCCAAGCCACATACGTATGTGCCCAGAGCAGGTTTGTGCATGCTGTGTGTGTGTGTGTGTGTGTGTGTGTGTGTGTGTGTGTGCACGCACACACTCATGTGAATCACATCTCCTCCTGAGCCTTAGGAGCCCTTCAAGGGGCCTCGGCAGCTGAAGGCTTTGAAACTGGAGCAGCAGCTTTCTGAGGGAACTTCATGTTGCCGAGAAAATAGAAGGGCTTTGTGTGAGCACCCATCTGGTCACTCTTGGTCCTCCCTCCTGGGCACTCACTGCCTTGCAGAAAGAATCTGAGTTAACAAGGAAGGAGGCATCTTTGTGATCCTTGGCCAACAATTCCTGGCCAAGAGCCTCTGTTGTCCCAACTCACAAGGGACACAGCCTCATCCTAGGTGACTGTGCTGTATTCCACATGGCCTTGTGGCTCAGAATGCTGCTCAGAAACAGTGGCTTACTTTGGGGATGGCAGGCCAGTCAGCTGCTCCCCTTGAAGGGCAAATTGAGCCAGGGCTGGCAGCAGAGGCAGGGATGCAGGGGAGAGGGTGGAGGAGAGAGGTAAGGGAATATAGGGGGGCTGGCTTTCTGTCTTGGTGTTTGCAGGTTTGTATGAGTGCATGTACGGCTGTGTCAACCTCTGGGGTCATCCCTCAGGAGCCATTCACCTTGCTTTTTGAAAAATGTATGTATATTCTCCCATTTTCATGGTGTGTGTGTGTGTGTGTGTGTGTGTGTGTGTGTGTGTGTGTGTGTGTACCTGTGGAGGCCCAAGGTGAAATCATCCTCCATGGCTCTTTCACCTTACTTAATGAGGCAGGACCTCTAAATCAAACTCAGAGCTCACCAATACGGCTAGTTTCCCTAGTCAGCTTGCTCTGGGGATCCCCTGTTTCTGCCTTCCAAGTCTAAGATTACAGGAGGTCCCCGAAATCCACCTAGTATTTACGTGGGTGCTGGGGATCCGAACTCTGGCCTGCACACATTCCCACCAATGGCTGCCCTGGTCCCTAAGCGAGTGGCCCTGGGCTGTGTAAGAAAGCTAGCTAAGCCGGGCGGTGGTGGCACACGCCTTTAATCCCAGCATTCGGGAGGCAGAGCCAGGCGGATCTCTGTGAGTTCGAGGCCAGCCTGGGCTACCAAGTGAGTTCCAGGAGAGGCGCAAAGCTACACAGAGAAACCCTGTCTCGAAAAACAAACAAAAAAAAAAAGAAAAAAAAGAAAGCTAGCTAAGCAGGAGTGGAGGGAGCCAGAGAGTGGTGCGCTTCTCTGTAGACGAACTGCTGCACTTCTTCTGCCGTACTGTACTGTGCAGCCAGTTCCTTGGTGGGAGGAACTGTGTGTGGGACAGGCAGCAGGCCTGGCTTCAGGTTCCTGCCCCGCCTTCCTTAGTGAAGGACGGTAACCTGTCAGCTAAAATAAACCCTTTTCTCCTCGAAGCTGCTTTTGCTCACAGTGTTTGTCACAGCGACAGAATGAAGCTGGAGCATGCTCTTCTGAGAACTAGCGCTCCCTTACCCAGAGAAGGGTGGGACTGTGAAAGCAGTGTTCAGACACTCCCAGCTCCGACACCCCGACACCCTGACTGGGGTTTGCAGGGATGCAGCAGCCCAGAGGTGGATTTAGTGCACGAGGCGTGGCTAGCTTGGCCTCCAAATGAGAGCAACAGAGAAGCCACCCTAACCTAGAGGCATCCGGATCACACCCAGAGAAGTAAAAAGCCACCCCTGGCCACCTGTGATCTCATGGGTAAGAAGGAAAGCAGGCTTGATTGCTGGCACTTCCGGCCACTGTGGGGGGTGGAGGTGGCGGGAAGGCACCAGAGACTCAGGGACTTCCAGGTTGGGGTCTGGAAGGAAAGAGAACACTTCGGAACAGCTGGCTGAGTAAAAGATGGCTTAGGTGAATCAGGATGGCTGGGGGCATGGGGCAACAGCCAGGGCAGCCTAGCATGCACCCCTTGCTCTAGACCTATGATGGGTATGGAGGTCTGAGAGTCACAGGCCACCAGGAAGATGCCATGTGAGGGGACAAGTCATTAGCATTAGAGTCCATAAAGAGCCAGCCTGGGCCTGAGTTAGATGGTCATTGAGACTAGGGCCCAGCAAAGTCAGCAAAGGCCGTGTTGAGAAATGGCTCTTGCTAACAGAACCAGGAGGAAAACGAAACAGGAATTAGCCAACTGCAGATGCCCAAAGAACACCCAGGATCGGACAGAATGGTTACTTCAGTGGCCGTCTGCCAGGACATGTGCCATCTCCCCCCTGTCCATTTCTGGCATCCAAGCAGAAGCCAAATCACCCCAAAGAGCCTGGGGGCCTTCACATGACAATGTGTACTCAGGCTGGCCCCACTAATGGCACGTGTGTTTATCCTGGTCATCCGCAGGTGGAGTTCATCTGTATCTTTGCCCATTGGATTGGGAGGGATCACATGGGGCATGAAGGCTGCACACTGCTAAAGGGACAGTGTGAATGGTGTCCCTAGAGTCATGAAGAAGGGGCCCCAGGTGCAGGAGGCCAGGGCAGGGCCATCATTGTTACCCCAGAGACAGACAAGACCAACAGGAAGTTCTGAGTGCCTGCCTGCTCTGCAGCAGAGGACCCTGCTCCCAGGGGCAGGAGGGTGGCAGCCAGCTTCTCTCACTACTTCTAACTGAAGATGGGCACAGTGTGTTTTGACCAGACTGCAGAGATCCTGAGGGGTGACCACTGCAACTCTGGCCATTCCCAGCTGTCCCAGCAGCCCGTCCACATTAGGCTAGCAGAGGCAGCCCATTCCTGGAAGTTCCTGGGAGGCCTCTCCCTCCCAGGCGTGCTGGAACTTCTTAAGGTTGGTGCTTTGTAAACTGGCCCCACTGGGGCTTTGCCACCTGGCACTGGCAATGCATCTGGTGTCTGGCACTCCGTATGCACCGTGGGGTTTGGCAATGCTCTGAGGTTGGTAGAACTTAACTTCTCTATAGGTTCATCAGTCGTCACCTGTGAGCCCCGAGGACGTACAGGGACGCTAACGTCAGACGTAGCTGGTCCGAATCCCAGCACTGCCTTATCAATCTTGCACTTGTTCATGACCTTTTGGGGCTGTGTTCTCATCTGTGGAAATGGGGTACATGGGCCTGAGGAGACGGCTCAGTCAGTAAAGTTCTTGCCAGACAAGCCTGAGGACCTGAGTTCAATCTCTAGAACCATCGTAAAAAAACAAACCCCTCTGGGCATGGTGGCATGCGCTTCTAATTCTAGTGCTAGGGAGTGGAGACAGGTGGATTTATGGAGTTTGGAGGGCAGCCTGATTGGTGGTCCCCAAGTTCTAGTGAGAGAGCCTGTCTCAAATAACAAGGAGGAGTAACACCTGAGTGCACTTGCATACACACACCTGCATACACACACCTGCACACACACATGTACACACATATACATATACACATATATACACATGCACACACACCCTTACACACACATACCTGCATACACAGGCACACACACATGCGCACACACACACGTACACACATATACATATACACATGCACACACACTCTTATACACACACACCTACATACACAGGCACACACACGTGCACACACACACACATGTACACACATATACATATATATACACATGCACATGCACACACTCCCTTGCACATACATGCCTGCATGCACAGGCACACACACATGCACACACACACACACACACACACACACACAGGAAATCTGCTGGGGAGGAGGTGGGAAAGATCTTATTTTTCTTAATTAACAATAGAAAAGAGACAAACAAGAAAAGTTTTCTCAGCATGTTATCTAAGCCACGGCTTCCTGTCTTTGTTTGCGCTTGACAATGTAAAGCCTGGAGCTGGAGCAGCCATCTTGAGGCCAGGAGGTAACAAGCATAAACCCCAAAAGCAAACAGAAAGAAAAGGGCAGACCAAAAGGATTAAAAAAACAAAACAAAACAAAACAAAAAACCCAACCCATCCAAGCCAACAGGTGCTTCCCCTTCTAGGGACACAGGAACCAGGGGCTTCTCCATGTTCCTCCCGCCCCTCTGAAGAGGCCCTCCGTGAGCTGATGTAACAGCCTGTGTCTGGCACAAGTGTTACATAGCACAGGGGTCAGAACCGAGATGGCTGGGAAAAACAATAGATGACCCTCCCTTCCTACTCCTTGCCCCTCAGAGCCCCATCTGGAACGGTGTCCATGCTGAGCCTTGCAGAGCGAGAGCTCTGTCATCTTCATCCTATGGATGCTCGCTAACCACAGAAGCCTGGAGGAGGAAAGGCGAGATGAACACGGTGAAAACTGACACACGAGGGCAAGGCTGGCAACCAGCACACCCGCCCGTGGGCACCTCTAACCCTGATGGGGCTGCTGCCTCTGGTACCGGCTCCTCCAGTCTTTTTGAGTTCTGGCTCCTTTCCCTACAGTATGTCTGATCTTCTGACACTGCCATAGAGACTGCCATCTACAAAGTTACAAAATAAATAAATAAATAAATAAATAAATAAATAAATAATCATAAAACAGCTCATGATGTTTTAGGTAAGTTTAGAATTTGTATTGGGTTGTATTCATAGCTGCTCTGGGTCTCATGAGATCCATGAGCTGCAGGTTAGACATACTGGCTAGCTGCAGTACCAGCATATGTGAGCATGCCCAACATCTTCCCTCCGTGAGCTGGGGACATGGTCATCATGTCAGGATTCTCAGTTTGCTTCTTCCAGATCCTCCTGATCTGACCCAGGCTCCTAGACCCTTCTGTAAGTGCTAGGAATCCCTGGGGCTCTTTCTACATACTTTGTGGTAGTTTGAATGAGAATGGCCCCCCTTGGCTCATATATTTGAATGCTTTGTTCACAGTTGGTGGAACAGTTTGGGAAGGATTAGGAGGTGTGTCCTTGTTGGAGGAGGTGTGTCAGAGGGTGGGGCAAGCTTTCAGGTTTCAAACACCCATGTCATTCCCAGCAATCTCAATCTCAATATCTCTCTCTCTCTCTCTCTCTCTCTCTCCTCTCTCTCTCTCTCTCCCTCTCTCTCTCTCTGTCTCTCTCTGTCTCTGTCTCTGTCTCTCTCTCCTTGTGGATCAAGATGTGAGTTCTCAGCCTGATTCAGTGCCATGCTTGGCTGCCTGCTGTCATGCTTTCCCCATGATAGTCATGAACTCTAACCTTCTGGGACTGAGAACCCCAAATAAAAATTAAAGGTAACTAAGACAGCCACCCTCTCCGCCCTGTCCTGGCCACAGGCTCTTCTCTCTGATATTCTCAAATCCAAGGTGAGGTCACTCGAGACCCATACTGTTTGCACTCTGCAGACTGGCTTCTGCCACTAAAGTCTCTACTGACCCTAGGCATGCATTTGGGACCCCAGCCCCCAGAGAACAAGGAAGTGTGCATCTCCCTGTGACAGTGGGAGTGACAGTTTACACAGTCTGGAGTCTGGGTTGGATTTCAGCTCCTTCTCATTTCTGCTAGCTGCTTTGATGCTGGGTACAGTCCGAATGAGGAGCTTCTCAGACCCTCCTGAGCTCCCAACCTCAGTGCCGTTCTCAGGCATTAAAACACTCCAGAGTGTCTGTTGTGGAGCTCTGTGACCAGCTCAGGGCTACCCTACCCCACCCTTCACACACTCTGGAGCTCCCTGGAATCTTCTCAGTGGCCTTATCACCCAGGGGCTTCACTAACCCTGATCTGCATGTATGTCTGCATGAGGGTGTCAGACACTCCGGAACTGGAGGTACAGACAGTTGTGAGCTGCCACGTGGTTGCTGGGAATTGAACCCAAGTCCTCTGCAAGAGCAGCCAGTGCTTTTAACCACTGAGCCACCTCACCAGCCCTGCCTTTTGGCTTTTGAAGTACCCAATGTAGAGTAATCTATGTGAAAATCAAGCAAATCACATTTCTGGATAGATGGTGTTGTTTGGATGAACACTGACCTTGGAAAGATAAGCTGGGGCTTACTCATGCTGAAACATGGCTGAGAAATACAAGGCCCAAGTCTCCAGTCCCCAGCAGTTCCTGGATGAGTCCCAAGCACACTCAGCTGAACAAGGTGAGCAGAGCCAAGAACTACAAGCTGAACTATTCCATTTCTGGTTTATACTGGGGAAGCCTGAACTATGAGGACAACACAGGTGAGCTGTGGCAGGAATAGGAAGGAGGAGAGCTGACCACAGACAGGAGGGCATCTCTGAGGGTGGCGAGATGCTTTCTATCCTAGGAATAACGGTTTCATAGCTTCATGCATTTGTGTTGAGCAGAGCACAGAATCCTGAGGGGATGGGGAACCCATGTAAAATACATCTCAGTAAACTGGACTTTAACAAACTACCTGGGTTATGCATGTGGATAGTGGGAGAGGACTGGCCTAGCATGCACAAACCCCTGGGTTTAATACTCAGGACTTCAGGTGCTCCAAAATACCCATTCCCCTCCCATCTCATTCTGACAAGTGCCACAAATGAGATGCGTTCATTACTTCTCTTGTTTCTATGACAAAATACCTGTCGAAGTCAAACTAAGGCACACAAGGTTTATTTGGGGTCTGTCTTAGGGTTTCTATTGCTGCAACGATGCACTATGACCAAAAAGCAAGGCAGGGAGGAAAGGGTTTATTAGGCTTACACTTCAGCATTGCTGTTCATCACTGAAGGAAGTCAGGACAGAAACTCAAACAGCAGGAACCTGGAGGCAGGAGCTGATGCAGAGGCCATGGAGGGGTGCTGCTTACTAGCTTGCTCAGCTTGCTTTCTTATAGAACCCAGGACCACCAGCCCAGAGATGGCACCACCCACCATGGGTTGGCCCCTCTCCCATTGATTGCTGTCTTAGGGTTTCTATTACTGTGAAGAGATATGGTGACCACGGAAACTATAACAAAGAAAAGCATTTAATGGGGTGGCTCTCTTACAGTTTAGAGGTTCAGTCCATTATCATCATGGTGGGACATGGCAGCATGCAGGCAGATGTGGTGCTGGAGCAGGAGCTGAGAGTCTTAGATCTAGACTCACAGGCAACAAGAAGTGGTCTGTCTCACTGGGTGTGGCTTGAGCATATACGAGACCTCTAAGCCCATCTCCACACGACGCACTTCCTCCAACAAGGCCACACCTCCTAATAGCGCCACGCCCTTTGGGGGCCATTTCTTTCAGACCACCACAATCACTAATAGAGAAAATGCCTTACAGCTGGATCTCGTAGAGGCATTTCCTCAACACAGCCTCCTTTCTCTCTGATGACTCTAGCTTGTGTCAAGTTGACACACAAAACCAGCCAGTCCAGGTTCCCAGGGAAGTCACGGCAGCAGGAACACGAGGCAGCTGGTGAACCCACACTGCATCTCTAGCCAGGAAGCAGAGAGAGATGCATGCTGGAGTTCAGCTTGCTTTCTCCTTTTTATTTAGTCCAAGATCCTACTGCATCAGCGTGGCACATACAGCTGGAGTGCATCTTCCCACCTCAGTGAACCCAATCTAGAAACTTCCTCATAGATGTGCCCAGAGATGTGCCTTCTGGATGTTTCCGGACCCTGTCAAACTGACACTATTAACCATTACACTGGGTTTTCTGGGCCCTGGGATTCAACCTGCAGTGCCCCCCCCCCCAGTCAGCCTGCCCACCACTGCCATTCCCAGGAGACCAGGCCCTGGACACCACGATGGAGCTCCAGGTAGGGTTTCTGGACAGACAGAAGGCTTCCCTGGGCTTCTCCCTAAAACCCACCCTACTGGCCCGAGCTGCCTCCCAGTCCTCCTGATTGGCCTCAGTTCACATGGTGGGTGGGAGGGCTGACCTCACCCACTGCTCTCCCCTAGGATGGGTTGGGTGGGGTAGGGAGGTGGATGGTGCACAGCTGTGGGTGGGGTGGACTGGAGGTCACACATGTCAAGTTTCCTCACACGTGTCTGCTACTACAATTCCTGTATGACCTCTGTTTCTGACTCCCCCGTCCTGACCTCCGAGGAGGGGGAGGTGAGAAAGGACCCAGGGCCTGTACTGGTAGCAGACCTGGCTTCTGCTTGGCTGCCCTAGCGAGTCTAGGTGTCCCGAGTACAGCGAAGGGTGTAAGATGGAGGCTGCCTCCTTGCAGTGTTGCTCCAATCAAGCACCCTGAGCCCTCTTCTTCTGAAAAATGCGGAGTGAAAGTTGGATGAGGTGGCACATTCCTACAATCCCAGATCTGGGGAAGCCGAGGCAGGAGAGTAGGCTGTGTGGTCAGCCTAGGCTACGCAGTATGACTACACAAGCTAAATTAATAAATGAAAGTGGGTTTGCTGAGGAGATGGTGACAGTGCTGTTGGTAATGTACTTGTCGTGTTCACATATTTAAGTTCAGATCTCCAGAATCCCTGTGAAAACCAGGCATGGCAGCATGTAAATGAAACTCCCCAAGGGCAGAGCATATGTCTGCTTTTTCCTCCGCGGCACCCGGGACTTTGGGCAGCCTGTGGAGGCACTTCCAACATGTCCATGAGTGAGGGGGTGTGGGGTGTCCCTCCTGAAGCACTCCCTGGGGTGAGCTACTTTAGTGTCTAGTGGAGTTGGTGGTGTCCAGCAGAAGGCTGGGCTGAGTTGGGAAGAGGTGAACTCCTCATCACTGAAGGCATTAAAGAATGGGAGGGCAGAGTTAGGGAGGCGGCTCGGTGAGGAAAGTGTGTGGCAGGCAAGCATGAGGAACTGGGTGCCCAGCACCCACGTAAGAATCTGGGGGTAGTGGTGCATGCTTGTAATCCCAGTGCTAGGGAGTGGAGACAAGGGGATGTGTAGAGCTCACTGACCAGTCAGCCAATCAGCGCACTTCATGTTCCAAAGAGAACCCTGCTTCAGAAAATAGGTAGAGAGTGACTGAGGAAGACACCCAACATTGACCTCTGGACTTTACACACGTGCAAACAGCCACGTGAATTAACACCCCCCAAGATGTTTAACACACACACACACCAAGATGTATAACACACATACACTAAGATGTATAACACACACACCAAGATGTATAACACACATGCACTAAGATGTATAACACGCACACCAAGATGTATAACACACATACACTAAGATGTATAACACACACACCAAGATGTATAACGCACATATACACACACACATACCAAGATGTATAACACACACATGAAGATGTACAATACACACATGAAGATGTATAACAACACACACATGAAGATGTATAATACACACACACACACACACACACACACACACACACACACACACGAGAGAAGACAGAAGTGGAGAGCCCCTTGGCGAAGGTGTTAGAGCTGGGACTCAACAACAGGTTCTGGTTGACTTGGGGGACCCAGAGTGAGTGACAGCCTGAATTGTCCCCTCTGCCTCCCGGCCACTGGCAGCTCTCAGGCACATCTGACTCAGCAGTCCACACTCAAGTGAAGGTCACCTTTGTGCATGCTGCGTCACATACCCTAGCCAGCAGGATGACGTCTGAGTCTCCATCCTCCATAGCCACCCCTGGCCACCATTGTCATCATTCACCTCCTGAGCACACAAGGTCAGCCAGGCTTTGTCCTCTGTCATCTCCTGTCATTCTTGCTCCTAAGAGGACCGTGTCCCCAAGTAAAGATTCGAACATAAAACACAGCCAGGAGATCCCTACACTCAGGTGGTAGAGTGAGTTGGAGGGGGAAGCCCTTCTTCACCCCACGGCTTAAAGAAACTGGCAAGATCCACAGAAACGTGATCTGTCCTTCTGGGGACTCAGTTTAGTCATCCATCCAACAAGGGGTAGAATGGAGTTAGAACTTTCCAAATGTCGCTTTGTGAGTGGCCCAGCCATCAACCTCACCATTTCTACCAACCATACAAGTAACATTTGGACTCTCTCTCTGTCTCTGTCTCTGTCTCTCTGTCTCTCTCTCTGTGTGCGCACACACACATGTGTGTGTGTGTGTGTGTGTGTGTGTGTGTGTGTGTGTGTGTAGGCCTATTTAATTTCGGCTATCCTCCTCAGTTGCTATTCTCACTGAACCTGGAGCTCACTGTTTGTCTGGGCTGGCTGGAGGCCCCAGGGACCCTCCTGTCCCCATCGCCCCAGTTCTGGGATTACAAGGGCACGACACAGCATCTTGGCTTCTGGGCCTTGAACCATGTTTGCACGGTAAGCATTTTGCCCACTGAGCTATCGTCCCAGCCCCCAAGTCACGTTTATTTCAGCCTTTTGTTTGTTTTTACACAATGATGGACTGTGCTGGGAAAGTACTCTACCCTGCACCCCAGCTCTTAGACCTTTCTTTCAATTGTCTCACTCGGAAACTTAAGCATCTACCTGAGCCTCCTTCTCAGCAAGTTCAGACTTGGTATCGCTCATATATTTACTAAATAAACACATGGCGATTAAACCAGAGCACGTTCATGGCCTCTGAATCTATCTTCATGGCACTGGTGGTCCCTGGTCGTTCCTTAAGAAGCAAAGAGAAGGAGGACCCTTCAAGATAAGGACCATATCTGTCCATCACCTGACACTCGGACAGATGCCCAGAAGTCCCCCCCCCCCCCCCCGCCCCCAATTTCTCCTGAGAAAAAACAAACTCCTGTTACTTCCATGTGGTGTTTAGATAAAGACTACTCTTTTTTGGTGGGGGCGGTGAGTCAGGGTTTCTCTGTGTAGCCAGGCTGGCTTTGAACTCACAGAGATCCACCTGCTTCTGCCTCCCGAGTGCTGGGACTGAAAGTGTGCACCACCACCACCCGGCTTGAGTAAACCCTACTCTTAAGACACTGCACCAAGATGACATAATTCAGCAGCATCAAGGGAGATGATGAAATTAAGGTTAAAGGATCGTGAGGTTAGAGAACCAAGGCAAAGTGAAGGAGTCCACACAGGGATTACGGCTCTCACCCGCTCCCTAGAACACACACACCGTAGATCCGGGTTTCCGGCTTCCCAGCAGTCAACGTAAAAAAGGAAACATGAGCTGTTTTTCTTTCTTCTCATCAGCATGTGACATAGGAACAATGCCCTCACCTGTGCCCCTAAAGCTGTGGTTCTCAACCTGTAAGTTGCAACCCCTTCAGGGGGAGGTCGTGTGTAAGATATCTGCCTATCAGATATTTACATTATGATTCCTAACTGTAGCAAAATTACAGTTACGAAGTAACAATGAAATGATTTGATGGTTGGGGGTCAGCACAACACGAGGGACTGTATTAAAGGGTCGCAGCATTAGGGAGGTTGAGAACCACTGCGAAGTAAAGATGGTTGATGGTCTCTGAGGCTGCTGACCTACAGCAAGATGATAGATACACCGATCTCCAGACAGGGACCCTGCCTTCCTTGAACCTCCCCGAAGAAAGCCCATCTATACATTTGTGATTTCCCCCCCTCCCCAAATTGATCAGGGTATTTCTCTTTCTCAAAAAAATATGATGCCCTCCTCTTACCTACAGAATGACATTGAAAAACCACAGCTTGTATTTCAACATTTCTTTGAATTAACCTCAAAAAATGTCCGAATTAAAAATCTGCTCTACTACTATGCCCCTGGGCAGGACACACAGCCCCTCTGAGTCTCCATACCCTTGAAGATGCAAAGAGGCCTCGTACCCGTGCCCAGGATGACCCAGCACTGAGCCTCAGGACTCGAAGCCTGTCCATGCACCAGATGCATGCTCGCATGCTCATGTGCTGGGCTCCTCCTTGCTCCTGCAGGCTGTGTTCCTGCGGGAGGGAGCTTCCATCTGGCCGCGGCCTCCCTTTCTGTTTACTGAATTCCCAGCACACTTCTGGATCAGGTTCAAGTGCCACTTGAACTGGGGATCGCCTCTGATTTCTCAATCAAAACAACTCATCCTTGCTCTCTTTTCCCACAGCATAGAATTAAATGCGATACAGTCCATCAACACAGGAAATACTGGCTGCTGTCTCACACTGGAGGCCCGCCTCCTACCAGCAGCTTATCCAATCAGAAAGATACCTTTTGACCAGTAATCTTTTTTTTTAAAGCACATTAAATTTTTTTTTAATTACAATTTTATTTATTTTATGTGCATGTACATACACACACACACACACACACACACACACACACACACACACACGAGCTGGTGTTGGTGCATCTACCATGGTGTGCTTGTGGAGGTCAGAGAATAACTTGTGAAAGTCAGTTCTCTCCTTCCACCAGGTGAGTCCTGGGCGTCGAAGCTGGATCAGCAGGCTTAGAGGCTAGTACCTTTACCTGATGGGCCATCTTGAACCCAGGAGGGTTTTTGGTTTTGTTTTGTTTTGTTTCAACTGAAGCCGAGTAGAAGCACAATAAATGTTTTTTTGTGCACGACACTGCTTTAGATTTAGTTTTTGTACATATAAAACATACATTATATCTTTCCTTCCTTCTTTCCTTCCTTTTTTATTTTATTTTATTTTGTTTTGTATGTGTGTGTGTGTGATGCCACATTTGTGCCCACAGCCTGGACTGTGCTAGGTAATTGCTGTACCAACTGAACTGCATTCCCAGTCCACAAAGTCATTTTCTTCCTGGGCCTTGTAGCTCCAAAAGTCTGCATGCCACAACATTCAGCATGGGTTCCTGGAGGGTGACGATTCACCTCTGTCTCCACTGCTTAATGCAGAGCTTGACACATATCAGCTGCTCAATAAGTACTTGTACTTCTCCAAGTGAGCTGGAAAGTTTGGAAATCCAGAGGATTCCAAACTTTTATGAGTGTAGTGCAGGTGCCTGCTCAGGGGTCAACCGTACCATCTGCCTTAAACTGCCCAGGGACCCTCCAGACCCGGTGGGATGGCAAGCCTTCAATGGGGACTTGAGACTGAGGCTACCCGGCATGAAGAGAAGAATGTGCCTTCGTCCCTGCTTGCCTGAGACTCACCATGAAGAACCCACTTTCATACCTTAGAAAGTGGGAGTGACAGGGAACACAGTGAGGAGAAGACCCAGTGTTCATCTGATCCAGCTATCCTTGCCGAGCTTGCTGACAGCGAACCCCCACACTTCCGATGGACGCTTGTGCTCACGGCCTGCTTCTCCTCACCTCATAGGTGGGAATGCAGCAGCCCAACATGGGGTTGAGGCCTAGGACAGACTATCAGTGAGCTGAGATAGAGCTAAGTCTCTCGAGGGACAAATTAGATCATACATGGAGAAGGGGCTGGAAATCAGGTCAGGCCCCTCTGAGAAGGAGACTGGGGCCAGTGGCTAGCTCCAGGGTCTGCAGATGTGAAGGAGAGGGCAGTGGCTGGCATGCCCATCCCTCGCTCTGCTCTTTTATCTCTGGGTTCCAGGGTCCCTGTGGCATGCAGACTTGGGGAGCTACAAGGCCCAGGAAGAAAATTACTTTGTAGACTGGGAATGCAGTTCAGTTGGTATAGCAATTACCTAGCACGGTCCAGGCTGTGGGCCCAAACGTGGCATCACACACACACACACACACAGACACACACACACACACACACACACACAGACACACACACACACACACACACACAGACACACACACACACACACACACAGACACACACACACACACACACAGACACACACACACACACACACAGACACACACACACACACACACAGACACACACACACACACACAGACACACACACACACAGACACACACACGCACAGTCTCCAGCCACCACACCAGATCGGTTCCCATTCGACTGCAGAGCCATGCAATGGAAGGTGGGGGCTGAGAGGCTGGTGGGCCTAGGCTGCATCTGTGCCCTGACAATCCCTCAACCATTTCGAACCTCTCAGAGCCTGGTGGTCCTTCTGGAAGCTAGATCACAACTTCCCTCTTCTTGGCTTTGACTGGGAGGATTGAACGAGGCACGTTAAACACCTAGGAAGTGTTGATGACGTGCGCATCCTTCTCCCTCCCACCTTCCCTCAAAATGCCTTCCTTCCACCTCAGTGATTCTCCCAGGTAAAAACAGAACCCCTCGGTCCATATCTCCTGCGCAGACACCTGCAATGTCCAAACTGCCCCAGTTTTTTGTAAGTTGGATGCCATTACTTCATTTCAGTAAGCTTTTTGTCCACCCAAGTCCCTTGTCCCCTCAGATTCCTGTTGGCTGAGGGCACGTGCACATGGACACATATGAACATTCATCCTCTCTCTTCAGCCACGACTTCCACACACCCTTCTTGTAAATCCTCAGTTCCAAATCCCGTCTCAGATCTGCACGGTTGGAAGCGTCTGGCTGTGTGAGTTCTGTGCACAGTGTACCAGTTCTCGCCTGTCTCCCTGTAAGCCTGTCTGACTCCCGTCTATAATGGTGGGTGCTCCACATACAAGCGTCAGCTCCCTGCTCTCAGTAACCAGGCCTTTCTTGCATGTATGCTGTAGATGTCTCTGGCTAGAATCGGTCGAGCATGTTGTGTTCCACAGGCTGGTATGGCACACTCACGACCTGTCTCACAGTGGACATTACCTAGAAGACTTAAAATGGCCCACAGCATCCAGAAGGATCTTTAAATCTGGGTCCCTTAGGTAGCTTCCTGGGTGAGGGAGTGTTATAAGATAAAGACAGGCAGGCCAGGCAACGGGGGACCAGGGGCTGGATGACCTTGAGTGAGGCCTTTCTCTGCAGTGGGAATCACAGCACAATTCTGAAGTCTATAAATACGACTTTTAAAAGCTAACCGTCTCTCAGAAGAGAGAAGTAGGACAGGAGGAGCTTTTTCCAGCAACGCACATCCTGCCTGAGGGTTTTTTTACTTTTTATTTTTTGGTGCTAACAGTTGAACCTAGGGCCCCCCACTTGCTAGGTACCTGCTTTACCACAGTGACACCCAGCCCCCGAGATGCTTAACCCTCCCTGCCCCCGGTGCTACATATGGTAACTTGGAGGTAGAGAAGGAGCAAAGGCCCTGGTTTATACAGGAATCTGAGGTCGTTTGATTAGACGTCCCCAGCAGTGACCTACTTACACTTCTCATTATGCTGTTCATAGCACAGCTATAGGTCAGGCCTTAGGAATTCATCTAACCCACCTGACCAAGGATTCTCATCAGAACAGGTTTTTCCCGAGGACAGGAGACCTCAAGTGGACAGGGCTACTTGTGGAGGGCATGAGCTGTGTGCACAAACTGTCCTGCATCACATCATCTCCCCGGGCTGGTCATCTCCATGACTACTTCTCCACTTTCCTGGTTTGCATCTTCCACCCAGCGGTCAGCATCAAGCAGCGGGGCTCCAGAGTCTCTCTTGGCTTAGCCCATTCTGATTGTTCTAGATTGGGTGGCTTATACATAACAGGGACTTCGAGGTCAAGGTACCAACAGTTTTGGTATATGGTGAGGGCTCACTCTCTGATGCATGGGTGCAAACTTCTAGTTGTATTCTGACATGGTGGAAAGGGTAAGAGCCTGACAGGATTTATTTATTTATTCAGTTAAATTTTGAGACTCTCATATGTCCCCAGTTGCCCTTAAACTCTATGTGTGGCCAAGGATGGCCTTGAACCTCTGATCTTTCTGACTCCACTTCCTAAGTGCTGGGAAGACACGTGTGCACCTCCATGCACTATTTATTTAGTGTTGGGTATTGAACCCAGGGCCTCCTGCATGCTAGGCAAGCACTCAACCAACCATTCACGAAGGCTCTGCCCTTGTGATATAAAAATCACCACCTAAAAGCCCTACCTCCTAATATCACCACTTGGGGAATGAAAACCTCAGCATAAGAAATTTAGGAGAGGCAGGCATGGTAGGATAAGCCTTTCACCATAGCTACTTAAGTGACTGAGGGAGGAGGATTGCAAGTTCAAGTCCAGCCTGAGCTATCTTGTGAGTTCAGGGGCAGCCTGGGCAACTTACAACGATCCCATTTCAGAAAAAGGACTAGATAAGTAGCTTAACTGATAGAGCATTTTCTCAGTATGCACAAGGCCCCAAGTTCAGTCCCCAGTACCATAAGACAACAACAACAGTAATAGTAATGTTCTGGGAGGACATACATGCCCAAAGCACATCACATCTGCTTCTCTAAGTTGTGTGCACATAGCAATGGGACGGTAACTCTTCTACACCCCATAAACACTCATCATGGGGACGCCCTATGCCAGGCTCTGGATTAGGGTGTTCAGAGAGAAACAAGACCCGGCTATCCACTCAAAGAGCTCCTGGACCTCTGGGAATGAGGGTAAGTTTGCTCTGATCAGGGGATCACCCCAAGTCTTCTCTCTTGGGTGCCCTCAGGACACACTATAGGCATCCCAGGGAATGACTGGCTGACGGGGGGGTGGTCACAGTCGGTTGCAGAGTCCCTGCTAATGGCCAAGAAAGCCTGGGTGTTCCAGGAAGCAGAGGGACAATTTCTCTCATAACTCCTTTGTCAACCAGCAAGATCTATAGCCATGCCCATGAGTCTGCATGCCCCTCTCCTCTCAGGGACCCCTCTGAGAAGCCTGTTTTTAACACTCAGCACCCCATGCCACCCTCTTGCCTCCCAGTGCCTGGTAAACAGGACTGTGGGGGGAACTGCCTCCACTCCAGCCAGCTCCTACACACTGCAGCTTTGTTCCAATTATTACTGCATAATACATGGGCGCAGGCCTGGACCAGCCTCGGGCGCATCTTGGACAACAGGCCTGTCACTAAGAGGCTGTGAGGGGCATAGTCAGGACACAATGATTTCTAGTCACGGCTGAAGACTGGACAAAGGGCCCTTCCCCCAGGGCACAGGATGGAGATGGAAAAACGGCCAGTCTCCCAAGGACTCCGCAGAGTCCTGAAATCCTCCCAGTGACCCCCCAGCCACATCCTTGACCTCGAGGCTTAGCTGCTCTCCCCTGTGACTGTGTGTGTGTGTGGGGGGGGCACCAGGCACTCTTCCTGTCTCGCCCCCTCCCTCTCCCCATGAGCAGGCGTCACTGCCTCATCAGGATCTGGGATGCTCCTTACAGTCTTAGGTCATGGTTTCTGATCCTGTTTGGCTCACAGGTTCCTCAGGCTCCTCTCTCCTACCTGTGCCCACACATGCGTGGGAAAACCACCCAGGGACAAAGAACACAGAGAGCAATGTCACGAATCAGCCACTACATGCTTCCAAAAAAAAGAAAGAAAGAAAGAAGCTGTTCACAGCTTTGCATGATGACACCTTTCTGTCGACAGATATTTGAGTGGAATGAAACCACACACAGCCTGTCTCTCCGTGCGGAGTGGGTGTTGCACAGTCAGCTGTTGTCACAGGAGGGGTCTTCGGCACTTGCTTTTGAACCCTTCTGCCAATATATTAAAGATGAGTTCACGGATTCTCCCAGGTGCAGACACTTATTCCAGGGCCAACCAGCCAGCGTTTGTGACTCAGGAGGCCAGGACGAGAGCCCGAAATCCACACTTTAACAAGCACCCTGGAGAACCCGATACACGTGGTCACAGACCACACGTTTAGGACACAGAGGGTAACGAGGAAATGATACGGGCTTCAGACAGGGACCATACGCTGGAGGGCAAGCTGCCGGAACTAAATCTGTAAGAAGCTGAACGCGCAGCACCCTGTGGTTGAAAAGCAGGAGCGATGGTAACTGGACTCTGGAGCCACCTCCAGATGGCACAGGGGCAGAGTCTTCACGGAGACCCTCTGCATCTGCAGCCATCGACGCAGGCACATACAGAGGAGTTTTGCCAGGGGCTAGGACGGAGGCAGACATCTTAGTAGATGTCAGGTCCCAGATTCAATAACCTCTAGGATGATTCTAGTTTAGGTTTATAAATGCCGTGGTCTGATAACCCCCGTTGAAGTCAGGAGGGTGTTTGGAAGTAAGCTTTAGTTGCATAACAAAACAGAAATTTATGGAATTGTGTTGTCAGTCTTGAAGAAGCCAAGGAAGGGCGGGGCGGGATTTTGTAGAGCACTTGCCGAGCGAGCACCAAGCTCTGGGTTCCGTGTCCAGCACCACAGAAACCAGGCCCGATGGCACGTGTCTGCAATCAGATCGCTCACAGGAGATGGAGGCGGGAGGCTCAGAAGGTCAAGGGCATCTTCAGCTACACAGAGAGCTAAGAGACCAGCCTGGGCTTACGGGAGAAGCTGCCTCAAAAGGGAAAACAAATAAACAAACAAAAGCCTTGCTCCCTGCCGGTGGATGAAAGATTGGTCCTTCAAGGTTCACTGCATGGAAATTGAAGACAGCTGAGAGGTCTAAGATGGGGGAGGAATCATGTTTGATCTATTCTGACACATGGCAGTTTGGTAAGCCATGCTAATGAGCGGCTGCTATCACCACACAGATGTTTGAAGCCCAGAAGCCCTGAGTTTGCAGTTTTTTTTTTTTTTTTTTTTTTTTGCTGAGATGGCTCATCTCATTTCCCTCCAGTATCTGCCCTGGTCTCTCCTAATTATAGCCTTAGTTTTTAACTGGGGATGAAAGGACTATATTTCCCAAGAACCTTTGCAATTTAGCATGTGGTCACATGACAACGTTCTGACCAATCAGATAATTAACACTGGCAGCACCTGGTAATCTGTGAAAGAAGGGGCTTCTACTACCCTCACTTCACATAGAGAGAAGTGTGGACATTTTGGAGAGCCATTTTAGATGATTGAGCAACGAGAGAGAAGGAACCTGGGCCCCTACAGCTTAGAAAAGGAGTCACCTGAATGGCCATCACACTTACTTCTAGATTGTGATATGACAGGTGAATGGACTTCTGTTTTGGTCATGCTACTTTGAGTCTTTATTAGAGCCTCCTGAATCATGTCTTTGCCCTAAGCATTGTGTCTAACTCCTCTAAGCTTTGATGGCACTGTGTGGGTGCAGGGTGTGGACGGCCTGGTTTTGAGAGTGCCAGCTTAGGTAAAAGCATACAGCTGATGCTCAACGCCTCCACCCTCCACCTCCCACCCCCTTGGACCTAGCCGCAGGAGTCTCTGGGGGACCTGGCTGGAGCATTCTCTCTGCAGCCTGGGGAGTGGCCCTGACATTCTGGAGCAGGGTAAGGGATTCAGAAGCTGCTCTGGGAAGAGAGAAGCAAATGAGCAGCAAAGAAGCAGATGGCTGGGGTCAGTTAGAAGCCATGTTGAGAAGGCCAAGTGCAGAGCTGGAGGGAGCCAGACACCGTCCAATCCCACTCTCTTATTTACAGAGGATGCTATGAAGGTGTGAAGATCTGAGGTCACATTCCGAGCTGGCGGAAGAGAAAGCAATCAGCAGGCCCCAGCTTGAACCCAGATGGCCCCGTCCTGCCCAGTTCAGGGTTCTTTCTAGACTGTCCCAGCTGCTGGAACAGCCCAGTCCAGAGGGACTTGGGAGTATGCCAATCTTACCAAACACCCCCTTTCATCCCAATAGCTCTTGGCTCTCCAGCTCCACCCCAGACCCCAGGGCCCTCTGACTTCGTTCCCCATCATCGCAGGAGCATGTGTGCCGAGAGCTGTTCCCACAAGCCATGGCAGGGCCCAGTGCCTGCTCAGCTGAATCGTCCGGAACATGGACCATGGCCCAGTCTCTTGTGAAGACAAATACAACATTGTCCAAAGCGCTTCTTTTCTTTCCCGCTGGTCTCTTTTCTTGGCTGCTTCTGCGGTGTGAAAGGGAAGGTGCCACCTGTCACAGTTGACTATCTCTGGACTCTAGGGCTAAGGGCAGGGTGGAGTCTCTGGTCCATTTCTACTCTGATATTGTCCCATGCTGTATTGATCCCTCCCCCAAACCTCCTCCTCACAGGATCTGGAATTCTTCAGCTAAACCTCAGAGTATTTTATTCTGCAAGGCGACAAGCTGTTTTGATAAGAGAAATAAACATGATAACTCCCTGAGAGACCAGAGAGGGCCGGAAGTAACAGCTTCTCAGGAATAGGAAACAGACACAGGACTTGGTACATTCATCTGGTTTTCATTGCTATGATATAATACTTAAGGTTGGCAATTTTATAAAGAAAAGAGGTTTGGAAACCCAAGGTCAGGGGGATTGGTCTAGCTTTGGACTTTCTGCGGGAGAGTCTCTCAGGAGCTCCACTCTGGTGATGTCAACCAGTCTTGATTACTTCCCAAAGGCCCTACCTTTAAACACCATTGGTATCGTTAATGAACATTGTTAATAAACACCTTTTCACCCTATTTTTTGGTGTGTGTATATGTGGAAGCCAGAAGTTGACACTACGTGTCTTCTATCACTCTTCACCTTGTTTTTTGAGATGAGGTCTCTCACTGAGCCGTGTGTGTGTATGTGTGTGTGTGTGTGTGTGTGTGTGTGTGTGTGTGTGTGTGTAGGTATATGTATATGGAAGGTATGTCTCACTATATAGTCTTGGTTGGGTTGAAACTCTCTACACAGACCAGGCTGGCCTCAAACTCACAGAGATCCGCCTGCCTCTGCCCTCTGAGTGCTAGAATTAAAGGCGTGTGCCACCACCACCAGCTTCCTGCAGATGTTTGACCTAACATCCTGAACTTGAACTGTAGACCCCTCAATCTACTCAGCCTGTCACTGAGACTCCTGGTACATGGGAGAGCCATCCCCAGCCTGCCTCTAGATCCAGTCCACTCTCCCTTTGCATTTCAGCCTCAGAGGGTCTGTAATTCCGGAAGACATCTGCACGGCTGTCATCATGACCTACATAAAATCTCATATCCCACCATTTCCACTTAAAATCTAGATTTAAAAACTACTTACGTTTGTGTGTATGCATGACGTATGTGTGGGTACACACCACAGCACACATATGGAGGTCAGAGAACACAGAGTTGGTTCTCTCCTTTCACCGTCCCATGGGTGGCAGACATCTCACGGCAGGTGTCTTTACCCGCTGAACCACCTCACTGGCCCCCACCATTGTTTTTGCTTAGCATTTCCCACACTGACAGAACAGCACTTCAGTGTTACCAGTGTGTGTGTGTGTGTGTGTGTGTGTGTGTGTGTGTGTGTGCATGCACGTGTGCACGTGTACGTGGAGGCCAGAGCCGTCATTCCTTAAGACACTGTCTACCTTGTTTTTTGAGATAGGGCCTCTCACTGACATGAAACTTGTCAAGTAGGCTAGGCTGGCCAAGGATCCTCAGGGCTCCTCTGTGTCTTCCTTTCCGCCTTCGAGTACAAAGCACTATCATGTCTGGCGTGTGTGTGTGTGTGTGTGTGTGTGTGTGTGTGTGTGTGTGTGTATCTCAGGATAGGAATTCAGGCCCTGGTGCTTGTGTGGCACACTTTACCGACTTAGCCATCTCCCCAGCCCTTGGTACTGTAGTTTTTAACAGCTGCAGAGTGCTCCATGGATATGTGCTCCTTAATGCGCTTAGCCAGCCTCCTATTGTCAGGCCTTCCTGCTTCCCCTTTAGAGCTGTGTAAATAGTGCTGTGATGAGCGTCCTGATGCTCGAGCCTTTCTCTGCGTTGGATTACTTCCTTTGGACACGTTCCCAGAAGTGGGATTACTAGGTCACAGGATGTGGACATTTTTATCGCTTGTGATACATGCTGCCAAATTGCTCTCCAAAAGGCAGACACCTCTTTACTCTGTGCATCTTTGATAATGGTTTATACAGTTTTGGACCACGTTGCCCCAGGACCCAGGATGACGCTAGGCAGCTGAGACTTTGGACTTTTTCTTTCCTTTGAGAAACATCTTTAAAGTTGCGTAATATTCTCCTGACTATCGAGATAATATATGCGTGGCGTGGAACGGCAGTCAGAACAGCAGTAGCCAGACAGAATAAAAGCACTGGACCCTCCTTTCTCTCCTCGTATTCTCAGAAGGTAGGGATTTCCGGTGTTGGAATGCTAGGCTGAAATTTGGGGCTGAATTCACCAGGAAGTGAGAAGGTTGATTTTAATCACAGCCTACACATAGAGTGTCCCTGGGAAGGCATGCACAGTCTAGCCACGTGGGTACCACATCTCCTTCCTTTAACAACGTGAAATCCAACAGAGGACCAGCAAGGCTCCATCAGGGATATCTTCTAAGCAGGCATCTTTGCCTTCACCAGCTGGGTTCCTGTCCTTGGGCATGGTGCAGACTCACTCAGACTCAAGCTTGGTCCATTCACAGTGGGGAGATGGCTAGGCAGGCCGTGAAGAGCCAAGCCTGTTTCCTAACCTTAGAGGCTAGTGCTGAAGAGAGATAACAAGACATTCTGAGCGATGCTGGGATCGCTCTGTGGTAACAACCTCGAGCAGACATAGTAAGGGTGAGAAGGGATGGCTCAGGTCTGCAGAGTGTTGCACACATTCTGTGTCTGATGCTTTGCACATGGAACACACACTGAACACTTAACAACACCTCTGTCTGTGGAGAGGCTATTGTTTTCCCCACTTCCTGATGAGGAAACTGGGGGTTCAAAGCTTGTCCAGAACCTCAGAGCAGGAGGATAGAGAAGGATTGGAACCTGGACCTCTCACCCTACAGCCTGGCTCGCACTCTGAATCTTGAATGAGACCAGCTACACTGAATTCTGGTACAGCAGGCCTGCTCTGCCCTTATCCTGTCTATCTCGACCTCTCACCCCAGGCTAGCCTCTTCACATCTCAGTCTACAGGAGCTGTGCAACAGAATACCACAGGCTGGATGGCTTAATCCTAAGAACTCTTTTCTCAGAATTCTGGAAGCCGGAAGTCCAAGAAGAAGGCCCAGGAAGGCTGGTTTCTGGTGAAGCCTCTCTACCTGACTCACAGACTGTCACTTTCTTCTTACATCCTCACGTGACCTTTCCTCTCTTCTGTGACCCCCGCACCCCACTTAGGACACCAGTCCCGCTTGAGACCTTAACTTCTTGAATGCTCTCAACTTCATTTGAAGCTAAGCAGGGTTGGGCCTGATCAGTACTGTGTGGGAGGACACCAGGCCCCGTGGGTTAGGTCCCCTCCTCCTCCATCGTTCAACCCTAATTACCTCATCAAATGCATCATCTCCAAATGCAATGGGGGTTAGACCTTCAATATATGAGCGGAGGAGCACACCGACCAACTCATTCTGTCCCATTTGGTCAACAGTACCCTAACTCTGTCTCCTACAAACCTACAGGTCCTGACATTGTCACGTGACCTCGCACTGTGACACAGGCCGTGAGAACGGTCAGTCAGCAGAGTGCTTGCCTTGCAAGCACCAGAACCTGAGTCAAATCTCCAGAACTCACATAAAAATGCCAAGCGTGATTACAGGAGTTTATAATCCCAGCAGGAGGGAGGTGGAGACAGCTGGATACCCCCCCCCCCCCGGAGCTTGCTGGACAGCCAGCCTTACCTAACTGGTGAGCTCCAGGGCAATGAGAGATTCTGTCTCAAAGGAGGCTAGCTGTGTTCCCAAGGATGACACCTGAGATTGTCCTCTGGCCTCCACATGAATGCGCGCACAGGTGCACGCATGCCGCCTCCCCCCCACACCCATTCACACATGAGCACACACACATTATTTTTTAAAGGCTGTCCTACCATGGGGCCTCACGTCAGTGCTGTCCATAAGCATGCCTTTCTTTCTCGCTAGATCGTGGTGATTTGGAGGTTTCAAGCCACTTTCACTCACCCGTGTATGCTCCCCGTTTACTCGTTCACTTCATCCATTCATTTGGTCAGACCTTCAGCCCAGCTGCTGCCTACTGAACACCTTCTCTCTCAGCCCTGCACTGTGCTCGCCCAAGCCTGCCCACCTCAGACACTCCCTGACCTCTCAGAGCCCCCCAACACACACCCACACCCACACCCACACCCACACACACAAACACACACACACACACACACACACACACACACACACAGAGCGCTTTCAGACACTTTCTTGCTTGGAGTGGGGGCAGAGTAGTAGATTCAAGGTGGCCGCTGTTTCTGGACAAAGGGTTGCAAGTCACTCAGAAGGACACAGGTGCCAAGATGAGGCACACTTTGTGTGTGCTGGTGACACTCAGGACACATGGTCCCCAGAGCCTGAGAAATAGGCATGCTTCTGTGGAATGTGGCCACAGGAAACACAGGCAGTGCGTTTTGGTGTTTTATCACAGGGGACCTATGGTGTGGGCTTCCTTCAGCTCCTGGAGCCTCCTACCTGCCTGTCACCTATCACGCCTACCTCGAGGGAGCCGGGAGAGAAGGGGGAGACTGTACAGCAGGTAGAGTCAAAGGGGTTCCCGCCAGCCAAGCTGATCTGAGCTCTGGGACACCTGTACCTTCTGGGAACACAACACCCTCCATTCCTTCCACAGCACTGAGTAGACAAGAAAGCTTAGACATGGTTTTTGCTTTTTGTTGTTGTTGTTGTTGTTTTGTTTTGTTTTTCAGAGTTTCATTACACAGCTCAGGCTGGCCTAGAACTCAAGACCTTCCTGCCTCAGACCCCCAAGTGCTGGGATTACAGACCTGTGGCACCATGTCAGATTGATTCTGTGTTTTCATGAAAATATTTACAGTTTAGGGAGGATCTTTTGAAACCTAATTCCGGAGTCAGGCATGGCTCACACACCTGTAGTCCTGTCACCTGGTAGGCTGAGGCAGGGGGGTTGCAAGTTCCAGATCAGTTGAGCTACATTAGTGAGACTCTGTCTTAGAAAAACAAAACAAAAGCAAACCCCCAAATCTGGCATGACCCCCTGCGTAGGACCACTGAGCCGTTCCCCAGTCCCAGTCCCTGGGGTCAAGTGCATGGGCCTTACAAATGGGATTATAAGGGTCCTCCAGGCCTGAGCCCCGACAAAACACAGCAAGGCGCTGGCTGTACTCAGCTTTTCCGCATGCTTCAGAGCCCTCCGCTCCCCAGGGCCTTGGCACACCAGGTTGTCTCCTCTGCCTCTGTCAACTGGTCACCGTCTTTCTCTTCTGAAAGATTTCCATCAGTGTTACCACCTGAAGCAAATGTCCTCTCCTCTGCTGCCCCTGCCCTGCCCTGTCTGCCTCCCCTTCCTCCCAGCCTTCCTCATTGCAGTGTCTGGCAGTGGCCTGGTCGCCCCAGCAGCCTCATTCTCACACTGCCCTTGACTGTGACCTTGCTGGCCACCACATGTATGTTTTAATTCCAGAGACTTACAAAAGGCAACGTTCGGGGGATACTGGAGGGATGGGGTCCAGGACAGACAGGTCCCCAATCTGTGAGCTCCCCCACGACGTGCCCACTCACTTGCCCACAGCCCCGAAGTCAGGGCAGCAGCATCACCTTGGATGCAGCCAGCCCTGATGCAGACTCAGTGCAGGTGCAGCCTGGATGCTAGGCGTGCTCGGGCCCTAGGGGTGGGGGTGGGGGTGGGGGTGCGGATCCGCAGAAGCCTCTGTTCTCCGCATAGATTTTCTGGCTGCTCTGCTGGCTAGCCACCCCCACACTGCTCACCACCTTGTTCCTCTTGATGCAGACACATGCCCCAGGAATGCCACTGCCCCAAAGGGTAGCTGGGAGGTGTCCAGTCCCTTTTAATTAAAAATCAGCCTGCCAGCTTCCTCCCTCCTCATTCCTCTCCCTCTCTTTCTAGAAACCCACAATCAGCAGGGCAGTGGGGGTGGGGGTAGCAGCGTGGAGAAATTGCTGGATCTGGATCTCTCCCATACATCCCAATGCACCAGGCTGGGGAGCTCATGGGCTATGGGCCTGGGAGCGCTGCAAGCTGGAGGTCATTGGGGTTTCCTTTAATCTCCCCTCCTTCTCCAGAGTCCTGATTTTAGGGTCACCCTCTTCCTCTGGGGACTGTCATGGCTGCCATGGGAGGCAGCAGAGCCTGTAGCGTCCCCAGGAACTATATCAATAGTCATGCTCCCAGGCTTAGGAGAAAGGGGATACGGATGATCCCTTTCACCAGCTGAATGAGCCCTGGGGGAGAGAGAGAGACCCACCGTAGGAGCTGTCACCCCATGGCGAAGAAGTAGTGTGTCCTTTGTGAGGTGCAGGCCTGGAACCGGGCTACATGAGGACCCTGGGGCGTGAGTTAGCCAAGTGTCATCCTAGAAGTAGGAAAGACAGCCACTCCAAGGGGGCTACCTGGAGGAGGTGCCCAAGAGCCAAGGAATGTCACTCCTGTCAGGAAAGAAACTGCAGAAAAAGTAGTCCTTACGCTCTTAGAATTTGGAGTGGTTTTTTTTTGTGTGTGTGTGTGTGTGTACCTATGGACATATGCATGTGTGTGCAGGCAGGCATATGGGTGTGTGCACATGTGTACGTGGGTGAGTGCATAACACACATGTGTGCAAATATGTGTATGCACGCATGCATACATGTATGCATGTGTGTTGTGTGTCTGCATATGCATGTGTACCATTCACTTTAGATGAAGGGCTGGCTGTTTGTTTGTAGGTTGAAGAAATCCTTGGCAGCAGCTGTGAGATCAGCTAGAAGATTCTTCCTTCCGTGCAAGTACAAGGACATACCATGGGCCACTTGCAGTTTGTCTCGGTGTCCTCTACCCAGCTCTGTGTCCCTCCTCAAGGGGGCCTGTCTCAGAAGCAGAGACAGCAAAAGCAGTTCACACAAAGAGACAGGCAAGGGACCCCCACCCCCAGCCAGTCTCCAAGGACGTAGTTCATTAGGACGCATCCTCTGTTGCCATGGAGACCTGGGGCCCCCCAGAGCCCGGCTAATAGTCTCTGAATTCACTCAGGCCTGGAGCACAATTAGACAAGATGGATTTTTGAGTTGTGGCATAATGAGACCCGGATGTCCGGGTGGCATATGGCAATCTCCCAGGGGAGGCCTGAGCCTGAGAGGGCACACTGTTGTCACGGGGTCACCAGGGCCTGCCTCTCTAGGACTGGAGAACTGAGTTGCCCTGAGAAGCACTTCTCCTTCAGAACTGTTCCAGGGCAGCCCTGCCTCAGTCTGGGCAAGAAGAATAAGGCCCCTATTTATTCTAGATACTTCCCTTCCCGGGTAGAGGCTGTATTCTATATCCTCAAGAACAGTGGTTCTCAACCGGTGGGTGGTGAGCCCTTTGGGGGGCGGGTATCATACAACCCTTTCACAGGGGTTACATAAAAGATATCCTGCATATCGGATATTTACATTATGTTCATAACAGTAGCAAAATTACAGTTATGAAGTAGCAACAAAAATAATCTTGTGGCTGAGGGTCATCCCAACATGAGGAACTGTATTAAAGGGTCACAGCTTTAGGAAGGTTGAGAACCGCTGCTCTAGTTGAGCATGTACAGCACCAGGCAAAGAGGGAGCAACCCCTGTGGAATCCCTTACTCCCTGCCGCCGGCCTCAGAGCTCACTCTATGGCGGTAAAGGTGAGACACATTCTAATACAGCTATCTCACCCTGGCAGTGACGTAAGGCCAGAGCTCAGAGAAGCAGTCAGAAGGCTCGGTGGAGCAGCCTTTTGACCAGGTCATAAAAGATGACATCAGGAGGCATCTCCAGTAGAAAGGAAGTAGAGATGGTTGGATGGAGTTTGAGGCCAGCAAGAACAGCCGTCAATCTAAACAGCAGTTACGGAGGTGTGCATGACCAGAGAAGGAAGGTATTCAATGTCCAAGTGAGTGGTTTGGAAGGAGGATGCTGGCGGAAGGTCCCTTCTCTACTTCCTGTTCCTCTAATCCAGGCAGGCCCTCTCTGGTGCACCCACAGCATGGCTACCCTGACTTCAGTCCCCACCAGTTCTTCTCAAAGAAAATCACTCTTTCAGGTTCCAGCAACCCTCATTGGAACATACTTCCTTCTGCAAAAGCACCTCTGGGGCCTCACTCATCTCCACACAGATCTGTTTGTTCCCCCAGGTGCCCACCTCTCCGGCACTAACCTGTGGGCTTCTGGAAGGTGGAACTTTCCAGAGCACCGCCTCTGGGCCATGCAGTATCAGAGGGGTAGGGTGGTAGGCCAAGCCTGCAGACCTCCAGCTCTCACGGCTCCCAGCTGGCAAGTTTGCACCTGGTGCATGGCCCACAACGGCTCTGACACTGGCCAGCTGCCTCTGAGCCACCAAGAGCCGTGGGTCACACTGTGCTGACGGGGAATAGGGAACAAGGATGGGGACAGAACTATAGCTGGAGTTTTGCCCAAGCCCTCTTCTCTCTGCCCTGGTTTACCACAGTCACTCTGGTGATACTGCTGAGCTCCATGGCAACAGAATGGTTTGTTTGGTAGGGCTTTTCCTTTTCTTTCCTTCTGCGATGGGAGGGGAGCAGCAACCGGGAGACGTTATTGGCTACAGGCAGTGCTTCTGAGCAAGGAGGCAAGCGTCGTAAGACATGTGATAGAATCTGGAACCATCTCAGCCTGCTATGTGACATTGACTATGTTACCAAGCCTCTCTGAGCCTCAGTGTGCCCCTCCACAAGACAGGTAGTGTTCACAGGCTGTGGGCAGGATGCTAGGAGACCCAGGTAGAGGGCTCCACATAGGCTAGGGCGGGATAGAAAATGAGGAAACCTCTGTGCTTAACACTCCACCCCCCCCCCCCACTCCCTACCTCCGGCTCTCCACCCCACCCCCCCCTCACTCTCTACCTCTGGCTCTCCTGACAGATTTAAATCTCACAGCAGCTCCACCACCTGAGTCCCCAAACCAGGCCAGCCCAGAAAAGCTGTGCCCAGAGGCCTGGCAGGCAGTGAACTCTTTCTTCCTGCCTGTCTCCTTGACCAAGAACTCTGTGACTTAATTGCTCTCTGCTTTACTCAATTTGAACCAACCAGAGCTCCAATTCCCCACAGGGAAGGAAGACAGAGAGAGGGAGTGAGCTGCTTCTGCTCAAAAAACGCTAATGAGCAGAGTCTGGGAGACAAGGGAAGGCAACCCTGAGGACATCCTGAGCCATCCTGAGCACAACTGGCCCAGCAGGAACACATGGCCCCATTTGAAGAATCCTCGGGAGAGGAGAGGAGAGGTAACAGGTGAAGCTAATGACTTGGATCCATGGGCCACAGGTCAGCAGGTCTGGGCAAGTGATGCCAGGATCCCTAAACGTTTGGGGATACCCTGCATGTCACTTGGTAGCGTTCTTAGTCCCACTCAGGCACCAACATTCAGGCATTTCTGATTGCATCTCTTTCCATACCTGTGCCCTGGCTTGGACCCTCATAGTTCATCATGGCTGCTGGGTAACCACCGCTGCCTCCAGCCTTATCTCCTGCCCACCAGTCCTCCCCACAGCTCTCAGTCAGTCAGGAGCCAGAGGTAGAGAGCACTTCCTCCTCAGCTTCCCTTCTGACCCATGCTTCTGGTACTGCCCCCAGGGGCTGTGTTCCGTCTGTGGCAGGCAGGTTCTCCCCAGCCTTCCAGCTGGCCGCTCTCAGCCAGAGAGTCTTCAGATTTCCCGTGCTCCACCCTTCTCTCCACTCGACTCAGACTCAGCGTGGCTGCTCCGTCATTCCGGCCCTTGCCTGGCTGGCTGCGTTAATGTCGTTTACTTCCAACCGATGGGATGTTTATCTGTGCTCTGCACAGCCTCCCCGCCCTCCTGAGCCAGTCCTCGAGGGCAGGGACCTTTTCTGTTTTGATCACCGTGTGGATGTGTCCCATTTTCTAGAACATTCGCTGGTCCCACACACCCTTAGTGAGGAATGCTGGACTGCTTGATCACATCGTTTCCCTTTCCTACCGTGGGATGATGCACATCTGGACAGGCCTCCACTACCTCCCACCGAGCCACCAGCCTTCCATCTTCCCAGCCACCAGGGCTCCTCACTCACATTCATGTTCAAGCATGTGCCTCCCCTGTCCCAGAGCCTGAGCAGCTCTGTGGGTCCCCTCAGTCCTCAGGATTCCTGCTCAGTCCTCATTCACACACCTCCTCAAGTGTGTCCGCCTGCTCGCTTCCCAAACAGAGTTCTGCTTCCTTAAAAGCTGGGCAAGTCTGTCTCCTCTGTGTCCTCCGAGGCGGAGCAATGGCCGCCATACAGCAAGTGCTCACTGGGTGAAGGTTTGTGTATAGCCTTGATTGCTCTGAGGAAACTAACTGTGATTAACTACACCAGGCACAAAATCCACCCTGGGACCAGGGGCAGCAGGCTGGTCATGAGGCTGAGAATGGAACTTCAGCCCAGGAGGGTCCCAGAGACACCTGATACAGTGCCCTAGGGCGAACAGAGACAGCTCTGGGTCCCTCTCACAAGTGGCAGTTGAGCTGACTTCTGCTACACAGGCTGGCGTGGAGCCCCAGGCTTTCACGTCTGAAGCCCATGTACTGTCGGGAGGAATTGCTCCCTTGCTCCTTGGTGCCTGCAACTCCCCAAGGGATGTAAACCGGACAACGAATCCCCTTCCTGGGAGGAAATCCTGGCATTCTCAGGGACAAGGGACATGCAGGCCTAGCTAAAGGAAGAAGGGGCCTTTTGTCCCAGCTGCTGAGGCAGGGCAGTGCCTGTGTCAAGGGGGCACACCCTCTGTCCTGACCCCATAGGCTCACCTGGGCTGTGGACTTCTCATTCAGCCATTTCTTGGGCTTTAAATCTTGCATAGTGGTACCTTGTCACAGTGCAACAATTCTTCCATGTGCCTGGCCACGCCAGAATCCTTCTGACCCTCCAAACACTCTCAAGGAGCAGACAGGACTGAATTGATAACTCCCTCCTTTCAAAATTGGAAATAAAGACCCAGAGAGGTTAAATAAGTTGCCCATGGTCGCTCAGCATAGTAGAGGTAGAGCTCAGAACAGAAGGCATGCTAAGGTTTCAGTTACTGTTTGAAGTTAGCAGGAAAGACTTTCTTCGGGAAGGATGAGGCCTCTTCAGAATTCTCACTCCTCCTCAGAATTCTCACTCCTCCTTCCTGCAAAAGCTCAGGCTCTGCCAGGCTTAAATCCCAGACCAATCCCACTATTGCTTACTGAGACACCGGAAGCCGCCTTTCCCCGCGGCTTCTGCCCTGGAGGATATGTTCAATAAACATAACTACTTTCTCATCTTCCTGTAAACATTTCAGGCAACACAAACAAACAGACCTGCTTTTGATCTACTGCTGCTAGCTCAGAAACAGGGCGTCTCTCCCACGCAGAGCTCCCCACCCCCAGCACTCCAGAGCCCCCAGGGTAGCGGGGGACAGGGGGTGGCAGGAAACAGCCCTTCCTGCTGAGGCTGCTCATGGGGATGTAACCTGCAGAGAGCTGGAATCCAGAGTTCAGTCCTTGTCAGAAGCACCCCTCCCCACCGCCTGCCAGGAGGACTTAGTCTGCTCTGTGTCTGCTGTTCTTGGGGACACCTCAGTCACCACTGCAGGGACGCCAGGATCCCCCACAGAAAGGCACCACCCACAGGAGAATCGAACCCTGAACTACGTGGAAACTCAAACTCTCCAAGGGTGCCCTGCACCAGTCCCTTTTGTTCATTTATCCCAACTTTTTGGGGGGCACATTATTCTTGGATCTGGAATATTCGGTGGCCCCTGTTGCCAATGGGATTCTGATTTTCAGATGGTTGTTTCCTGTGCTCCCATCCAGGCCCACCCTGCCTCCCAAGCTCAGGGATCTCTGCTCCACACTCTCTGAAAGCTGAGATCCTCCTTCGCAGCTTCCGCCTTACTCAGACCAGTCCTTCCCTTTCCAACAGACTTCTGGAAGAACCTCTTTGTTTGCTTGTTTGTGTTTTCTCTCTGTCCATCGGCTCAGAAGTGCCCCTGTCACCTCCAGCAAGCCTTACTTGATCACCATCCTCCAGTGCCTTGGCCCTCTCCCCTCCCCTTGTGGCTCTCGGCTGGCCGCCACCATCCAGGAACCACTCCTATGGCATTCCCCTTCACCACATTGTCCCTGGAGAGCCAGCTGCAGCTCCTGGGTCACCAGCTGTCTGAGGGCCACTCCTAGGTCTGGAAGGGATCTCTAGGAAGCACACTGCCACCCAGGCCACCTCCCTGAAATCCCTCAGATGCCAAGATACAGGGAGGACCAACTAATGAACTGTGTTGCAGAACTCTGAATAACTTCGAGCTGGTTACTGGAGAACAGAGAATCAAGCACCATCCAGGGTGCAGATCCACAAGCCAGCCCCAGAGGCAGGGGTCAGACGGGGGCCAGGTGAGCCCCAGGCGGGGCTGAAATCACCACCGGGGGCAATAGGGAGCCACTGTGGGTTCTGCATTCCTAAGGTCCCAGTGCAGACCCCAGACATACCACCCTGGTCCCCCAGATCTGGGCTCTCTGGAGCACAAAGCCGCATCCTTAGAGTGGGTTGGTTTCTGAGAGTCAGAGAGCATCCTTCTTCTGCCTATGCCTTTACATATTTTATATGGAACATATATATATATCATGCCCTGGTGCACAACCCCTAGGTGCAGAGTGATGGAGCGGTGGATGTTTATACACATGTACATTCATGTCAACCACTGTCCATCTAGAAGGTTCTTGTGCTCGACCTCACACTCCCAGATACCACTGAAAGTGGGAAAAATCCCATCAGAGAAGAGCTCTGTTGCTGAATGAAGGCAGACAGGCACAGCTAGGCAAGGCCCTGGCTGGGAAGATCCCCTTCCCATGTGTCCTGGGCACCAGGGTACCAATCATGCAGCAATAAACCTAGAACTCAAGAGATGAATATCTTTTCTCAGGCTACTGGGCAGGTGGAGGACAGGACATGAACTCACCTCTGCCTGAAGTCTCCTGCGGGCCTCCCTGAAGGAGGATGAGGTGTGTGCACATTGGAGAATATGCTTGGAAAGAGATGCAGATTTCAGGGTCTGGGAACTTGGGGAGGAGAGGAGGGTGAGCAGGGGTCACAGTGGGACAGTGGCAGGGCTTAAGTCACTGCTGAACCCAGCCACACCAGGTGATATCATCCTTGGATAGCTGAGGAAACAGAGTCTTGGCAGGAGGGACCAACCCAAGGTCACATAGGAAGTGAGGTCAGGATTCAGGCAGGAGCCCCAGGTCCCACACAGCCTTGTCACTGTGCTCTGGCTACATCTTCCTGGAAGGAGACTGGCCTTACCCAGCTTCCTCTACATCTATCATTCTAAACTCTAGGATGAAGGGCAGGGCACTGTCATGGAGTGGCCTGCTCGGAGCTGTCCTTAGGGAAAGGGGCAGGCTGGGAGCGTCTGCTCATTCTCTGTCTCCAGGCCAACACAGGTAGAGGCAGGCCCTCCAAAAGTGCAAACAGGGCCATGGTTTACTTCACTTAAACTCTCTGGAAGGCTCGGAATCCAGAGTCCCATGGCTCCTCCTTGCCTCTCTGCCATGGTTCAACCTCCCTGCTCAGTAGCTCCCAGCTCTTGTCTGGCCCACAGCGAACTAAATTTGTAACCCTCCCAACACTGTTGCTCACACACCCCCATCTGGAATGTCTCCTGGCCCCTTACTCGTCCTCACCTGAGCATCCTTGAAGGCAGAGCCAGGCTGCTTCCTCCAGATAGTGCTCCACCTTTCCAGCCCACTCCTAAGGGCACCATAAGTCTGAGCAGGTTCTCGGACTGTTCTCTATGCCCTGGCTGGCATCCTCTTCCCCAGCACCCCTGCATCCCTGCGTTTTTCTGAGTGGCCTGGTCTCCCTACAGAGATATGACACTTTGGTTCAATCCTGTCTGTATCCCCAGGACAGCCGAGGGTCTAGCTCACAAATCTTTGCAAGTGTGTTCTGAGTGACTCCGGGGTCTCTCTGTGTTTACACAGGGGCAAGGGGTAGGAAGGTGGCCAGTTCAGAGCTGGCTGGAGAAGCTGGATATGCCCCTTCCCTTCCCTTCCCTTCCCTTCCCTTCCCTTCCCTTCCCTTCCCTTCCCTTCCCTTCCCATCCCTTCCCTTCCCTTCCCTCCCACCCTCCCCCTCCTCTCCCCTCCCCGCCTTCAGAACTGGAGCTCACCCTGCCTCACTTTCTCTTCAAGAACCTCTCCTGACTTTTCTGGAGGCCAGGCCCAGAAAACGACAGCTGCTGAAAGGTTACCCTCCAAGGGACTTATAACATCTAAAGACCCAAAGGGATTCTGGGATGTAGCTCAGCTGATACAGTGCTTGCCTAGCATGAACAAGGCTCTGGGTTCGAGCCTCAGAACTTCATTTAAACAACAACAATAACAAAATACAGACACAGCATGGTGGTACAGACCTGTAATCACAGTGCTGGGAAGGTGAAGGCATGTGGGTTAGGAGTTCAAGGTTATCCTAGGGATGTATAGTAAATTCAAGGCTAACTTGGGCTACATGAAACCCTGTCTGAAAACAACAAAAACTCAAGGCCCCAAAGGGACCGAACTCTAATGTAGGTCTAAGCTGGAGGCTTGGGAAGGCACATGCAGGGTACCATCCATTATCTACCGTGCACAGCCAGGCCATGGTTTTCAATGCTCCTGTAGACGCCTGATGCTATGCATCCCAGGGTTGATTCCCTCTACCCTTCCCTGCTATGTGAGCCAGGGTGTTCATAGTTTTATGCACCTTCCTGGAGACTCAGTTTCCCCAACTGAAAACTGTGGATTGCTGCAGAGCTGTGGGGTGCATGAGGTAGCAGCCATGTAGTGCACAGCAGAGGGGCATGCTGGGAGAACCCTTCTTCCCACTCTTTTACCTAAAGCCAAGGCCTACACAGCCCCAGCCCCAGGCCACTCCAGCAAGATGGCCCTCCCTGGCCCCACAGGGGTAGCTTTGTTTACTGCTTTTGAGGACCCATTCCTTCCCCTCCCCCATCTTCTCTTTCTCTCCCTCAAGCCAGAGTTTCAGCCATGACTTGGCTGAGAATCTCCTCTGGCTGGTGATAGGAGCTGGCCAGAGGAGAGCTCTTAGCAACCCAGGCTCCCAACCCAGGGCCTCAACGATAAAAGGAGACAGAGCTGGCCACAGCCCAGCGTGCCAGGAAGAGACTCCCAACAGGGACAGCAGAGGCCACAGTGACAGCCTGGCACGTAGAGCTGGCAGCTGCCAGCCCCCCATAATCCTAGCTCCTCCTATCTCTGCCACTGCCAGAACCAGGCCTCAAGACAGAGCACTCTTGGCTGGTCCCCTGGGGAACCAAGACTCTCCACTCAGGGGCCCCCCTCCGATCCAGGCTGAGTTCTCTAAGTTTCAAGATTCTGGAACTTTCCACCCTCAACCTTCCAATCAGTCCTTGAACTGTTAGTATCAGGCAAGTACAAGAAGCTGAGAAACTCCTGCTTAACTGCAGCTGACTCATTTGGGGCACAGGGACCCTCATCCCACAGAGCTATATCTTCCCCCAGGCCCCCCTGAGGCAGAGCTTCTGCGCGGTAGGGGAGGGGTACATCCCTATATACCTTCAGTGCCCCTCTGGCTCCAGTGGACCCTGGATCTCTGACAGTGAGAGCTGAGGCCCAGCAGCAGCAGTTGGCCGATGTCTTGGGTTTGCTCAAATCTTGTTCCGGAGATTCTCATGTACCCTTGCTAAAGTGCATGGCCCTTGGACAAATGTTGTTTGAGGTTCCCAAAGGGATAAGCCTGGAGTCTCGACAGACTCACAGTTAAGTCAGGGAGCCAGAGCAAATACTCAGAAATCATCAAGTGGCTAGGGATGTAGTCCAGTGTGTAGAGTACTTGCCTAGCATTCATGAAGATCTGGGTTCAGTTACCAGCCCTGTGTAAGCCGGGGTGGGAGTGGATGCCAGTGATCTTAACAGTCAGGAGGTAGAGGCAAAAGAATCAGGAGTTCAAAGTCATCCCTAGCTACACAGTGAGTTTGAGGCTAACCCTGAAACTATGTTTGAAAAAAGAAAGGAAGGAAGGAAGGAAGGAAGGAAGAAAGGAAGAAAGGAAGGAAGGAAAGAAAAAGAAAAGTCAGTAGCACACAGCACATGTGTGGGGCTCTACCTGCTGGCTGGGATACTAGGAGTCTTAGAGCTCCAAGAGCTAAGAAATTAATATGCCCCAGGACCCTAAAAGAAAGGGCTAGCTTAGGCCCCAAAGTAACCTCAATCTATAGTAACTTGGGTCTGTTCCCAGAGGCCATTATGAGTATATCAGGAAGGTAGACATGGGATCTCTAGAAGACAGATGATTGACAAAGTTATCAGATGACTCCTCGGGTCTGCAGAAATCCCCTTCCCCACAAGCCCTACTTCCGCTGGAGATTTCTGCAAAGAGGTCTTTCCTGTGGTCAGCAGAGAGACACGAACAGAAGACCCAGG